>NC_072373.2:191994615-192313461 GCF_028885625.2 Pongo pygmaeus | reverse complement strand
AGTAAGAAGTTTCAAAACTTCCCTCATCTTCCTGTTTTCTTCTGAGCCATCCGAATTCTTCCAACCTCTACCTGTTACCCAGTACCAAAGCCACTTCCACATTTTCAGGTATCATTATAGCAACATCCCACTTCTCATTGCCAATTTTCTGTATTAACCTGTTCTTGCATCTCTATAAAGGAATACCTGAGGCTGGGTAATTGATAAAGAAAAGAGGTTTAACTGGCTCACAGTTCTCCAGGCTGTACAAGTGAGGCACCAATATCTGCTTGACTTCAGGTGAGGGTCTCAGGAAGCTTACAATCATGGTGGAAGGCAAAGTAGAAGCAGGCACTTTACATGGCAAGAGCAGGAGAAAGATGTAGGGGAGGTGCCACACACTTTTAAACAACCATGAGGATAGCATTAAGCCATTCATGATCCAAATACCTCTCACCAGGCCCCACCTCCATCACTGAGGATTATATTTCAACAGTAGACTTGGAGGGGCCAAACAACTAAATTAAATCACCTGGGTATGGGAGGTGGGTGAGAAAGACAGAAAGGAAGGGTTAAGGGAATCGGTGACATTCTGGGGCTGTTGGACATGTTCATTTTCTTGATTGTGGTGATGGTTTCACAAGTGCTATACATAGGTCAAAATTTATCAAATTATACACTACAAAATTTGCCATTTATTGGCACATTATTGACATAGCGAGGTATATCAGCTATACCTCACTAAAGCTGTTAAATGCTCAAAAACAGCAGAAAAGAGCAAGCACATTTTAAGAACCAAAGAGAATCATAAAAATAAAATATAAAAATTGAGATAGAAAACACAATAGATAAGCATTGCAGTTGACTAGATACATTTGAAAGGAGAATCTATGAACTGGAAGAGCAAACTCAAGATAGTATCTGAAATGCAGCAGAAATTGTAGATGGAAGAATCAGACAAAGAGATAGACAAAGAAAAATTAGATGAAATAAACAAATTCCTAGAAAACATAACATCAAGAAGAAACAAGATACCCAAATAGTTCTATAATTATTAAAGTTTGAATTAATAGTTAAAAGTCTTCTCATAAAGAGAAAAACTCCAGATCCAGAGGTTTTGTCAGTGGGTTCTACCAAATATTCAAGGGAACAAATAATTCTAATCTTACATAAATATTCAAAAATGTCAAAAAGAAAGAGAAGTCTCTATCTGCTTTATGAAGTTAGCATAATCATGATACCAAAGACTGACAAAACCATACGAGAAGTTGCAAAAATCTTAAAGCATTAGCAAGTGGTATCCAGCAATGTATATAAATGATAATGCATTTTGACCAAAGTGGGTTAATTTCAGGAATTCAAGGTTGGCTTAATATAAGGAAAAATATTTTCATGTAATTCACAACATTAATGTAAAAAGGACCTTAATAGCTAAGAAAGCTTTTTGTCCTCCTGTTATTAATATTTCTTCTCCAGCTATCAGATAAACATACAGCTGTAGCTTCAGCAGCTACCTTGAACCATGAGGTGACTTTGAGGATTGCAAAGCAGAAAGGTAAGAGCCTGAATCTTTGTTGGCACCAAAGGGCTGCCATAACAGACTTGGACTACTGACCTTCTGACTTGTTCTATGTGAAAGAGAAGTAGTATTTTTTCTAAGCCACTGACAGGCTTTTTAGAAATTAAATTAGCAGAAGCAAATCCTAATTGACTCTGACACCTGGAGTAGATTAACAGAGGTGAGGGAGCATCAGGAAAAGCCTCATGGAGCACATGATATTTGAGTTGGGACTTGATGAATGTGTACAATCTTACCAGATAGCAAGGATTAGAAAGGAGGAAGGCACTCTAGACACAACAGTAGCAGTGTGGAAAAGTGCAGGGCAGGAAAAAGCAGCTTGTTCAGAAAATAACAAAATGAGTATAACATGTATATTTCTTGAATACTGTTTTGAACTTAGGCATGGTCTGGGACTGGGGCTGAATTGAACTGGAGAGGAGGGTCACTTTGCAGCTCCATTTTATGCAAACCAGCACCTCTGGGGGAAAGCAGTGAACTTTTGCAGGAGCTGTGTGAGTAAACAGATATTAGCCAGGCAGGACACAACTCAATGAGGGGCAGTGAGTCCTTGACTTGCAGGAAGGTGATTTGAGCTTAAGTTTTTGACTCATAGCTGCGAATGTGCTTCAGACAAAAGTGACCAGATCAGTGCTTTTCACTGGTGGCTCTGCATAGGTGATCCTAAACCCTTTGCACTAGTGGAGTGAGTTCCCCAACAATAAAGTTCCTGAGAAAGAAAGATGCTATAGATGAATAGAAAAAAGAGCTGTTTATCGGTGTATCTGGTGATTTGGTTGCCAAACATTTTTTTCCTCAAGAATCAGGAATCTTTACAGGAAGTCAGGCTCTGAGGTACCCAATTGCACAATGCCACATACGTTGCAATTTTTCTGAGGCAGTCAGTCATAGTGTAATTATTAATAGTGCCCCCTTTCACTTTCAAAAGCATACTGCTTTGGATAATCAATTTTGTGATCACCTTACTTACTTGTGTAAGGACTTTATAAAGGAATTCTTATATCTTTGCTAGTGCTTTCTCTGATTTGGAGAATAAACAAATCACTACCACTCTCCTTTCCCCCTGAATAAATCTGGGGATCAAAGAGAAACTTTGGGAGGATATATTATTTGATTATAGTGTTTCAGACAGAGACACTTAGGATGGATAGGAAAATGTATATATAACATAATACGACCAGCATTGTTTTGCAAATAATAGGGTCAAAGTTGTGATAATAGGAAGAATATGGATATAACATATGAGACTAGGCTGAGTGATTTTTGGAAGAAAAAGTGAAACCTAAAACAGGAAAACATGATTGCCCTTGGTAATTCAAGAGAAAATTAGCCACAGGCCTCACTTGTGGAGAGAGACTGAATTATAATAGCCTCTGTTCCCTCTTCTTCCCTCACCAAGGTAATCAGAGAAGGGAGCCCCAGTCCCTCCATCAATGCCAGCAGGAACCTAGGAGGTGGAGACGTCTCCTCAGACCCTGTCACCACCATTGGCTAAAGTTTGAGGTGCCTGAGTTTTCAAGACACAGACTGGATAGGAATTATAATGGCATTTTTCAGATAGGGATATTGAAACTCAAAAGATGTCTTGCTCAAATTATAGAGTTTATAAATGGCAGAACCAGGAGCTTGAGTTTAGGACATTCTTCCATGAAGAAATAGAAGCATTATAAGGACTCCAAGTTCCCTAGAGAAAACCTGCGGCCTGAGAAATGGCAGAAAGAACTGGGATTTTTAGCCTGAAGATAAAGGAGACGTAGAGGCACAGGATATGATCTCTGTCATCAAATCCCTGAGGGACTGTCAGATGGGAAAGAAGTTAGACCTGTGTGGGGTGGACCCAGAGAACAAAGCAAGGACTAGTGAAGGGAAGCAAAAAGGAAGCAGATGCCAATTCAACACACAGGAAAGGAAACTAACATTTCCTGAATATCTATCCATGCCAGGCATTTCACATATATATTCCTATTTAATTCTCAGACAGAGGGAAAAAACCGTGAAGTAGATATTATCCTCATTTTAAAAATGAGAAACCTGGAGATTTCCAACTTAGGGTAATGGCAGAGTAGCTTGTATTGCACTAACTCTCCTACTGATAACATTTATCAACTCTGGACAAAATAGAAAAAAATGGTTTGAAATTACTGGGAAATTATCCAAACCAGGCAGAAACTAGAGGACATTTGTCCCTTTGAAAGATGAGAACCACACTGAGTGAGATCTAGTTTATTCAGCTTTCATCTGAGGGCAGTCCCTAGTCTGTGTGGTATGGTGGGGCATTTCAGATAGAGCTAAAGCAAAAAGCTGCAGTAATATTGGGGAGTCAGGTGATGCATATTGGGTCTTCCAGAGCAGTTAGACATTGAAGGGGGGAAATCCCGGAAAGAACGAAGCCACAGAGGGGAGCCCCCAAATCTGCATATAGATTCCACTCAAATCCTTGGCTGACACCTAAACCCTGAATGTATGGGCTGAGACTTCAAGAAGTCTATGGGGGAAACAGTAGCTGGAATCTTAAAGAAAAACAAAAAAACCCAAAACACACAACTGAGCAGAGGATTCAGTAGCTGCCCACAATGGAGGCAGAGTTTAAAGTTTAAATACCAACAGATGAGAGAGCCTTAATAAGTACCTCAAGCTTTGCACTGAAATCCCAGAAGGGCCACACCCTAGGATTAAGTACCATATTCCAAGATTAAGGTATTCACCCTAGGACTAAGGGGAAAAATCAAAATAGACTTTCCCTAACAAAGCTTAAAATCAACTCCATAAAAGACCAAGGGATTTGATGGTCATTTCCCTACCTACTAGAGCAAAACTCAATACTCTTCAAAGAAAGATAACATAATATAAAATTATCTATGTATAATAAAAAATTTTAATTTCTAGACATATGAACAGACAGAAAAATGTAGCCCAGTGAAGAAAAAAAATCAGTTGATAAAAACAAAGTGACAAACCCATGATACTGAAATTAGCAGAAGGGAACTACTGTGGTCTGAATATTTTTGTTTTCCCAAAATTCACCTTAACACATAATTACTGATGTGATAATATTAGGAGATGGGCCTTTGGGAGCAGATTAGACCATTAGGGCAGAATCCTCATAAATAGGATTAGCGCCCTTATAAAAGACACTCCAGAGAGCTAGTTACTCCCTCCACCATGTGAGAACATAGCAAGAAGGCACTGTCTATAAGAAAGCAGGTCCAGCTGGGCATGGTGGCTCACACTTGTAATCCCAGCACTTTGAGAGGGCAAGGTGGGCGGATCACGAAGTCAAGAGATCAATAGCATCCTGGCTAACATGGTGAAACCCTGTCTCTACTAAAATTACAAAAATTAGCTGGACATGGTGGTACGTGCCTGTAGTCCCAGTTACTCAGGTGGCTAAGGCAGGAGAATTGCTTGGACTCAGGAGGTGGAAGTTGCGGTGAGCTGAGATTGTGCCACTGCACTCCAGCCTGGTGACCAAGCGAGACTCTGTCACACACACACACACACACACACACACACACACACATATACACACAGAGAAAGCAGGTCCCTCACCAGACACTAAATCTGCTGGTGCCTTGATCTTGGATTTCCCAGCCTCCATAACTGTGAAAAATAAATTTCTGTTGTCTACAAACCACCTAATTCAAGGTATTTTTCTGATAGCAGCCCCAATGAACTAAGTCAAGAATTTAAAAATAACTATGATAAATATAATAACAAATCTATAGGAAAAGATGTATTCATTTTTAATGTGTGAAGAGATGAGGAATTTGAGAAGAAATATGAATACTATAAAAAGAACTAAAAGGAAATTTTAGAAACTGAAAAATACAGTATTTGAAATGTAAAAAAAATTAGAAAATATCATGGTAGATTGAATAAAGAAGAAGACAGGATCAGTGCACTGGAATATAGATCAATAGAAATTATCCAAGCAGAAGCATGGAAGGAGAAAAGGTTGAAAAACAATTAACAGATCCTCAACAACTTGTGGGACAGTATCAAATGGCTGAGAAAATGAGCAACTGGAGTTCAGGAAAAGAGGAGCAAAAGAACTACAAAGCAGAAAAAATATTTGAAAAAACATTGGTCAAATATTTTCCAAATTTGATCAAAAAGAAGAAACCTATAGATCCAAAAAACAAAGCACACCTCAAACAAGATAAATACAAAGAAAATAACATGTAGCACATCAAAGTTAAACTCCTAAAAAAACACAAATAGACAGAAAATATAAAAAGCACCCAGATAAAGCTGATTTCTCACTAGAAACAATTGAGGCCAAAAGACATAATAAAAATGTTAAAAGAAAAAAAAGAAAAAACTTGTCAACCTAAAATTCTGTATCAAGTAAAAATACCTTACAAAAATGAAGATAAAATAGGTATTTTCAGATAAATGAAAGGCAAGCTAATATGTTATCAGGTGACACAATTACAAAAAGTGCTAGCGCTTACTTTGGCAGCACATATACTAAAATTGAAATGATACAGGGAAGATTAGCATGGCCCCTGCACAAGAATGACATGCAAATTTGTGAAGTATTTTATATTTCAGGCCAGAAGAGAATGAGATGATATATTCAAAGTACAGAAAAAAAAATTGGCAACCAAGAATACTGAACCTGGCAAAGCTGTCCTTCAGAAATGAAGGACAGATAAGGACTTTTATAGACAAACAAAAGCTGAAGGAGTTTATTACCACTAGATCTACTTTATAGTAAATGCTAATGGGAGTTCTTCAAACTGAAAGATAAAGTGCTAGCTAGCAACATGAAAACATATGAAAGCATAAAACTAACTGATAAACATAAATACATAGTCAAATTCAGGATAGTCTAGTACTGTAATGATGGTGTGTAAATCACATATATCCATAGTATGAAGGTTAAAAGACAAAATATTTAAAAATAATAATAGGTAAAATAACTTGTTAAGGGATACATAATATAAAATGGTATCAATTGTGACTAAAATACAATGTGGGTGGGAAAAATCAAGTGTAGAGTTTTTAAAATGCAGTCTAAGTTGTTATCAGCTTAAAATAGCCTGTCATAACTATAAATGGTTTTATGTAAGCTTCATGGTAGCCACAAAGCAAAAACCTACAATAGGTACACAAGAGATAAAGAGTAAGGAATCAAAGCATACCAGTACAGAAAATCATCTAATCCCAAGGGAAGACAGCAAGACAGGAAGAAGAACCAAAGATTACAAAACAACCAGAAAGCAATTAATGAAATGGCAATAGTTAAGTCCTTGCCTATCAATAATTACATTGAATATAAATGTACTAAATTCTCCAATCAAAAGTTGTAGCTATTGAATGATTAAAAGAAACCCCATGACTCAACTATAGGCTGCCTACAAGAGACTTAACTCACCTATACGGACTTAATTCACCTTTACAGATTAAAAGTGAAGGGATAAAATAAGATATTCCATGAAAATGAAAACCAAAATAGGGCAGGAGTTATATTAGATAAAATAGACTTACAGTCATAAACTTTAAAAACAGACAAAGATATAATGATAAAAGGGTCAATTCATCAGGAGGTTATAACAATTATTAATATATATGCACCCAACATCAGAGCACCCAAATATATAAAGCAAATATTCATACATCTGAAGAGAGAGAAAGAATGCAATACAACATTAGTAGAGGACTTCAATACCCTATTTTCAACAATGAACAATCATCCAGATAGAATATTAATAAGGAAACACTGAAGTTGACTATATTTTAGACCAAATGGACCTAACAGACATATATAGAACATTCCATTTAACAGCAACAGAATACACATTCTTCTCAAATACACATAGAATACTACCCCAGGATAAACCATATGTTAGGCCACCAAACAAGTCTTAACAAATGTAAGAAAATTGAAATTATATCAAGTATCTTTTTTGATCATAGTAGTATAAAACTAGAAACCATAATGGGAGGAATTTCAGTAAACTGACAAATATATGGAAATTGAGCAACATATTTCTGAACAACCAATGGGTGAACAAAGAGGCTAAAGGAAAAATTTGGAATCTTGAAACAAATGAAAATGGAAATATAACATACCAAAACTTATGGGATGGAGGAAAAGCAGCTCTAAGAGAGAAATTTATAGCAATAAGCACCTACATCAAAAAGGAAGAAAGATCTCAAATAAACAACCTAACATTACACTTCAAAGAACCAGAAAAAGAAGAACAAACTAAGCCTAAAATAAGAACAAACTAGGCTGAGTGTGGTGGCTCATGCCTGTAATCCCAGCACTTTGGGATGCCGAGGTGGGCAGATCACCTGAGGTCTAGAGTTCAAGACCAACCTGACCAACATGGCAAAACCCCCTCTCTACTAAAAATACAAAAATTAGCCGGGTGTGGTGACACATGCTTGTAATCCAGCTACTCGGGAGGCTGAGGCATGAGAATCGCTTGAACCCATGATGTGGAGGTTGCAGTGAGCTGAGATCATGTCACTGCACTCCAGCCTGGGCGACAGAGTAAGACTGTCTCAAAAAAAAAGAAAAAAAAGAAAAAACTAATATGAAATTAGGAGAAGAAAGGAAATAAAGATCAGATATTTCTCAAAAGAAGGCATACAAATGACCAACAGGTATATAAGAAAATTCTCAACATCACGAATTATCAAGGAAATGCAAACTAAAACCACAATGAGATATCACCTCACACCTGTTACAATGGCTATTATCAAAAAGATGAAAGATAGCAAGTGCTGGAAAAGATGGAGAGAAAAGGAAACCCTTGTATACTATTGGTAGAAATGTAAATCAGTACAGCCATTATGGAAAACAGTATGGAAATTCCTCAGAAAAATTAAAAATAGAGCTACTGTATCATCCAGCAATCCTACTATTGGGTATATAGCCAAAGCATATGAAATCAGTATGTCAAAGAAATATCTTCATTCCCATGTTTGTTGCAGCAGTATTTACAATAGCCAAGGCATGGAAAAACCAAAGTGCCCATCAATGATGAAAAGATTTTAAAAATGTGGTATATATATACATAATGGAATATTCTTAAATTAAAAAAGACTTCTTAAAAAGAAGAAAATCTTGTTACTTGTGACAACATGGATGAGCCTAGAGGATATTATGTTAAGTGAAATAATTCCACTTCAACTTGGCAGCTTAACGAAAAAATAAAAATTAAAAAAAGTGAAATAAGCCATGCACAGAAAGACAAATACCACATGATCTCACTTATATGTGGAATCTAAAAATGACAAACTCATCAAAGCAGAGATGAAAATGGTGGTTACCAGGAGTTGGGCAGAGGAGGAGGGAGGAATTGGGAAATGTTGGTCAAAGGATACAGATAGGAGAAATAAGTTCAAAAGATCTATTGTACATCATGGTGACTATATTTAATGACAGTTATTGTATAACTGAAAATTGCGAAGGCAGTAGATTTTAAGTGTTCTCACCACAAAAAATTGATAAGTATGAAGTAAGACACATTAATTAGCTTGATTTAACCATTCTACATTGTAAACATATTTCAAAACATCATGTTATATACCACAAATACATATAATTTTAATTTGTCAATATTAAAAAATAAATATTTCTAAAAGAAGAAATGCTAAAGGAAATTCTCTATGCTAAAGAGAAATGAGACCATATGGAAATTCAGCTCTACAGAAAGGAATAAAAGGCACTAGAAATGATAACTTTGTAGGAAAATACAAAAGAAATTTTTCTTTCTTTTCTTAATTATTTAAAACATGAATTGATAGGACTTCTACTTCTAGCCAGTATGGGGTAGCAGGGGCTGAATTTAACCTCCAATCTGAAACAATTTCTTTTTAAGCTGAACAAAATATATGAAACAATAGCTGTAAAAATATTAGGCACCAGGTAATGAAGGACAGTAATCCCTAAATGACAGGAAACAAATATAGCCCTATTATTGACCTGGTTTACTTCCTGAAGGAAGTTTGCAGACCATCACAAGGAAGGCAGAACCATGGCAGAGCCTGGCAATATCCCTGAGTTGAGGAGGCAGAAATGGAAGTTGAGAAAAACAAAGAATCTAGAATTCCCAATGTAGTGTATTTAAAAGAAGAGCTGCACACAGGGAAAACTTCAGAGATCTACAGAAGCTTCCCTTGAGTATTCAATAGAATAATCATCAGCACATGCATGTGAACAACTAATCTAAAAAAATCACTCAAAAATTAGAGGAAACAGTGCTACAACTCACAACAATAGGAAGGGTCTATTCCCAATAGCCAGAGCAGAATACTTCATAAGTCATAGGACATCAGTTAGAGTACTGAGTAGGGTCTTCCCTCAGTAGTGGGAAAAATTAACCCTAGACTAAATGCTGCTGGTCCCTGATAATTGAGCTTAAAGCAAGAACCAAAAGTATTAAGCTATTTGAAAGTAATGTGTATCTCCAAATAAAGCTCAAAAATACTTTTAGGAATACAAAAATATTCAGCACCCAACAAGGTAAAATTCACAATATATAGCATCCAGTAAAACAAATTATCAGGCGTTCAAAGAACTAGAAAAATAAAACCTATAATGAGGAGAAAAATCAATCAAAACTGACTCAGAAATGACACAAATGATAGAATTAAGAGATAAGCATATTAAAACAGTCATTATAACTGTATTCTATATGTTCACCAAGCTAGAGAAAATATTGAACATTAAGTAGAGACATGGAAGATATTAGAAAAACTGAAACCAAACTTCTAGAGAAGAAAACAACCATGTCTGAGATAAAAAAAAAAAATACAATGAATGGGAAATAGCAGATTAGACATTTCAGAGAAAAGGAGTGGTAAACTTGAAGACACAGCAATGGAAACTACCCAAAATAAAGTACACAGAGGAAAAGACATATTAAAAAAAAAAAAAAACAGAGCAACAGTGACAACTTCAAGTGGCCAAATATATGTGTAAGTGGGGTTCCCAAAAGAGAGGGAGGACAGAAAAGTATTTAAGGAAATAGTGACCAAATGTTTCGAATTCGATAAAAATTATAAGTTCACAGATTCAAGGTCAGTGAACACCAAAACCAGGAAATTAAAAAAAAAATACACAAACACATATCAGAATCAAGTAGCTTTAAATCAGTGACAAAGATAAAATTTGAAAAGTAGAGGAGATACTCTACATGCAGGGCAATGAAGATAAGGAGGATAGCAGATTCTTGTCAGAAACAATGCAAACTAGAAGAGAGTGGCTCAAAATCTTTAAAATTCTGTAAGAAAAGAAAATGTCAACCTGGAACTCTTTACTAAGAAAAAATTATTTTAAAAGTTAAGGCAAAATACATACTTCTTTAGACATACAGAAGCTGAAAGAGTTAATCACAAGCAGACTGGTGGAATAGAAAATGTAAAGGGAAGTCCTTCAAGCAGGGGAAAAAAAAGGATAATATCAGATGGAAACCTAGATATATTAAGGGTCAGCAAATTATGGCCCATGAGCCAAATCTGACCTGCTGCCTCTTTTTGTGAATAAAGTTTTATTGGAACACAGCCATACCTATTCATTTATTTATTTCTCATGGATGCTTTCATGCTACAATGACAGGATTGAATAATTGTAACAGAAACCACATGGTCTAGAGTATTTATTACCTGGCCCCAGCAGAAAAACTTTTCTGACCCTTGATCTCCACAAAGTATTGAGCAGCACAGGACATGGTATTACATAAGTAGATTTGTAATAATAATGATAATAATAATTTCATTTATTATTTAAATATCTTTAAAAATAATCATCTGTTTAAGGCATAATAGCAACATATTATGAGATATATAAAATATGTAGAAGTAAAATGTATGATAACAATGCCCAAAGGCCAGTAGGGAAGAAACTAGAGTATACATGAATAAGGCTTATACTACACATGAAGTAGTAAACTATCACTGAAGGTTAAACTGTGGTAATTAAAAGATGTATACTACAAACCTGAAAGCAACCACTAAAATAATACAACAAAGACTGTGGCTAATAATTCAACAAAGGAGATGAAATGAGACCATAGAAAACAGTTAAACCAAAAGAAGACAGAGAAGGAGGAAAAGAGGAGCAAAGAACAGTGAGGACAAATAAAAAACAAATAGGAAAGTGGTAAATTTAAACATGACCATACCAATAATTACATTAAATATAAATGGCCTAAACATTCCAATTAAAAGGCAGCCTGTCAGATTAGATTTAAAAAGCAATACTCAAATATATGCTACCTTCAAAATCCCAAGTGTGTGTGTGTGTGTGTGTCTTTAAAAACACATAAATAGGTTAAAAATAAAAGGAAACCACGCCAGCACTAACCAAGAGAAAGCCAAAGTGGCTACATTAATGTCCAAGTAAAAATTTCAGCACACATACACAAAAAATTATCAGGGATAAAGAGGATCATTTCATAATGCTAAAGGAGTCAATTTATCAAGGGGATACAATGATCTGGAATGTTTATGCACCTAATAACAGATCTTCAAAACACATGAAGTAATAGCTAATAGAACCACAGGAGAAATAGATAAATCCACAATTATAGTTGGTGCTTTCAATTATTCTCTTTCAATAATTTATAGAACAGATCATGAACTTTTGCTCCAAGAACTATTGCAGGAACATACCAGGAAAGCCGAGAGAATCCACAGACGCTTTGAAGGAAGTGGATTGCTGCTGCAGGCTTCTGGAGACAGTTGAAAAACTGTGAGTGTCCAAAGTGTGAAAGTGTGGAAGGAGGATCATCTGCCCCTGAACATACAATCTCACTGGGAACTTGAAGGTCCAGGTCATGGGAGAAAGATTTGACCTTACCTGGAGCTGAGACAAATTTAGAGAGCTGAGTGAAATACAGGGGTAGAGGAAGAAGTGGGAAGAGCCCTGTGGGGACCCTCAGTCCCTGGGGAAGCCACTTCTGACTTTGTCTCACAGGGGTCCTTGGGGAGGCCTGCCAGTGGAACTGGGGAAAGACCACAGGGAGAAAGAAACTTCCGGTTGAACTTTGTAAAAATTTAAACCTAACAGGAAGTTTTCTGGACATAATCTGGGGAAGAAGGTGAACCAGGAATGCAGACACAGCATGGAAGTTGCAGCAGGTAGGGAGGTGCAAAATCTGAAAGCCCTCTTTGCTTTCCCACTGGGGAGGTCTGGAGCCTGGGGCAAGTCCTCAGCCTTGCTCACCAACTGCCTGGAAATAAACTCAGTGCTGTTGGGGTGGAGGGATCAGTGGCAGTGAGACTGGCCTTTGGGGCTGCATGGGAGCCAGCTTTCCCCCACTTCCCTGTCGACCTGCATGATGCAGCAGAGGCAGCCATAATCGCCTTGGCAACATAAGTCCATTGGCCTGAGTAACCCACCCCCATGCCCCACAGCAGCTGCAGCAAGCCTCATCCAAGGAAAGTCTGAGCTCAGACGCCCTTGCCCTGCCCCCACCTGATGGCCTTTACCATCAGGTAAAGACCATCCCTGCCCCCACCTGATGATCTTTACCAGCCCTGGTAGCTGAAGTCAAAGGACATAATCTCTTGGGGGCTCTTTGGCCCTGCCCACAACCTGAGAAACTTATCCAGGTGATGCTAGGGCAAGCTTGTATCCTCCCTAAACTACCACAGCTGATGCTCTCTTAAAAGCGCCACCTTCTGGCTGGAGGCCAACCAACACAAAACTAGCACAATAAACAAAAATACAACCAAGGACCCTCACAGTGTCCACTTCACACCCCTGCTACCTCCACAAAAGCAGATTCTTGTATCTAGGGCTAAGAGACTTGAAGACAAATCACACCACAGGACTCTTTGCAGACACTCCCCAGTACCAGCCTGGAGCCAGGTAGATCCAGAAGAGAAATAACAATCACTGCAGTTTGCCTCTCAGAAAGCCACATCCCTCGGTACCCATATCCGGGGGCATCCTGTGGAATGAGAGAATCTGAATGGCAGCTCCTGAGCCCCAGATCATCCCCTGGCAGTCTACCCAAATGAGAAGGAACCAGAAAAACAATTCTGGTAATATGACAAAACAAGGTTCTTTAACACCCCCAAAAGATAACGCTAGCTTACTAGCAATGAATCCAAACCAAAAAGAAATCTCTGAATTGCCAGAAAAAGAATTCAGAAGGTCAATTATTAAGCTACTCAAGGAGGCACCAGAGAAAGGTGAACACCAACTCAAAAGAAATTAGAAAAACATTACAGGATATAGATGGAAAAATCTCCAGAGAAATAGATAACATCAATAAAAAACAATCACAACTTTCCAGAAGTTGTGAACTTTCCAGAAGTTGTGATTGTTTTTTATTCATGCTGTCTATTTCTGGAAAGTTGTGATTTTTTTTTTATTTATGCTATCTATTTCTCTGGAGATTATCTTCTCTAAGAAGGGCACACTTAGAGAAATACAAAATACTGGAAAGTCTCAGCAATAGAATCGAACAAGTAGAAGTAAGAACTCCACAGCTCAAAGACAAGGCTTTTGAATTAACTCAATCTAATAAAGATAAAGAGAAAAGAATTTTTAAAAATTAGCAAAACTTCCAATAAGTTTGGGATTATGTTAAATGACCAAACCTAAGAATAACTGGTGTTCCCGAGGACGAAGAGAAATCTAAAAGTTTGGAAAACATCTTTGAGGGAATAATTGAGGAAAACTTCCCCAGGCTTGCTAGAGATATAGACATCCAAACACAAAAAGCTCAAAGAACACCCTGGAAATTTATCGCAGAAAGATCATTGCCTAGGCACATAGTCATCAGGTTATCTAAAGTTAAGATGAAGGAAAGACTCTGAAGAGCTGTGAGGAAAAGTATCAGGTAACCTATAAAAGAAAACCTGTCAGCTTAACAGCAGATTTCTCAGCAGAAACCCTACAAGCTAAAAGGGATTGGGGTCCTATCTTCAGCTTCCTTAAACAAAACAATTATCAGCCAAGAATTTTTTATCCTGTGAAACTAAGCTTCATAAATGTAGGAAAGATGTAGTCTTTTTCAGACATACAAATACTGAGAGAATTCACCACTACCAAGCCAGCACTACAAGAACTGCTAAAAGGAGCTCTAAATCTTGAAACAAATCCTCAAAATACACAAAAATAGAAACTCCTTAAAGCATAAATCTCACAAGACCTATAAAACAACACAACAGAAAAAACCAAGGTATTCAGGCAACAAATAGCACAATGAATAGAATAGTACCTCACATCTCAATACTAACTTTAAATGTAAATGCTTAAAGGCTCCACTTAAAAGATACAGAATGGCAGAATCGATAAGAATTCACCAACCAAGTATCTGCTGCCTTCAAGAGACTCACCCAACACATAAGGACTCACATAAACATAAGGTAAAGGGATGGAAAAAGATATTCCATGCAAAGGGACACCAAAAGTGAGCAAGAATAGCTATTCTTATATCAGACAAAACAAATGTTAAAGCAACAGCAGTCAAAAAAGACAGAGGGACATTATATAATGATAAAAGGACTTGTGCAACAGGAAAATTTCACAATCCTAAATATATATGCACCTAACACTGGCGTTCCCAAATATATAAAACAATTACTATTAGACCCAAGACATGAGATAAACAGCAACACAATATTAGTGGGGGAATTAAATACTCCACTGACAGTGGCAAGGCCTCAAGACAGAAAGTCAACAAAGAAACAATGGACTTAAAATATACCCTAAAACAAATGGACTTAACAGATATTTACAGAGCATTCTACCCAACAACTACAGAATATACATTCTATTTGTAAGCACATGGAATATTCTCCAAGATAGACCACATGATAGGCCACAAAACCAGTCTCAATAAATTTAAGAAAATTGAAATTGTATCAAGTACTCTCTCAGACCACAGTGGAACAAAATTGGAAATAAACTCCAAAAGGAACCCTCAAAACCATGCAAATATATGAAAATTAAATAACCTGCTTCTGAATGATCATTAGCTCAACAATGAAATCATGGAAATTAAAAAAATTTTTAAACTGAATGATAATAGTGGCATAATCTATCAAAACCTCTGGGATACAGCAAAGGCAGTGCTAAGAGGAAAGTTCATAGCATTAAATCCCTATATCAAAAATTCTGAAAGTAAAAATAGACAATCTAAGGTCACACCTCAAGGAACTAGAGAAACAAGAATAAACCAAATCCAATCCCAGCAGAAGAAAAGAAATAACCAAGATCAGAGCAGAGCTAAATAAAATTAAAACCAAGAAGAAAAAACAATGGAAAAAAAATGTGGTCTTTGAAAAAATAAATAAAATTGATAGACCATTAGTGAGATTAACCAAAAAAAGAAGAGAGAAGACCCAAATAAGCTCAATTAGAAATGAAATGGGAGATATTACAACTGATAACACCAAAATACAAAAGATCATTCAATACTATGAACACCTTTACACACATAAAGTAGAAAACCTAGAGGAGATGGAGAAATTCCTGGAATTCTAAATAGACCAATAACGAGCAGTGAGATCGAAATGGTAATAAAAAAATTGCTCACAAAAAAGTCCAAGACCAGAGAGATTCACAGCTGAATTCTGTCAGACATTTAAAGAAGAATTGATACCAATCCTACTGACACTATTCCGCAAGATAGAGAAAGAGGAAATCCTCCCTAAATCATTCTATGAGCCAGTATCACCCAACACTAAAACCAGAAAAGAACATAACAAAAAAAGAAAACCACAGACCATTATCCCTGATGAACATAGATGCAAAAACCCTTAACAAAATACAAGCTAACCAAATCCAACAGCATATCAAAAAGATAATCCACCATGATCAAGTGGGCTTCATGCTAGGGATGCAGGGATGGTTTAACATATGCAAGTCAATAAATGTGATACACCACATAAACAGAATTAAAAACAAAAATCACATGATCATCTCAATAGATGCAGAAAAGGCATTTGACAAAATCCAGCATTGCTTTATGGTTAAAACCCACAGCAAACTGGCATAGAAGGGACATACCTTAATGTAATAAAAGCCATCTATGACAAACCTACAGCCAGCATTATACTAAATGGGGAAAAGTTGAAAGCATTCCCCCTGAGAACTGGAACAAGACAAGGATGCCCACTTTCACCATATCTATTCAACACAGTGCTGGAAGTCCTAGCCAGAGCAATTAGACAAGAGAAAGAAATAAAGGACATCCAAATTGTTAAAGAGGAAGTCAAATTGTCACTGTTTGCTGATGATATGATTGTATACTAGAAAACCCTAAAGACTCATCCAAAAAGTTCCTAGAACTGATAAATGAATTTAGCAACGTTTCAGGATACCAAATTAATGCACACAAATTCATAGCACTGCTATACACAAACAGCAATCAAGCTGAGAATCAAATCAAGAACTCAACCCCTTTTACAATAGCTGCAAAAAAATAAAATATCTAGAAATATACCTAACCAAGGAGGTGAAAGACCTCTACAAGGACAACTATAAAACACTGCTGAAAGAAATTGTAGATGACACAAACAAATGGAAACACATCCCCTGCTCATAGATGGGTAGAATCAACATTGTGAAAATGATCATACTGCCAAAAGCAATCTACACATTCAATGCAGTTCCCATCAAAATACCACCATCGTTCTTCACAGAGCTAGAAAAAAAATCCTAAAATTTTTTGGAACCAAAATGATCCCACATAGGCAAAGCAAGACTAAGCAAAAAGAACAAATCTGGAGGCATCACATTACTGGACTTCAAACTATACTATTAGGCCATTATCTCCAAAACAGCATGGTACTGGTATAAAAATAGGCACACAGACCAATGGAACAGAATAGAGAACCCAGAAATAATGCCAAATACTTACAGCCAACTGATCTTTGACAAAGCAAACAAAAACATAAAGTGGAGAAAGAACACCCTATTCAACAAATGGTGCTGGGATAACTGGCAAGCCACATGCAGAAGAATGAAACTGGAACCTCTTCTCTCACATTACACAAAAATCAACTCAAGATGAATCAAAGATTTAAATCTAAGACCTGAAACCATAAAAATTCTAGAAGATGACATCAGAAAAACCCTTCTAGACATTGGCTAAGGCAGAGTTCATGACCAAGAATGCAAAAGCAAATGCAACAAAACAAAGATAAATAGTTGAGACTTAATTAAACTAAAAAGCTTCCGCACAGTAAAAGAAACAATCAGGAGAGTAAACAGACAACCCACAGGGTGGGAGAGAATCTTCATAATCTATACATCTGACAAAGGACTAATATCCAGAATCTCCAAGGAATTCAAATAAATCATCAATAAAAAAAATCCCATCAAAAGGTGGGCTAAGGACAAGAATAGACAATTCTCAAAAGAAGATATACAAATGGCCAACAAACATATGAAAAATACTCAACATCACTAATATTTAGGGAAATGCAAATCAAAACCAGAATGCAATACCATCTTACTCCTGCAAGAATAGCCATAATCAAAAAAAAAAAAAAAAAAAAATAGATGATGGCATGGATGTGGTGAAAAGGGAACATTTTTACACTGCTGGTGGGAACGTAAACTAGTATGACCACTATGGAAAACAGTGCAGATATTCCTTAAAGAACTAAAAGTAGATCTACCATTTGATCCAGCAGTCCCACTACTGGGTATCTACCCAGAGGAAAAGAAGTCATTTTTCAGAAAAGATACTTGCACACACATGTTTATAGCAGCACAATTCGCAATTGCAAAAATATGGAATCAGTTCAAATGCCTACCAATCAATGAGTGGATAAAGAAAATGTGGTATATATATACCATGGAATACAACTCAGCCATAAAAAGGAACAAGATAGTGGCATTCACAGCAACCTGGATGGAGTTGGAGACCATTATTCTAAGTGAAGTAACATAGGAATGGAAAACCAAATATCATATGTTCTCACTCACAAGTGGGACCTAAGCTATGAGGGTGCAAAGGCATAAGAATAATACAATGGACCTGGGGACTCAGGGGAAAGGGTGGGGGTGGGGGTGAGGAATAAAATACTATACATTGGGTACAGTATACACTGCTCAACTGATGGGTGCATGAAAATCTCAGAAATCACCACTAAAGAATTTATTCATGTAACGAAACACCACCTGTTCTTCAAAAACTAATTGAAATTTTAAAAAATTAAAAAAATTTAGAGAACAAATAGACAGAAAATCAAGGACATAGAAGAGTCATACAACTCTATTACCCAATTTGATCTATTCGACATTTATAGAACATTCCACCCAACTACAGCAATATACACATTTTCCCCCAAGTATACACAGAGTATTTACTAAGATAGAACATAAAATATGTCTAGGCCATAAAATATGTCTCAATATATGGAAAATAATTCAAATTATGCAATGTACATTGTGTGACCATGATGGAACTAAATTATAAATCAGTAATAGAAAGATATCTAGAATATCCTGAAATATTTGGAAACTATATAACCTAGGTCTAACTTCAGAAGTTGAATTAGAAAGCATTTGGCTTGAATGAAAATAAAAACAGAATATTTCAAAATACGGGGATATAGCTAAAGCAGTATGATATGGTTTGGCTCTGTGTCCCCACCCAAATTTCATCTTGAATCGTATTTCCATAGTGCCCATGTGTTGTGGGAGGGACCTGTTGGGAGATAATTTAATCATGGAGGTGGTTTCTCTCATACTGTTCTCGTGGTAGTGAATAAGTCTCACAAGATCCGATGGTTTGATACAGGGAAGCCTGTTTCACTTGGCTGTCATTCTCTGTCTTGCTGCTGCCATGTAAGAAGTGCCTTTCACCTTCCACCATGATTGTGAGGCCTCCCTAGCCACGTGGAACTGTAAGTCCATTAAACCTCTTTCTTTTGTAAATTGCCCAGTCTTGGGTATGTCTTTATTAGCAGCATGAAAATGTACCAATACACAGTACTTACAGGGAAATTTATATTAGAGAAAAAGAAACATATCAAATCAATGACTTCAGCTTTCACTCCAAGAAACTAGAAAATAAATACAAAATAAGACCCAAAGGAAGCAGAAAAATGAAATAATAAATACCAAAATAGAAATTAGAAATAAAATAAAAAAGAGAAAACAATAGATAAAATCAATGCATCCAAGAGCAAGTTATTTGAGAAGACCCTAAAATTGTTAAACTTCTACACAGGCCAATCAGGAAAGAGAGAGAGAGAGAGTGAAAGAGAATACAAATTACCGGTAGCAGGAATAGTAGAAGTTATATCACTAAGAAGTCTGCAGATTTTAAAAGGGTAGTAAGGGAATATGGCAAACAACTTTATGTCAATAAATTATAAAATGTCGGTGAAGTGTATAAATTTCTTGAAGGCCTCAACCAAACTTCCCTCAAGAAGAAACTGATAATAAAAATAGCTCTATATTTATTAAAGAAACTGAATTTGTAGCTGAAAACCTTTTCACAAAGAAAATCTAGGTACAGATGGCTTCACTGGTAACTTATAGCAAACATTTCAGAAATAATACCAATTCTACACAAACACTTCCAGAAAGGTAGAGTGAGGAATACTTCCCAACTTATTCTATGAAACCAGTTTCATTCTGACATCAAAACCAGACAGACATTAATGAAAGAATACTAAAGATCAATTTCTATCATAAGTATAGATGCAAAAAATTATAACCAAATTTTAGCAAATCAAATCCAACAATATATAAAAATGATAATAAATCATGGCCAAGTGGGATTTAATCCCGGAATACAAAGTTCAGTTTGACATTATCAAATGAATCAATATAATTCACCATAACACACTAAAAATGAAAAATCATATGATTTTTGCAATACATATAGAAAAAACATTTCATAAAATTCAACTTCCATGTCTAACAAAAAAACTCTCACAAACTAAGAATAAAAGGGAACTATCTCAACCTGATAAAAGTATCTAAGAATATCCTACGGTTAACATCATACTTAATGATGAAAGATATAATACTTTCTCCCTAAGATCATGAACAATGATGTTCACTCTTACCACCTCTTCTCAACATTGTGGTGGAAGTACTAGCCAGTGCAATTGGGCAAGAAAAAGATATAAAAGCATCCAGAATGAAAGGAAGAAGTAAAACTATCTTCATTTACAGATGACATGATTGCCTATGTACAAAATCATATAGAATGTTTTAAAATCTCTATCTAGAGACTCAATATTTTTGTCATCAGTTCTTCCCAAATTGATCTACATGTTTAATGGCATCCCATTCAAAATCAAAGCAGGCATTTTTGTAGAAATTGCCAAGCCAATTCTAAAATATGTATAGAAATTCAAAGGGCCTGAAATATCCAAAACAATCTCAAAAAAAGAACAAAGTTAGAAAATTTATTCTACCTGATTTTAACACTTACTATAAAGCTGCAGTAAATCTGAAACTGTTATATTGACATAAAGGTAGACATATAAATCAGTAGATCAGAATAGTGAGTCCATAAAAAGGCCCACATAATGGGCAGCCAACTAAAGTCACCAAAAGTAATTTTATTTGAAAAAGATAATCTTTTCAACAAACGATGCTAAAACAATTGGCTATTCATGTGGAGAAAAATGAACCTCGACCTCCATATCATACCACCTACAAAAATTAATTTAAAGCCAGGCGCAGTGGCTCACACCTGTAATCCCAGCACTTTGGGAGGCAGAGGTGGGCGGATCACTTGAGCCCAGGAGTTTGAGACCACCTGGCCAACATGGTAAAACCCCATCTCTACTAAAAATACAAAAAAACTAGCCAAGTGTGGTGGTGGGTGCGTGTAATCCCAGCTACTCAGCAGGCAGAAGAATTGCTTGAACCTGGGAGGCAGAGGTGGCAGTGAGGCAAGATCACACTACCACACTCCAGCCTGGGTGACAGAGTGAGACCCTGTCTCAAAAGAAAAAAAATAATAATTTGAGATGAAGCATAAACCTAAATAAAAAAGCTAAAACTATAAAGTTTCTAGAAGAAAACAGAAGAGAGTATCTTTGCATCTTAGGGGCAAACAAAATTTCTTAGCTGAGATTCTAAAGCACTAACCATAAGAGAAAAAAACCTGATATGCTGGACTTCATATAATATAAAACTTCCATTCTTCCAAAAATAACATTAATAAAAGGCAAGCCACAGCCTGCTAGAAGTATTTGCCATACATAAACCTGAAAAAGAAATTTTATCCAAAATGTATAATGAATTCCTATAATTCAATAATGAAAAAACTAAATAATCCAATAAAAAGTGAGCAAAAGATTTATACAGACTCATCATAAAAGAAGATACATGAATGGTCACTAAGCACTTGAAAAGATGCTCAGCATCCCTGGTCATCCAGGTAATGCAGATCAAAACCACAGTGAGATGAACAACAATGACTGACAATACCAAGTTTTGGTGAGGGTGTAGAGCAACTCTGACTCTCATACATTGTAACAGTGAGAATGTGAATATTACAACCACGTTGGAAAAGAGTTAGGGTGTTTCTTATAAAGTTAAACACATATATTCTCTATGATCCAGCTATTCCACTCCTAAGTATTTGAACATATGTTCACAAAAAGATTTGTGTGAGAATGTTCATAACAGCTTTGTTCAGAATAGCCCCAAACTGGAAAAAACCCAATTGTCCATCAATAGGTGAATGGATAAACAGACTGTAGCATATTGACTAAAATACTACTCAGCAATAAATAGAAGAAACTACTTATATGTGAGACAATATGGATCAACCCAAAAAACAGTACGTTGGGTGAAAGGAGCTTGACAAAAATAATTATGTACTGTTTCATAATGTTAATAAGATGTTCTAGAATAGGCAAACTAAGTGATGATGATAGAAACCAGAATAGTGGTTATTTTTAGGAGAGACACTGACTGGGACAGAGCATGAAGGGGGAGTTTTCAGGAGTGATGTAAATGTTCAATATCTTTATTGGTGTGATGGTTACACATGCTATATTAGTTTCCTAGGGCTGCTGTAACAAAGTGCCGGTAACTGAATGTCTTAAAACAACAGTCACTTATTGTCTCATATTTCTAGAGACTAGAAGTCCAAAATCAGGGCATCAGCAGGGTTGACTCTTTCTAATCATTCTCAGGGAGAATCTGTTCTGTGCCTTTCTCTCAGCCTCTGGTGAAGGACGGCAATCCTTGGTGTTCCTTGGCTTGTAGATGCATCACTCCAGTCTCTGCCTCCATGTTTACATGGTGTTCTCCCCGTGTCTCAGTGTTTACATTTCTCTCTCCTTGTAAAGACCTACCCCAATCACCTCATCTTAATTTGATTACATCTGCAAAGATGCTATTGCCAAATAAGGCCACAGTCACAGGTGCCATGGGCTAAGACTTCAACCTGTCTGTTTGGATGGCACAGTCGAAATCATAAAGCATGAGTATATATTTGTCAAAACTGATTAATGGGAGAAAAATTTATAACCTTGGTTTGGTGATGAGTTTTTAGCTATAACACCAAAAGCATAGCCATGATATAAAAAATTGAGAAGTTGGGTTTTATTAAAATTAAAAACTTCTGCTCTGTGAAAGATATTGTTAAGGACTGAAAAGGCAAACCACAGACTGGGAGAAAATATTTGAAAAACACATATCTGGTATCTGGTAAAGGACTAGTATCCAAAATAACAGAGAACTCTTAAAATACAACCATGTGAAAACAAACAACTCAATTAAAAATAGGCACAAGATCTGAACAGACACCTCACTAAAGAAGATATACAGATGGCAAATTAGCATATGAAAAGATGTTCAACATCCTATGTCATTAGAGAATTACAAATTATAACAACAATAAGATATAATCACACACCTATTAGAATGGCTAAAATCCAAAAAACTGACAATACCAATTGCTGGTGAAGATGTAGATCAACAGCAAGTCTCATTCTTTGATAGTGGAAATGCTAAATGGAACAGCTGCTTTGGGAGACTTAAGTAGCCAAATATAGTCTTACCATACTCTCTAGCAGTTATGCTCCCTATGACTTGAAAACATGTCCACACTAAAACTTGCATGCAGATCTTTATAGCAGTTTTATTCATAATCACCAAAACCAGGAAGCAACCAAGATGCCCTTTAGTAGATGAATAGACAAAAAACACTGTTACATCTTTACAATGGAGTATTATTTGTCAATAAATAATTTGAGCTATCAAGACATGAAAAGTTATGAGTAAATCTTAAATGTATATTGCTAAATAAAAGAAGACATTCTGAAAAGTCTACATACTGTATGATTCCAATTATATGACATTCTGGCAAAAGCAAAATTATGTTAAGAGTAAAAAGATAAGTGGTTGCCAGGTGTAGAAAGGGAAGGTTAAATAGGTGAAGCACAGGGGAGGTTTTAGGGCTGCAGAACTATTCTGTATTATATTGTAATGGTAGCTATATGACAGGATGGATTTATCAAAACCTATACAACTTTACAGTGCAAAGAGTGAGCCTTAATGTATGAAAATAAAAAAAAAAAATTGTTTAGGTGATTGAGGTCCAGGACAGAATGTGACAAAGCAATCTAATTGTGTACAAATGTATGAAACAACCTCATGGAAGAGGGTTGGGGAAAAGGTCCTGACCTAAGTAACTTTGGAAATGAGTGGAGTTAATAGAACTAAAGGTGAAAGCTGTAAATAAATACTGTTCTCTAGTTGATAAAGTTGTTTCCCACAGGGCATGGGCTAACACAATACTGATAGCACTAAGCATATATACTGCAAGTGAACAATTAAGTAAATGAATGGCAGATGGTGGGAGTCAGTTTTCTCACTGTTGGAATGGGAGGTTGCAAACAAGCAAGGGAGGAAGCTAGAATGGTCCATGTGATAATAGATTTGAGTTGGAGACATCAGCAGAAACTATGTTTAGGTTAATGTAGATACAGATGGTGGCATATAGAAATATGTACAGTTCTGTGTATATACATGGATTCATTTTAACACACATATTTTTTTTCTATCAGCTGAGAGGGCCTAGAAACAAGGACACACAGTAGCAATGACCACACATGCCAGATCTTGGTTTCTAATACCATTTTCTAGTGAAAGGGACCAGGGTTCTTGGAGAAATGGTTGCATCTACAAGTAGGGAAGAAAACATATAGCATGATACTGGGGTATCCTGTAGTGCCAGAAAGTAAGAAAGTCTCATAAAACCAAAAACAAACAAAAAGAAACGATAATAGTATTAGGTCAACCAAAATAGTATTAGGAGCCAACCAAAGGAGCTCTCAGGAGCCAAAGCTGGAACTATGTAAGCAACAAAGGAAAGAAAGTAGTATCAGATTATAATCTAAAATATAAAATCAGTATCTATGAGACCATACTGATAGAAATAAATGTTTGAATAAATTAATAAATGGAGAAAAAAGCCAAATACCCCATGAAGAAGCATTCCAAATTATTTGTGTAGATGCTCTGTCCTCAAGGAGCTAAAATGTAACTTTCTTCACTCCACAAATAGGCCCTGGGAAGTTGTTGAAAAAGTTTGGGCTTTAACATCAAATAATTGTGAGTGGGAGACACACATCAGACTCTTGTTAGCTGTGTGATCCCAGGGAAGTTACCGTTTTTAAAGCTCAGATTTCTGCAAAATGGAGATAGCAATATCACTTAACTACCCTTTATGGTTACTGTGAAGATCAGATATCTACAAAGCTCTCAGAACAGTGCTTAGGATGTTATAGCATTCAATAACTTGGAGCGTTTATTTTATTTTTTTCTTTTTTTTTGGAGACAGAGTCTTGCTCTGTTGCCCAGGCTGGAGTGCAGTGGTGTGGTCTCAGCTCACTGCAACCTCCGCCTCTTGGGTTCAAGCAATTCTTCTGCCTCAGCCTCCTGAGTAGCTGGGATTACAGGTGTGTGTCACCACGCCTGGCTAATTTTTTGTATTTTTAGTAGAGACTGGGGTTTCACCATGTTGGCCAGGCTGGTCTCAAACTCCTGACCTCAAGTGATCCACTCGCCTTGGCCTCCTAAAGTGGAGGGATTACAGGCTTAGCCACCGCACCTGGCCTAGTGTTTATTCTCTAAGGTAGTGTATTTCTAAGGTAGTCTGCTTTGGCTGCTGTAACAAAATGCCACACAGTGGCTTAAACAACAGAAATTTATTTTCTCGCAGTTCTAGAGGCTGGGAAGTCCAAGATCCAGGACTGGCAGGGTTTGGTGTCTGATAAGGGCTCTCTTTCTGGTTTGTGGATGGTTGCTTTGTCCTTACATGGCCTTTCCATAGTGCATGCGTGAGGGTGGGAGGGTGGCTGAAGGGTTGGGGAACCTCTATCTCTCTCTGTTTCTCTCTTCCTCTTCTTATAAGGCTAACAATCCCATTGGAGTACGGTCCCACCCTTATGATGTCATTTACCTTTAATTACTTTCTAAAGCCCTATCTACAAATATAGTCACATTGAGGGGTGAGGGCTTCAGTGTAATAATTTTGGAGGCAGGAACACAATTTAGTCCATAGCAGGTAGACTGAGATACAGAATAAGACAACTTGAATTCTCATTCTAACTTCACCACGTACTAGCTATGTTGGGGAAATCTCTCAAGTTCCTTAATTTTTTTTCATTTTTAAAAATTGAGGTATTATTTTTATCCAGTAAAACTCACACATTTTAAAATATTGTTAAGTGAGCTTTTTTTAAAAAATAATCCTTTTATTTTAGAACAGTTTTAGATTTACAGAAAATTTTCAAAAATAGTACAGAGAGTTCCTATATATCCTGCAATCAGTTTCCCCTATTATTAATATCTTAAATTCATATGGTATATTTGATGAACTAATATTGGCATATTATTATTAACTAAAGCCCTACTTCATGCAAATTTCCTTAGTTTTTACCTAATGTTCTTTTTTGTGTTCTGGGATCCTATCCAAGGTACCACATTACATTTAGTCATCACGTGTCCTTAGGTTCCTCTTGGCTGTGAAAGTTTCTCAGACTTTTCTTGTTTTCGATGACCTTGACAGTTTTGAGGAGTATTAGTCAAATATTTTGTAGAATGATCCTACCTGGGAATTCTGATGTTTTTCTTTTCTTTTTTTTTTTTTTGAAATGGGAGTCTTGCTCTGTTGCCCAGGCTGAAGTGCAGTGGTGCACTCTCAGCTTGCTGCAACCTCTGCCTCCCAGGCTCAAGTGATTCTCCTGCCTCAGCTTCCCAGGTAGCTGGAATTACAGGCATGCACCATGATGCCCAGCTAATTTTGGTATTTTTAGTAGAGACTGGGTTTCACAATGTTGGTCAGGCTGATCTTCAACTCCTGACCTCAAGTGATCTGTCCGCCTTGGCCTCCCAAAGTGTTGAGATTACAGGCATGAGCCACTGTGCCCAGCCTGATGTTTTTCTTTTAATTAGACTGGGGTTATGGGTTTTGGGGGAGGAAGATGACAGGGGTAAAGTGCCATGTTCATCTCATCCTATCAAGTGTACACAATACACATGACTTATCACTACTGATGTTGTCCTTGATCACCTGGATGAGGTCGTGTTTATTAGGTTTCTCCACTTAACGTCACTCTCCTCCCTGTACCCGCTTTCCATACTGTACTCTTTGGAAAGCAGTCACTGGCCAGAGTCCATACTTAATGACTGGGGAGCTATGCTCCACCTCCTTGAGGAAGAAAGAGCTACATAATTTATTTGAAATGTTTCTGTGTGGGAAAGTTGTCTCTTCTCCCCTATTTATTTATTCAATATTTACTTATATGAGTATGGACTAACATACTTATAAAGTATGTTTCTTTATAAAGAAAATAAATTTATAATAGAATATTATTGTCACTTTGGCTCCTGTGTCCCTTTTGACATATTCCCATCATTTTTCTTATTCTCTCTGTCTCTCTCTCGCACGTGCACACTTCTTCACTTTCTATCACTACAAAGTGCCCCAGAGTCATCTTGTCTCTTCTTGCTCCAGCTCTAGAATCAGCCATTTCTCCAAGAAGCCCTAGCTCTTAACAGAGAATAGTATTTATTAACAGATCTGGGCATTAGGTGTGTTGTTTTCTGCTGAAACACCACTGCTTCCAGGCCCTCTCAGGGAACAGAGCTATGAAAATACATGGGTGTCCACTAACCCATGTATACTCACACGTCTCTATTTATTTTTTTATCTACACAAGCAAGCAAATGCGAGTTTATATGGATATCACTGAATGTAACCCAGCACCACAGGGTTCGCGCCAGCCTTTCCCCCATGCTTAGTGGGCCTTCCTTCTCTAGCAGTGAGAAACCTGGCTTTCATTAGAGCTCTTCTTTTATCGCTTTTATAAATTAGCCTTTTGTGTAAGATTTCATTTGAAAACCAAAACAACAAAAACAACTTCCACAGCTAAATAACAAATTGAAAACCCATTGGACTAGACTATGCATAGCTAAAAGCCCTTTTATCTCCAAGGATCTCTGATGCTGCAGGGCTGGGAGGGAAGTGGAGCGGAACTTTGTCTTATTATCTTTGGCCAACAGAGTGGAGTGGATTGGATTGGCTTGGAATTCATCCAGCATTCAACAAGTATTATTGAGCCCCTCTTAGAGGCCGGGAACAGCCCCAAATGCTGGGTGCAGGATGAGCAAGGCAGCAAGTCCCCTTGTGGGGCTGACCTCGCAGTGGGAGACAGACAACATGCATGTAAACAAATAGAGAAGGTTCAGATAGAGACAGGCAGCAAAAATAAAACATCATAAAGAAATGGAATGCGATGTGGGGGAAGATAAGAGGTAAAGTGGGGGTGGTGAGAAAAGGTGGCTAACTTTGAGCTGAGGCCTGGGGAGGGTGAGAAGGAGCCAGATATTTTAGACCTAGAAGAAGAGTGTTCTAGGCAGAGGAATTGTTAGAAGTGACATGAAGCAGGAACATGCTGGGCTCATTAAAGGGGCAAAAAGAGGATCAGATAGGCTGGAGCAGAGTAAAAGAGGAGAGTGGCAGCAGGTAAGGTTGGAGGCCCCAGAGAACAATAGGGCATATAGATCAGAGAGGGCATGTCGATTTTATCCATAAGGCAGTGGAAAGCCATAGAAGACGTCTGTTAATAAATAGAGATCAAGTTGACATCAGTTGATAGTGGATGTTAAAGCTTAGGCCCAACTAACCAGCCAGAGGAGTCCAGGTGAGAAATGAAGGTGATCCTGAACCAGGCCCAGAGCATGCGACCAGCAAAGACTTTACCCTCCCTCGGCTGAAACCAGCAGATGAGTGTATTCATGGACACGGTTTCAAGGTGGGTCCTGGTGTGCATTAACTTATAAATTAAGACAGTGCCCTGCTCTAAAAGCTATGAATACAAGCCCAAATCCCCTATTGACATCTGGGAACTGGAGTCCCCAGGGAACTCCTCAGATATCTTGGGTCACCAAATACACAACCCAATCCTGATGCTGCTGCCCAAATTCTAAATAATATGGCTTGGCATTTGGTGTCTTCACTGGGTGTGGTTCCTCAGTCTATCAGCACTGTGCACCTCCTTTCCAGCAAAACCAAAGTGCTGCTGGCCTGGAGTATCTCACCCCATGCGCATAACTGTCCTCTGTCTCCTTCCACTCAGCCCCTCCACATCCATAGGTCTGTTACATCTTCCAAAACCTGACTTTAAACCCATCTCTGGGAAGATCTTCCTAATTGGCCAAGCTCATTCTTTGGCCCACATCCAGTCTAGGTCTCTGCTCCACAGTGGGTAGTTGGGACATCCTTCTCACATTAAATGTAAAAGGTATGCCTGTTTCACATGTGGTTTTAATGGTAATCTCTCCCTCCCCACTGCCCACCCAAGTGGGCAGACTCAAGGAAGTTATGCAGAGGCAATAAAGACCGATAATAGGTTGATTAGGTTGAAACTAATTGATATAGGATGATATAGACTGGATCCAACTGACCAACCTGAGGAGTCAAAGCTCTTGTTCCAGAAAATGCTATTGTTTTTATAGTACAGTGGAATATTTTGAAATGGAGGTTGCATTTCTTCATATGGTTTCTTGTACCTATTACTGTTTCCCCCACTATTAATGCAGCTGCCCTGAGAGGGCACAGCTTGGAACAAAGAGTCCATTTCTCAACTTGTGAGCTTCTAAGTAGATATTTGTACAACGGCAATGAAAGCATTAAAAACTAAAGTTTCCAATCTGAAAGTTGTACTTTGAAGAAAGAAAAATGATTATAGGTTTATTTTTTGTTTTTATTCTAGAATTTTTTGTTTTTTTTGGTTTTGAATGTCAGAAAACATAGATTTAAACTATATTATAGGGAAGAATACATAATACATAATAATACAAGTATATTTTCCTTCCCCCAAATAGATGGATCAGTTGGGGAGATGGAGAGTAGAAGAGGATGTGACTGGAGCTTAGTTGCTGGTCCCTAAGAAGGGGCTGAGCCCTTCTATCTATTTAGGTTGAATTCTTGTCAGGGTGCTCCTGGAATGACAGGAACCTGATAGAAAAATTAGATTAATTGTGAGGAGAAGGTAGGGTGGAGACTCGGAGAGCAGGGTGATGATAAGCTGGCAACCAGGCTCTAGGCTGGGGAAACAGCAAGGCTCTCAGGGAGTTCTGTGCTTATCACAGTCTGAGAGGTGGAGCAGCCATGCAGACTGAATTGCCTGGGCATTCAGGTTCCCGGCCTGCATCAGAGGGTTATGCTTCCCAGCACAGTGAGAGGAAATCAGAAAAAAGCTTCTGTGGCCCCAGAGGAGAGGATTGGCCAATCCAAAGGAAGCCAGAGCATCGGGAGGGATGTGGGCAACCCTGGTGCCCTGAGGACATCATTAGCTGCAGGGTGGAATGGGGTGTGTATTGGGTTAACAGCTGATATCAGAGAGCAGACGGGAAGAAGAGAGGAACACCCTCAACGAAGGAGGTCAGAAAGTCAGGGATCAGACACCCTCTGACCATACTCACCACAACATCTCCCAACCAAGATCAATGGGCAAAGGGAAAGTGGGAAAGAATCTTAAAACCATTATATTTAAATCTGGAAGTGACAGGGTTTACCTTAAATTGGGAGGAAGGCTTTCTACTACTCAGAGGAATGAGTGGATATAAGCTAAGTAACCAGTTGTAATAACATTAGTGATAGTAATAATAAACACACATATGGCACCTACTACTATGCAGCAGGCACTGTCCTAGACACCTGGCATGTGGTAACTCATTTGATCCTAGTAATACATGTATGAGATGGAAATATTTTAGCACACTTGAGTGTCATGACTATTATTTGCAGTTTATAAAGCACTTTTTACCTATATTATTTCATTTTATGACTCTTTTTAGACATGAAATAAGTAAGAGTTTTGTTCAAAAGACTTGCCATAGGCCATATAATTGGTGAATAAAATATCTGGGCTTGAACCCAAGATTCCCATCACTTGGTCTGAGTTCTTTCCACTGTGTCACATGTGTTCAGTAAATAGATATTTTCAGAAACAATTGAATGTATTATCTTACCGTAAAGAAGGAGACTTAAGACTAAAACCTGGTGTCCTTAAAGATTTCAAGGTTGATTAAAGAAGGGTAAGAGCAGAGGAGATTGTGAAGGCATGTGGAATGCAGTCAGGAAGAAAACTGGGGAGCATCATGTCATAGCCCTCTAGAAAGAAGGTGTTCTTAAAAGGTCACAGTGACCCTGGTAACAATGAGCACAGCTAGAGTCCAGATCTTGGTTTCTAAGTATCAGTCCCCACTAAAAGGAATGTGGGCTTTTTAGAGAAAAGGTTGATTCCAGGGCTAAGGCAGGGAGAGTAAATGGTGAGCCTGGAACTTCTGGTGCCAGAATAAGGAGCTGCTCAATGGACAAAATGATGGAGTTACTGTGGAAATCAACAAGGACCACTCAAATGAGAACAAGCAAAGGCTACTTATTCTGAGCTTAGTAGGGCGTGGGAGTCAGCTGCAGTCACTTGTATTTTGGCAGAGACTTGAACGCAGTCTGAGGAGTGGGAAAGCCTACATACATGTAGTGGGAGAAAGGGGAGACTTCAGATATACCCTGATTGGGGGCTCTGACATGGGGAAGTTATAGGGGAGCTAACTAGAAGTGGGGTGTCCTATGTGATTGCTTAGAGAAGCATATTTGGCTTTCTCTGGTCCTAAATTGGAATCAGAGACAAAAATTAGGGAAGTTGTTAGTTATTGATTTAGTCCTGGCCATGTTCAGCTGATTATTAGAGGGCTTATTGTTTGGCTTCTGGTATTGATTGCTAGAGACAGTGGTCTGACTTCCTACAAGTCTGACTTATGGATAGCAAGCTGGCTTCCTGGGCTGGTTACTGTAGATAATGGCTTGGCTTTCTGTGCTGGTGGCTGCAGATTATGGGTCAAACTTTTAGTTTTATGTGTGGTTTGTCCATTGTTCATTTGTATATTCCACATCTCAGTACCTCAAAAGGAACACGGAAGCCAACCTAAAAGAGTCAACCAAATTGGGGATAATTTAAACATTAAAATGAGTAATAACAGTCAGGATTGTAACTTACCGAGTTAAAAAATAATCCATGAGTTCATTCTGATACAAAACAAACAAGTAAACAAATAAAGTGAAGGATAAGAGAGAAGTCTTCCTTATAGTAGAATGACAACTAAAAAGTATAGAAGAAATGATAGAGTAAGAGAGTCAATATTTTGCAATAATTGATTTAGGTAAAAATCACTAATGGATCTAAAAATCTATAGGTAATATTTCACTGGTGATTCAGAGCAGAGTATCTCCCACAGATCACTTAGTAAAAACAAAGGGGAAAAATTTCTTCATAGTGCAGAAACGTGGTATATCCCACCTTAGTCAAATGATCAAAGTGAGCATCACCCAGCATGGGACAAAGCAACATCAAGGCCTTACGATGTCATGCACTAAGAAGAATATAATATAATGTATGCAATGTTCCTGCCCCACATGGATAATCCAAATCTAATCACAACAAAGGATCAGACATTCTAGAGAACAACTGCTATCCTCTTCAAAAATGTTGATGTGGTAAAAGATAAAGAAAGGCTGAGGGACAGTTCCAGATTAAAGGAAACAAAATTAACATGACAACTAAGTGCAATGCATGGTCATGTATTGGATCCTGGATTGGAAATTTGTTGTTGCTGTTGTAAAGGTCAATTATTGAGACAATTGGCAGAAATTAGAATACGGAATCTGTTTTAGACAATGATATTGTATCAATAATACATTTCTTTGTTCTTAGGAGAAACATGTATAAGTCCTTAAGGGTGAAGGGCCATAATGTCTGCAATTTATCCTTAAATGATTAAGCAAAAACAGCAACTAATAATAGGTCTTTTTTTTTTTTTTTTTTTTAAATAGAGACAGGGTCTTGTTGCATCACCCAGGCTGGAGTGCAGTGGAGTGATCATAGCTCACTGTAACCTTGAACTCCTGGGCTCAAGTGATCCTCCTGCTTTGGCTACCCAAAGTGTTGGGATTATCAGCATGAGCCACCACACCAGCCAATAGGTCTATTTTTATGAAAGGAAAGAGGTAACACAAATATAGTAAAATGTTAAACAACAGGTGGATCCAGATGGATATATTGGTATTCACTGTAATATTCTTGCAAATTTTCTGTAGGTTTGAACATTTTCAAAATAAAAAGTAAAAAAATATATATGCAAAAAGGGAGGTGATGCTCAACTGTGCTAACAGGTCAAATAAGATGACTTAGGAAGTGGCCACTGGCTTTAGCAACATGGCAGTCACTAGTGACCTTCACAAGCAGTTTTGGAGAGATGGGACAGAGGCTGAATTGGCAAGGATTAAGAAGAGAATATAAATTGAGGGAGTAGAAATAGCAATTTGAAACATGTCTCTTTAAAAAAATTTTTAGCTCATATAGGATAGGATGGAATAGAATTAGTTGCTAGCTTCCATTCTGTTCTTTTGTTACTAGTTTTTTTTTTTATTATACTTTAAGTTCTAGAGTACATGTGCACAAAGTGCAGGTTTGTTACATAGGTATACATATGCCATGTTGGTTTGCTGCACCCATTAACTCGTCATTTACATTAGGTATTTCTCCTAATGCTATCCCTCCCCCATCCCCCACCTCATGACAGACCCCAGGGTGTGATATTCCCCACCCTGTGTCCAGGTGTTCTCATTATTCAGTTCCCACCTATGAGTAAGAACATGTGGTGTTTGGTTTTTTGTCCTTGTGATAGTTTGCTCAGAATGATGGTTTCCAGCTTCATCCATGTCCCTGCAAAGGACATGAACTCATCCTTTTTTATGGCTGCATAGTATTCTATGGTGTATATGTGCCACATTTTCTTAATCCAGTCTATCATTGATGGACATTTGGGTTAGTTCCATGTTTTTGCTATTGTGAATAGTGCCGCAGTAAACTAGTTATTAACTAGTATCTAGGACTATATAAACCAGTCTGGCCTGGATTTATTCCCAGAACTGAGTAAAGTGCTTTTCATTAATCTAAGTACTTAACTCATTCCATGGACTTGGGATTCAGCATTAATTTGGGGTTAAAAGCTTTTACAGTCTCCTTTCCTGTGGCTGAGAACTCCTCTTAGGAGCACCCTCTAAGGCCTTCTGGCTGTCTCTTGCCACCAACTTCCCAGCCTTTTCCTACTTCAGTTCACAAATGGAGCTCTGCAGAGAGGAGAGCGGCAGGGCCCCTTCTCCAGTGTTTGACATCTGCTCCATCCTTGGGGGAAGAACCTGATAAAGCACCTTGAAGCCACCACAGCTTCTAGGCCAAAGCCCCATTCTCTCCAGTCCTACACATTTCTCTCTGGTTAATCACTTCTTCACCTTTTCTACTGTCCTCTTCATTGGCATGAATTAATTCAAATTTTTGTCTTTCCTATTCATTGCTGAAATTTGCTTCCTCTGTTATATCATTGGATATGCTTCCTTTGATACAGAACCTTAACATTTCCAAAGTTTAAGTTCATACTGTCAGGCCTCTGAGCCCAAGCTAAGCCATCCTATCCCCTGTGACCTGCACGGTCACATCCAGATGGCCGGTTCCTGCCTTAACTGATGACATTCCACCACAAAAGAAGTGAAAGTGGCCTGTTCCTGCCTTAACTGATGACATTGTCTTGTGAAATTCCTTCTTCTGGCTCATCCTGGCTCAAAAGCTCCTGTACTGAGCACCTTGTGACCCCCACTCTGCCCGCCAGAGAACAACCTCCCTCTGACTGTAATTTTCCTTTACCTACCCAAATCCTATAAAACGGCCCCACCCCTATCTCCCTTTGCTGACTCTCTTTTCGGACTCAGCCCACCTGCACCCAGGTGAAATAAACAGCTTTATTGCTCACACAAAGCCTGTTTGGTGGTCTCTTCACACAGACGCACATGAAATTTGGTGCCGTGACTCGGATCGGGGGACCTCCCTTGGGAGATCAATCCCCTGTCTTCCTGCTCTTTGCTCTGTGAGAAAGATCCACCTATGACCTCAGGTCCTCAGACCAACCAGCCCAAGAAACATCTCACCAATTTCAAATCTGGTAAGCGGCCTCTTTTTACTCTCTTCTCCAGCCTCCCTCACTATCCCTCAACCTCTTTTTCCTTTCAACCTCGGCACCACACTTCAATCTCTCCCTTCTCTTAATTTCAATTCCTTTCATTTTCTGGTAGAGACAAAGGGGACACGTTTTATCCGTGGACCCAAAACTCTGGCGCTGGTCACAGACTAGGGAATGCAGCCTTCCCTTGGTGTTTAATCATTGCAGGGACGCCTCTCTGATTATTCACCCAGGTTTCTGAGGTGTCAGACCACACAGGGACGCCTGCCTTGGTCCTTCACCCTTAGCGGCAAGTCCCGCTTTTCTGGGGAAAGGGCAAATACCCCAACCCCTTCTCTCTGTGTCTCTACCCCTTCTCCGCCTTTCTGGGGGGCAAGAAACCCCCAACCCCTTCTCCTTCACCCTTAGCAGCAAGTACTGCTTTTCTGGGGGAGGGGCAAGTACCCCAAACCCTTATATCTCTGTGCCCTGATCCCTTATTTCCACACCCCAACCTCTTATATCTCTGCACCCCAATCCCTTATTTCTGTGCCCCGACCCCATATCTCTGTGCCCTGACCCCTTTCCCACTTTTCTGGAGGGTAAGAACCCCCGAACCCCTTCCCTCTGTGTCTCTACTCTCTCTTTTCTCTGGGCTTCACTATGGGCAACCTTCCACCCTCCATTCCTCCTTCTTCTCCCTTAGCCTGTGTTCTTAAGAACTTAAAACCGCTTAACTCTCACCTGACCTAAAATCTATGCATCTTATTTTCTTCTGCAATGCCGCTTGACCCCAATACAAACTCGACAGTAGTTCCAAATAGCCAGAAAACAGCAGTTTCAATTTTTCCATCCTGCAAGATCTAAATAATTCTTGTCGTAAAATGGGCAAACGGTCTGAGGTGCCTGACGTCAAGGCATTCTTTTACACATCGCTCCTTCCCTAGTCTCTGTGCCCAGTGCAACTCGTCCCAAATCTTCCTTCTTTCCCTCCCGCTTGTCCCCTCAGTCCCAACCCCAAGCATCGCTGAGTCTTTCTAATCTTCTTTTTCTACAGACCCATCTGACCTCTCCCCTCCTCCCCAGGCTGCTGCTCGCCAGGCCAAGCTAGGTCCCAATTCTTCCTCAGCCTCCGCTCCTCCACCCTATAATCCTTTTATCACCTCCCCTCCTTACACCTGGTCCAGCTTACAGTTTCATTCCGTGACTAGCCCTCCCCCACCTGCCTAGCAATTTACTCTTAAAAAGGTGGCTGGAGCTAAAGGCATAGTCAAGGTTAATGCTCCTTTTTCTTTATCCCAAATCAGATAGCATTTAGACTCTTTTTCATCAAATATAAAAATCCAGCCCAGTTCATGACTCGTTTGGCAGCAACCCTGAGACACTTTACAGCCCTAGACCCTAAAAGGTCAAAAGGCCGTCTTATTCTCAAAATACATTTTATTACCCAATCTGCTCCCGACATTAAATGAAACTCCGGAAATTAAATTCCAGCCCTCAAACCCCACAACAGGATTTAATTAACCTCACCTTCAAGGTATACAATAATAGAAAAAAGTTGTAATTCCTTGCCTCCACTGTGAGACAAACCCCAGCCACAACTCCAGCACACAAGAACTTCCAAACGCCTGAACTGCAGCAGCCAGGCATTCCTCAAGAACCTCCTCCCCCAGGAGCTTGCTACAAGTGCCAGAAATCTGACCACCAGGCCAAGGAATGTGTGCAGCCCAGGATTCCTCCTAAGCCATGTCCCATCTGTGCGGGACCCCACTGGAAATCGGACTGTGCAACTCACCTGGCAGCCACTCCCAGAGCCCGTGGAACTCTGGCCGAAGGCTCTCTGACTGACTCCTTCTCGGCTTAGCAGCTGAAGACTGACGCTGCCCGATCACTTCGGAAGCCCCGTAGACCATCACAGATGCCGAGCTTTGGGTAACTCTCACAGTGGAAGGTAAGTCTGTCCCCTTAGTCAATACGGAGGCTACCCACTCCACATTATCTTCTTTTCAAGGGCCTGTTTCCCTTGCCTCCATAACTGTTGTGGGTATTGACGGCCAGGCTTCTAAACCCCTGAAAACTCCCCCACTCTGGTGCCAATTGGGACAACACTCTTTTATGCACTCTTTTTTAGTTATCCCCACCTGCCCAGTTCCCTTATTAGGCCGAGGTATTTTAACCAAATTATCTGCTTCCCTGACTATTCCTGGACTACAGCCACATCTCATTGCTGCCCTTCTCCCCAACCCAAAGCCTCCTTCACATCTTCCTCTCATATCCCCCCACCTTAACCCACAAGTATGGGACATCTCTACTCCTCCCCTGACAACCGATCACATGCCCATTACCATCCCATTAAAACCTAATCACCCTTACCCCGCTCAATGCCAATATCCCATCCCACAGCATGCTTTAAAAGGATTAAAGCCTGTTATCACTGGCCTGCTACAGCATGGGCTTCTAAAACCTATAAACTCTCCTTACAATTCCCCCATTTTACCTGTCCAAAAACCAGACAAGTCTTACAGATTAGTTCAGGATCTGCACCTTATCAACCAAATTGTTTTGCCTATCCACCCTGTGGTGCCCAACCTGTACACTCTTTTGTCCTCAATACCTTCCTCCACAACTCACTATTCCATTCTTGATCTTAAAGATGCTTTTTTCACTATTCCCCTGCACCCCTCATCCCAGCCTCTCTTTGCTTTCACTTAGACTGACCCTGACACCCATTAGGCTCAGCAAATTACCTGGGCTGTACTGCCGCAAGGCTTCACAGACAGCCCCCATTGCTTCAGTCAAGCCCAAATTTCTTCCTCATCTGTTACCTATCTCGGCATAATTCTCATAAAAACACACGTGCTTTCCCTGCAGATTGTGTCTGATTAATCTCCCAAATCTCAATCCCTTACAAAACAACAACTCCTTTCCTTCCTAGGCATGGTTAGTGCAGTCAGAATTCTTACACAAGAGCCAGGACTACACCCTGTAGCCTTTCTGTCCAAACAATTTGACCTTACTGTTTTAGCCTAGCCATCACGTCTCCGTGCAGCAGCTGCTACTGCCCTAATACTTTTAAAGGCCCTCCAAATCACAAAGTATGCTCAACTTATTCTCTACATTTCTCATAACCTCCAAAATCTATTTTCTTCCTCATATCTGACGCATATACTTTCTGCTCCCCGGCTCCTTCAGCTGTACTCACTTTGTTAAGTCCCACAATTACCATTGTTCCTGGCCCAGACTTCAATCTGGCCTCCCACATTATTCTGGATACCACACCTGACCCTCATTACTGTGTCTCTCTGATCCACCTGACATTCACCCCATTTCCCCATATTTCCTTCTTTCCTGTTCCTCACCCTGATCACACTTGATTTATTAATGGCGGTTCCACCAGGCCTAATCGCCACACACCAGCAAAGGCAGGCTATGCTATAGTACAAGTCACTAGCCCGCCTCTTAAAACCTCTCATTTCCTTTCCATCGTGGAAATCTATCCTCAAGTAAATAACTTCTCAGTGTTCCATTTGCTATTCTACTACTCCTCAAGGATTATTCAGGCTCCCCTCCCTTCCCTACACATCAAGCTCGAGGATTTGCCCCCACCCAGGACTGGCAAATTAGCTTTACTCAACATACCCCGAGTGAGATAACTAAAATACCTCTTAGTCTAGGTAGACACTTTCACTGGATAGGTAGAGTCCCTTCCTACAGGGTCTGAGGAGGCCACTGCAGTCATTTCTTCCCTTCTGTCAGACATAATTCCTCAGTTTAGCCTTCCCACCTCTATACAGTCTGATAACAGACCAGCCTTTATTAGTCAAATCAGCCAAGCAGTTTTTCAGGCTCTTAGTATTCAGTGAAACCTTTATATCGCTTACAGTCCTCAGTCTTTAGGAAAAGTAGAACAGACTAATGGTCTTTTAAAAACACACCTCACCAAGCTCAGCCACCACTTAAAAAGGACTAGACAATACTTTTACCACTTTCCCTTCTCAGAAGTCAGACCTGTCCTCAGAATGCTACAGGGTACAGCCCATTTGAGCTCCTGTATAGATGCTCCTTTTTATTAGGCCCCAGTCTCATTCCAGACACCAGACTAACTTAGACTGTGCCCCAAAAAAACTTGTCACCTCTACTATCTTCTGTCTAGTCATACTCCTATTCACTGTTCTCAACTACTCATGTATGCCCTGCTCTTGTTTACACTGCTGGTTTACACTGTTTCTCCAAGCCATCACAGCTGATATCTCCTGGTGCTATCCCCAAACTGCCAGTCTTAACTCTTGAAGTAAATAAATAATCTTTGCTGACAGGACTATGCTGAATTTCCTTAGGCACTCTAATTAGATGTCCTAGGTCCTCCCTCCAATTCTTAGACCTCTAATACCTGTTTTTCTCCTTCTCTTATTCTGTTTAGTTTTTCAATTCATACAAAACCGTATCCAGGCCATCACCAGTAATTCTAAATGACAAGTGTTTCTTCCAACAGTCCCACAATATCACCCCTTACCACGAAATCTTCCTTCAGCTTAATCTCTCCCACTCTAGGTTCCCACGCCACCCCTAATCCCACTCAAAGCAGCCCTGAGAAACATCCCCCATTATCTCTCCATACCACCCCCAAAAATTTTCACTGTCCCAACACTTGACCACTATTTCATTTTATTTTTCTTATTAATATAAGAAGACAGGAATGTTAGGCCTCTGAGCCCAAGCTAAGCCATCATATCTCCTGTGACTTGCACGGTCACATCCAGATGGCCGGTTCCTGCCTTAACTGATGACATTCCACCACAAAAGAAGTGAAAATGGCCTGTTCCTGCCTTAACTGATGACATTATCTTGTGAAATTCCTTCTCCTGGCTCATCCTGGCTCAAAAGCTCCCCTACTGAGCACCTTGTGACCCCCACTCTGCCCGCCAGAGAACAACCTCCCTTTGACTGTAATTTTCCTTTACCTACCCAAATCCTATAAAACGGCCCCACCCCTATCTCCCTTTGCTGACTCTCTTTTCGGACTCAGCCCACCTGCACCCAGGTGAAATAAACAGCTTTATTGCTCACACAAAGCCTGTTTGGTGGTCTCGTCACAGGGACGCACACGAAACATACCAAACTATTGCCTCTAAGAAACACAATAGTTCTTCCACACAGATCATTTCAAACATACCTGTTAACCAAAACTTTAACAATGACAGGGTGTTACAGCTGTTTCCTCACATGTCAGTTCCAAACAAGTTTCCCTTTAAGAATTCCAATAATCGATGAAGGTTCTTCTGGTAGGATTTATTGCTGAGAATCATGGGCTTCCTAAATGCAGTCTCCAAAGTTTAATGATTTTGCAAAGTGTTATCAGAAAATGCCAAGGAAGACCCTAGATACACTGACTTCTCAACTCTCAAGTAACCCTACCAGCTTCAAAGGTCATGAACTACAAATATCAACTGATTTATTCCTCACAATAGGCCTGCCAGGTAGTTTTATCGGCCCCATTTTACAGATGAGAAAACAGAGGCTCAGAGAGGCTAAACCTTCCTATACACAGAGGGCTGAGGAACCAGGATTGAAAATCTATGTATTTTCCACTATGCCAATCTGCCTTCAAAGAATGATTTCATGTCCTCCAGTTGTCCAAAAGAACAAAGACTGGGTTAGCCTTGCAGACATATTTTTAAAAGACTCAGATACGAAGCAACCATACATAAGGGGGATGTTACGGCGAGTTTGCACACAAAAGTAATCTTTGTAAATTGAATCACATTGTAAATGCACTGGCTTTTTAGATAATTCCTGAAGCAAATCATTTTGTATTTGTGAATCTGGATGTTCACATATGTATCCTGTTTGCCTGCTGCAGAAATTGCCTGTTCTCAGCTATCACAAAATAGATGCGCAAAATAAATAAATCAAAGACCAACACTCAGAAACAGGGAATAGAATACTAGTTCAAGGAGGGGTCACTGACCTGCATAAAACATTCAAGATAACAGATAAATGAAGTCCAACTCACAACTAGCTCTAGTTGAGTGTGGTTGTGTATATGATCTATTCTTTTTGAATGATGCATAGACAGGGAGACTGCACAGAGGCAGGGATGGAGTCAGAAAGAGCAGGAGGAAGGGAGAGAACCATAAAAACAGAAAAAAAGAGAGTGAGATAGAAGGAATAGGAAACAAGGAGAATGAAGCTGGCTGAAAGGCAGAGATGGGAGAGAGAGGGATAGGGACATCAGCCAAAAACTGATTAGAGAGACAAAAGGAAAGGGAAAGAAGGACATGAAGAAAGGAAACAGTGAGGATCTAGGGAAGATAGAGGGTGGAAGGGAAGAAAAGTGCTCAGTAAATATAGCTGCGCAAGGCCCGTTCCCTGCAGTACCTGCAAGGCATTCTGCTCCACAGCCTGTGCCCTCCTACCCATCTCAGTGGTTAAAACCTCCCACCATGGGCCTGCTTTCAGGGCACACCTGACTCAGAACCCCCAGGCCCCCAATCCTTCCCTGACCAGGACTTTGCAGGGGCAGTGCACTCCATCCCCAGGAGGCAAGCCTGCTACAATTTATTGCCCAGAAAATCCATAATCTCTCCCTGGGACTTGAGGCCTCAAGACCCATTCCTGCATGCATAACCAGAAAAGAGAAGACCTTAGCTAGGCAGGGTGGCTCATGCCTATAATCCCAGCACTTTGGGTGGCCAAGGCGGGTGGATCACTTGAGGTCAGGAGCTTGAGACCAGCCTGGCCAACATGGTGAAATCCCATCTCTACTAAAAATACAAAAATTAGCCAGGCATGTTGGTGCATGCTTGTAATCGCAGCTACTCGGGAGATTGAGGCAGGAGAACCGCTTGAACCCAGGAGGCGGAGGTTGCAGTGAGCTGAGATCGTGCCACTGCATGCCAGCCTGGGCGACAAAGCAAGACTCCGTCTCAGAAAGAAACAAAAAACAAACAAACAAACCAAAAAAGACCTGCAACATCCATCTTCAGGTCTCTAATGGGCAGCCTTATGACACAAAGTCTCTGTGCAGATCCAAGGTCAGGAATACGACCGATAATTAGGGACCACACAGAGAGATCTTTGTTAAGAAAAAAAAAATGCTAATTGACCTGCCACCGATGGAATTTGCTGTTTCAGGAGCTGGTGAGTTCCCCATCACAGGAGAACTCATGTAAGCAGAGGCTGGAAACCAAACCTACCTGTGATTGAGCTGAATGGGCCCAGATCTCTTCTATGCTTCCGATTTCTCCTAAAACCTTTGAAAAATAGCTTTTAAATCCATCATTACTCTTAAAATCTTACTCTATTTATGTGATTAGAAAACTCCTTCCATCACATATATAGTTCAAGGAGAAAGTTCATCCAAGTCCCTATTCAAATGATCACAAATTCTGAATCAGTGGGTTTTGAATTAGTGGGGTTTCCCAGGAGAATTCAAATGTTCCACCCAGGAGACACGAAGAAGAGGGTTCTCGCCTTCCCTGGGAACACAGCCCAAGGAAAGAAGAGGAGATGGCAGGCAGGCTGCCTCTTGTGCATTCCAATAGACCCGCTGCCTCTCAGAATCTCAATGTTCCAGCCCCAGAACAGTTGGTGAAGATGGGATTTCAGGGAAGGAGTGAAAGCAGAACTGCCAGTCATTCAAGCATCCGGTGCTGGGGAGGGTGGTTTCTCCAGGGGTTGTGCCAAGTCTGGGGCTCTGACCCTTCCTGCAGGCTTCCATCAAATGTCATCACTTCCACGAGGCCTGACCTGACGCTTGCTTCAATACCTCGGACAGCACCCTGAGCTTCCTGCATACACAGCGCTTTCATCCTGGCTAGTTACTATCTGTCTTCCTTCACCACTGGGACGGAAGTCATGCAAGGGGCCCTTACTATCTGGAATGGAAACACTGCATGAAGTTACAGGGACCACAGGCAGCAGGAGTTGCCCATTTCCTCTTGCTCCTTGGATACTCTGAGTGTTTTTTTTTTTTTTTTTTTTTTTTTGAGATGGAGTTGTGCTCTTTTTGCCCAGGCTGGAGGGCAATGGAGCAATCTTGGTTCACTGCAACCTCTGCCTCCCGGGTTCAAGTGATTCTCCTGCCTCAGCCTCCTGACTAGCTGGGACTACAGGCGCCCACCACCACGCCTGGCTAATTTTTGTGTTTTTAGTAGAGATGGGGTTTCACCATGTTGGTCAGGCTAGTCATGAACTCCTGACCTCGTGATCCGCCACCTCAGACTCCCAAAGTGCTGGGATTACAGGCGTGAGCCACCACGCCCGGCCAAGTGCTTTTTGATCTAACCAGTTGTGGGTTATTTTTAGGGCTTTGCTTTATCTCCATCTCTGAGCCTCACTTGACCCATTTCTGACTGCCTGCTTCTTATTCTCAGAACTGTCCTATGTCCACCTCCCCCCTACTGGCTCAGATAACCTTCCCTTAGGGTTCCAGCCTCCTTGGGATTTGCCCAGCCCCTGCACTGCCTAATGAGGACTCTTCACCTGTCTGGGTTCTTCCTTTTCTGACAGGGCAGTCCTATTTACTCATACTCTGGGCCAGCCCAGGAATTCTCCCTCTGTCCTCCAACTGTCCTGACATGCTGAGAATTCCATGGAGGCAGAAACTGTGTCTCACCCCTCTCTGGATCCCCGACCCCTACAACAGTTGCCTACAGCAAGGAGTTCACTTAAAAAAAAAAAAAAAAAAAAAGGAAATTAAAATTGAACTGAAAGGCAAAGAAAAGTAAATGCTTTCTTCTGTAATGCAAGATTTTAGGAAGGAGGGCTTAAGACAAATCAGGGGAGTGGACTAAAAGATTTATTGTTTACAGTTTCCCTCTCCCTCTCCTAAACAATCATTCACTGGACCCTACAATTATGTCTTAAAATGGCCCTCAGGGATGACCAGCAGTGGCCAAGGCCCTGGCCCAGCTTGATGCATGCACGGGTTGCACCATAGGGGAGCTTCACCCTATTGCACCTGCCTCTGAGCCTCCTTCTCTGGAATTGTCCAAAATTATCCTCTTGGCTGTGAGCACCATTGGCTGGCACCATGCAGCGACCATCCTCCCTTTCAGAATGCTCATTGCATCTGGGTCTTAGGGGTGGGGGATGTAGGCAGCCCAATGCTCTGTTACTTGTCCCACAAACATGATTTCACTTGAAATCTGATTTCCCTTGAAATCTGATTTCCATTTGCTGAATGCCTCCGCGAATGGGCAGGAGATTGCTATGTTGTTGCATGTCAGACTGAATTTGGCCAACTTCAGAAATTCCCTACAGAAGATGCTTTCCTGTTAAATCACCAGGTCTTTTGTCATTATAACCCATCGAATCATCAACATTCAGTTTATTCTGTTCACTAGCCCTCTTGCTTCCCCATGTATAACAAAATTCATGCAATCCCCATGGAGACTGGTTTGGATGCAGTTTAATAGCCTTTCATCATTGACTTCCAGCCCACTTCTCAATGCACAGGTCCAACTTGGGACAGAATAATATATTGCAACCAAGTTCACCTCAAGACCTATTTGTTGAGTGCCTGCGATGTGCCAGGCCCTGTGCCAGGAGCTAGAGACATAGCTTGCTTAGTGGCTGACTTTTCTGTTGCTTGCATCACAGAATCTAGGGGCTAGATTCATATAGCATTAAACAAAGGATGGGTACAAGTACTGTTCATCTAGGATGTGGAATCAGGGACATCACTCTAGGGTTTCCATTCAATAAAAACACTTTGTACTAGACCTTGTGCTTGGTACTAGGGAAATAAAATGAATGAGACAATTTCTCTTCCCAAGGAGCTCACAATCTGGGGATGGGGGAGATGGATGACTAAAAAGAGGATTGCAGTAGTGTGTGATGGATGATGTGATAGAGGAAAATTTGGGGTGCTGGGGGACCCCACCCTGCACAGATTAAGGAGAAATGACAAATGTGAGAGAAGGCTTCCCAGGGTATGTGACATTTGAACTGAATCTTGAGGGATGAATATGAGCTTGCCAAGGGAATGTAAGAAGTAACATCTAAACAGCACAAGCAAAATTGCAAAAATGAGAGGAGGCCCACAAAGTTCACGGAACACTAATTACTTGAACATTCAAGGGAAAGAAGAGAAATAGATGCACTTGGAGAGGAAGATAAGAATGAACTTTTAAGAAGTTCCTTAGGTTAGCTAAGGAATCAATCTATTGCCCTAAAATGCTGGAATCCAGGAAATCAGTTAGAAAGCTTTTGTAATAATACCAAAGCCAAATTATAAGGGTCCAAACAAAAGGAGTAGTTGTGAGAAAAGGGATAAGCGCATTCTTTGCTTTTGAGATGGAGTTTCTCTCTTGTTGCTCAGGCTGGCGTGCAATGGCGTGACCTCAGCTCACTGCAACTTCCGCCTCCCGGGTTCAAGCAATTCTCCTGCCTCAGCCTCCTGAGTAGCAGGGATTATAGGCACCTGCCACCACTCCCAGCTAATTTTTTTGTATTTTTAGTAGAGATGGGTTTTCGCCATGTTGGCCAGGCTGGTCTGAAGCTCCTGACCTCAGGTGATCCACCCGCCTTGGTCTCCCAAAGTGCTGGGATTACTGGCGTAAGCCACTATGCCCGGCTGGATAAACGCATTCTAAGACACCTTTTGAAGATCAAAGCTGCAGAATTTGATGATGCATTAAACATGGGAGGTGGAATAGATAAGGATAAAATCAGAGATTATGTTTCCTGCTTGAGTGGAAGGGCAAATTACCAAGGCCTGTAGAACAGAACTGACAATATAATAATAATAACAATAATAATGGTATTTTAAAAGAATCACTAATGTGAGGGACTTGTAGGTAGAGTTTTTAAAACTCCTAAATAAAATTAAAAAGCAAGGACAAAGCAACAAGGAAAAAGACCTATGTGGAGAACAACAACAAAAAGGAAATCAATTGAAAAAGTAAAGGTATTTTTAAAGATGAATATAGAATATCTGTAACAGAAGCAATAATCAAAGACTTTTTTTAAAAAAAAAGAAGAAAAAGCAAAGCTTTCTGAACTGAAATCAAAGCTGAATACATAGACAGAAAGATTCACCAAGTTAAGAATAAAAATAAATAAAAGAAGGAATATTGAAATCTTTCACCACAGTCGTATTTCTGATTATTTATTCTTACACTTCGAAAATCTTTTGTTGTATATATTTAAATGCAAAATTATTTTGTGCCTAAAAGTTCTTGACATTATTCTTTCATTACAAAGTTGGCGTTCTGTCAATACAACCCAAGTTTTCCAGATCTTGCTAGCATGTGGAAACAAATGAAACTACCGTTTTTGTTCTCACCCACTCATGCAGGAGCTATAGACTTCCTCAAAGTCTGTCTGCTAGATTTAGGAGTACCCATGTGGCAGGGGTTCAGTTTAGCTCATTAACAAGCTCACTCCTAGTGGATGTACCTCCTGTTCCACGAGACATCCATGGGCGAGCACCAGATCTTCTAGTACCATAATTTATCATCAGACTTCTATTGGGAACTGACATGCCTATGTAGTACCACTGCTCTTCTTCTAGGTTCATGAATGACATTGGTTTATGCTTTACTTCTCTTATAATATCTGTGTCTGTTTTCATTATCAAGATAACATTGGCCTCATAAAATAAGTTAGAAGGTGTTCCCCCTCCCTGCCTTTATTTTTTGAGTTTGTGTTTGGCAGAATTATCACTGAAGCCATCCAGGTCTGGAGTTTTCTTTTGTGGGAAGATTTTAAATTATATTTCTTATATAAACTTATAGGACCGTTCATATTTTCTATGTGTTATTCACAGTCAGTTTAATTTGTGTCCCTTTTTTTTTTTTGAGACAAAGTCTCACTCTGTCACCCAGGCTGGAGTGCAGTGGCGTGATCTCAGCTCACTGCAACCCCCACCTCCCAGGTTCCAGTGATTCTCCTCCCTCAGCCTTCCGAGTAGCTGGGACTACAGGTGTGCCCCGCCACACCCGGCTAATTTTTGTATTTTTAGTAGAGACAGGGTTTCACCACATTGGCCAGGCTCATCTCGAACTCCTTACCTCAAGTGATCTGCCTCCCTTGGCCACCCAAATTGCTGGGATTACTGGCGTGAGACACCATGCCTGGCCTAATTTGTGTCATTCAAAGAATACGTTTATTTCATCTAAGTTGAATTTTTTGGTGTAATGTTGTTGGAATTACTTCCTATATCTTAATGTCTGTAGGATCTATAGGGCTGTCCTTTTTCTTTCATGATACTGGTTATTTATGTCTTTACTCTTTTATTCTTGATTAGTCCAGCTAGAAGTTTTATTGATTTTGTTGATCTTTTCAAGGAAACTGTTTTTTGTTTCATTGATGTTTCTCTGCTGTTTATTTTCTATTTATTGATTTCTACTATTTTGTTTCCCTACTTCTGCTTATCTTAGGTTTAATTTGTTTTCCTTTTTCTAGCTTCTTAGGTTGAAATTAGATAATTAAGATGAGACCTTTCTTCCTTTCTAATATAAACATGTAAAGCTATAAATATCTCTCTAAGCACCGCTTTAGCTGCATCCCCCAAATTTTGACATGTCATATGTTCATTTTCATTCGGTTGAAAATATTTTCTAATTTCCCTTGTGATTTCTTCTTTGATCCCTGGGTTATTTAGAAGTGCATTGTTGAATTTTCAAGTATTTGGGGAGTCTCCAGGTACCTTGTTTTATTATTGGTTTCTAAATGAATCGTGTTTTGTTTACAGAATGTATCCTGTATGTCTCAATCTTTTTAAACATAGTGATACTCTTTGATATCCCAATGTGTAGTTTATCTTGTTCTAAGTGCACTTCTCCTGTTCTTGGGTGACATTTTTTATATGTGTCAAAAAGGTCAAATTGGCTGATAATACTGTTTGGGTCTTCCATATGTTCACTTATCTTCTGACTAATTGTTCTATTAATTACTGAAAGAAGAATGTGGAAATCTCCAACTACGCTTGTGAATTTGTCTATTTCTCCTTTCAGTTTGGTCAGTTTTTGCTTCATATTTTGAAGCTCTGTTATGAGGTATACTTAGGATTATTATATCTTCTTGATTAATTGACTCAATCATCTTGTGAATATCCCTAATAACATTCCTTCTTCTGAAATCTGCTTGTCTTGATATTAATATAGCCACTCTACCTTTCTTTTGATTAGTGTTTGCATGGTATATCTTTTGGCATTATTTCAGTTTTAATGTATTTTGTTTATATTTAACATGTATTTCTTATAGACATAATATACTTAGGTGTTGCTTTTTTAAATATATGACAATTTCTGCCTTTTCACTGAAATACTTACACTAGGTACACTTTTATGTAATTATTGACATGTTTGGATTAAATCAAACATCCTGTTTGTTTTTTTCTGTGTGTCCCATTTATTCTCTATTCCTTTTATCCCCCCTCACTGCTTTTCTTTGGATTGGTGTTTTTTAATATTCCAATAATACTATTGGCTTATTAGTTATCACTATTTCATAATGGTTTCTCTAAGATTGACAGTATGTAACAGTCTACTTCCCAATAATGCTAAATCACTTTATATATAACATAGAAACTTTGTGACAGTATATTTTCATTCCCTTCTTCCCATTCTTTGTACTGTTACTGCCATATACTACACTTCTATATACGTTAAAATGACAACAATACATTGTACTACTTTTCCTTTAAGCAGACAATAGTCTTTAAAAGAAATTTAAAAATGATAGAAAAAGTATTCAATGGTCACTCATGTATTTATTCTTTCTAGCATTCTTCATTCTTTTGTTTATATCCATGTTTGCATCTGGCCTAATTTTCCTTTAGCCTAAACAACTTTCCTTAATATTTGTGCTGGCCACCAATTCTTTTAGCTTTTGTTTATCTAAAAAAAATCCTAGGCCAGGCACGGTCGCTCATGCCTTTAATCTCAGCACTTTGAGAGGCAGAGGAGAATGGATCACTTGAGTTCAGGAGTTCGAGAGCAGCCTCACTAACATGGTGAAACCCTGTCTCTACTAAAAATACAAAAATTAGCTGGGCATGATGGTGCACACCTGTAATCCCAGCTACTCAGGAGAACGAGGTGGGAGAATCACTTGAACTCAGCAGGCAGAGGTAGCAGTGAGCTGAGACCACACCACTGCTCTCCAGCTTGGGTGATAGAGTGAGACTTTGTCTCAAAATAATAATAATAAAGCAATCCTTATTTTTCCTTTATTTTTGAAGGCTGTTTTCACTGGATATAGAATTTTAAGGTGATAGCACTGGTTGGCTGATCATTTAAAGTTATCATTCTGTTGTCTTCTAGTTAGTTTCTGAATAAAATTTGGGACTATTCTCATATGGGTTCACTAGTATGTAATGTGTTTTTACATTGTAGCTGCTCGTAAGATATTCTCTTTATTACTGGTTTCCAGCATTTGATAATGATGTGTCTTGGTGTGGTTTTCCCATTTAAGGCTTATTGAGTTTCTTAGGTCTATGTGTTCATCCAATTTGGAAAATTTTATGATGATTTTTTTTCAAATATTTTTCTGTCCACTCCCCACTGTTTTCTGAGACTTTCATTATTCAAATATTAAATTTTACATCGCCCACAGATTGCTCAGCCTCTATTTAATTGTTTCTGTCTTTTTTTTCTGTCTGATTCACTTTAGATGGTTTCATTACTTATGTCTTCAAGTTCATTGGTGTTTTCTTCTGCAGTATTTAATCTGCTGTTAATCTCATTCAATGAACATTTTATTTTTGGTACAGTATATTCAATCTCTAGAAGTTTCATTTGGTTGTTTTATATCCTCATTATATTCATGTTTTCCTTTAAATCCTCTGTCATATCCATAATAGCTGTTTTTAAAATTTCTCTGTTAATTCCACCATCTCTGTCATTTCCAATGTTGTTTTTAATGGTTAATTTTCTCCTAGTTATGGGTCACATTATCCTGCTCCTTAGATTGTCTACTAATTTTTTATTGCATGCTGGACATTGTCAGCATTATATTATTAATTCCTGGATTTTGTTGTCATCCTTTAAGGAATGTTAAATTTTGTTCTAGCAGACAAATAGGTTGCTTACAAATCAGCTTGATCCTTTCAAGGGTAAAGCAATCTATGTGTCTGTGTATGAGTACCTGTATGTGTATGTGCATGTGTATAACAGGTTTAAAATATACCTTACTCTAGGGCTGGTTAAGCTTTATTACTAAGGCAAGACTTTTGGGGTTCTCTTCTGAAATTTTCTGGATATTTACAGGCCTCTCCATCCTGAAAGGTCAGAATTTTAACTTATCCTTGCCCTATGTAGATTCTGAGAATTATTCAGCTTATAATCCTCTGGGCACTTTGTCTACCGTTGGGTACCTTAGGATTCAGACACAGACTTCAGGGGACTGCCATGTGGATACTTGGAGCTCCTTTTCTGTAAATTATTTTCTGCAAATTATAACTATTTCATCATCCTTCTCTTTGATATCTGTTTCTTCAAATCAACAAGATTTGGGTTCCCTTTCATTGAACCATGATCCAGAAAATAACCGCAGGCAGAAATCTGCAGTAACTGTAGGGCTCACCTTGTTTGCTCACCTGCTCACAAGGATCACAGTCCTGCACTGCCAGTTGTTCAATGTTTGAAAACAGTTGTTTTATATCTTTCGTCTAGTTTTCTTATTGTTTATATTGGGAAGGAAGTCTGATCCCAGTTACTCTGCCATGGCCATATGTAGAAGGTACACTGCTCCTCTTCCAGGAATCTATGGGATAAAACATGGATTTATTTGTCAAGGACTCCTGTTTCTTGCACTTCTCTTCTAGACTATTGTAACAGCTTTCTAAATGCCTGTTCTAACTCCAGACTCACTCACTCCATACTGCTGCCATAGTAATATTTATACCAATCAAATTGCATGGTGCCAAATGCACTAAAGCAGAAGTGAATAAATAACTCCCTTTACCTTTTGCATTACACAAGGATCCCAAGGACATACCACTGGTTTCTTACTTTTTTGCCACATTTTTAGGAAAATAGCCCTTTAAGTTTTAAATTACAATTTACACGCTCTCCAGAAGGCTTGGATTTGAAAAATTACAGAGAATGAGCCAAAAGGCAAATTCCAATGATAGATAACACACTGTCCTAAGAATGGTATTTTCCTCTGGTGACTACAATTTTCTCTCCAGGTCACATTCATTGCACTTGGTATCTTTATCCTTACTGATGAGCCTCCTAAGGTCTCAGGAAAAAAGGCTTTTAGCAAGAGAAAGCTTACCATCTCACAGGACATGTCCAGCCATATCCCAACCCCTGCAATGGACACAGCTTGAATTATCTCCTAAGAGACCCTTTAGCCTCTGTTCACATAGATCTGGAATCCGAACAGAAACACTCAGCCTAAACCTGGGATTCCTTCTCCATGAAACAAGACTCTACTTTTCTTGTTTAATTCTTTATTGTCCCAAACTATATTTGCCTGATTGACACTGTGGGCCTTTATTTCCTTTCTGTTTGCATTAATTTGCCTCATGCACTTTTGCCTATCCCTTTGCTTCTTATTATTTTTTCCCAACTTTGTTTTAGTTATCTTGTAAATAGAATATAGTTGAATATCATTTGAAATCCAGTCTGAGAGTCTTTATGTTTTAACACAGGAATTTAGTACATTTATACACATTGTAATAACTAGTTATTTTGTTTTTTCCCTCCTGTCATCTTGTCATTAGCTGTGCTGTTTTTTTTAACTGTCTATTGGTAATGGATTCTATTTTCTTTGAATTTATCTTCTTTAATGTATTAGAAGATAAATGTTGGCTCTAATTCCACTATTAGCAACCTCAACATTTTTCAAAAATAGTTCTCAATTTACATTATCAGAATTGAGTATGGACTGGAATCTTTCGAGATCATTTTATATTAGATGAGTAGTTAGGCACACTTTTACTTTCTTTTTCCAACTTCATTCTTCATGATTGTTTTAAAGAAACTAAGGTTTCAGAAAGATTATTTTATTATATTATTCTTATTTTACGTCATGTAAAATTTTCTCCAAAATAAATGTTAGAAATTTGGATAATACCTAGACATTTAAGAATTATTTATATTTATCTTCATTGTTCAGTTGCATTGTTCTCCTCTCAACCTTTTACGCCATGATTATTCCATTCTGGAACCTTTCATTTCTTTCATGTCTGCCTCTTCTGTGGAAGGTGTTCAAGTTCCTTTTGCTTAGCAATTGTGGCAAAGATTGTTAGTTGTCTTCTCATTCTCTTCTTCCTTATTAACAGAGCCCTGATTTCCTTGGGATAGAATAAGCACTACGAAAAACAAAAACAAAAACAAAACAACCACATTTCTCACTTTCCTTTGTGGATGGGGTGGCCAATACAATAAAAGCAAAGGTTTTAGGCAAGGCTTGTAGAAAAGCTCTTCGAAGCCACCAACCACCAACTCAATTGAAAAGTACATTCTTTTTATCTTTTTCCCCTTCCTTTTTTCCTTCCTGGAATGGGGGCATAATGGCTGCAGCTCTGGCAACCATCCTATGACCATGAGTGAATTGACTTTGAGGATGAAAGCCACACTAAGGGGGGTGGAATGGAAAGATGGAAGAACCCTGGGTCCCTGATGACCCTGTCATGCTACTACTTTACTTACTGCTAAATTTCATGTTACATGAAAGAAAAATAAGCCTCTATCTGTCTTTTTCTTTTTCTTTTTTTTTTTTGACAGAGTCTTGCTCTGTCTCCCAGGCTGGAGTGCAATGATGCGAACTTGGCTCACTGCAACCTCCACCTCCTGGGTTCAAGCAATTCTCTGCAACAGCCTCCTGAGTAGCTGGGATTACAGGTACCCACCACCATGCCCACCTGATTTTTGTATTTTTAGTAGAGACGGGGTTTCACCATCTTGGCCAGGCTGGTCTTGAACTCCTGACCTTGTGATCCACCTGCCTCAGCCTCCAAAAGCGCTGGGATTACAAGTGTGAGCCACCGCACCCAGCCAAGCCTCCATCTTTCTTAAGCTGCTCTGATTTCAGCCCTTTGTTATTAGCAGTAAAACACAATTATTAGCTTTATAGCAAGGAATGGGGGGAGGACATTCCAGATTGAGAGAACAGCAAGAGCAAAACCATGGAGGTGTGAAAATATGGTAAGGTCAGGGAATAACAAAATGTCCAGTGCAGCTGGAATCCAGGATATATGGTAAGAGATAGTCAGAGAGGATGTCAAAAAAGTAGGTAGAAGGCAGTTCTCAAATATATTCCTTTCTAAAAAGTAGGATAAAATCCAAATCATTTTATCTGGCGTTCAAATCTTTTCACCACCTGATTCCCTACTTTTCCAGACTTATTAGCTACTTCTCATATACAGATGGACACTGACTCATGATGGTTCAACTTACAATTTTTTGACTTCATGATGATGTGATAGTGAAACGCATTTGGTAGAAACCATACTTCGAATTTTGAATTTTGATCTTTCCCTGGGCTAGCAATATGTGGTACCATACTCTTGCTCGATGCTGGGCAATGGCAGTGAGCTGAAGCTCCCAATCCAGTCACATCATTGCAAGGTTACAACAGATATTCTACGATGTACTGTGTTGCCAGATGATTTTGCCCAACTGTAGGCTAATGTCAGTGTTCTGAGCACATTTCAGGTAGACTAGGCTAAGCTATGATGTGCAGTAAGTTAGTGTATTAAATGCATTTTTGACTTATAATAGTTTCAAGTAAAGATGGATTTATTAGATGTAGCCCCAGGAATCCAGGAGCATCCGTACTTGGAATGCCAGACACATGGAATCACTTGGCTTTGCTACAATTCATGAGTAGTTTCGACTTTGTGCCTTTGTACTTGCTTTTCCCTTTCCCCACCTCTCTGCCTGACTAATGGCTGCTTAGCACTTTAGACAAAGCCCAAGATTATGCCTGCCCCTTGGCTCTCCACTACCTCACTCATCTGGTTTTGGTGTTTCTCCTGTGGCTTCCCACAGCTTTCTATTACTACTTCTGTAAGAGATCTTATATTCCACTCAGGGACTTATCTGCCTCTGCTCTGAGATCACAAGCTTTTAAAGGGTGAGAACTCTCTTATATTTAATTACTCTGCTCTGTAGTTAGCAGAATGCCTACTACATACCAAATGTGCAATAGGTAATTGTTCATCAGGTAAATAATTGAGTGAATAAATGGGATGAAAAGCTTTGAATGCCAGGTTAAGGAATTCTGGCTTCATCCTGCAAGCTGTGGGAGGCAGCAGAATGAAATCACAGGCGTAAATGTGGTTGGAATTCTGCTCTCGTGGCCAGTATGAAAGAGAGACTGGGAAGTGGGAAAAGCCTGGAAGTGGGGAGACTTGTCAGGACACAGCTGGAGCAGCTCCCAACCAGGGTCCCTGCCCTGTCTTGAAATGGTTAAGGTGGCCAAGGCACACGCCTCTGCAGAGGAGAAATTTCCCTGTCCTTGCCTAAGTGAATGGCTGGGATTAAAGTGACAGCCCACCTTAGTGATGGCGGCATAATTGGTTGTTCAGCTCTGTCCTTGTCAGAGCGCTGACAGTTCTGCAGATGCCCTGCTCAGCTCTCCAAAGGTTAGCCTCAGCTGGTGCGGCTGTTCATTAATCATTCCTCCCTGACAGGCCTTGGTGCAGCCCACAGCTGCCATGCCAGCCCCCACGGTCCCCACCCCACCCAGCCAGGCTGGAGGCAGTCTGAGCTCCTCAAGGGACTGGTCCCCACACAGGGAGACACGCGGTCTGTGCCCCTCCACCACACTGCTGCCACTGCTGAATGAAGAACACTGATAAAAGAATTTCCCTGGGTTCTCTCTTCCTGGAACTAGGGTTTGAATCACCTTACAAGCTCTCCTGACATCCTCGACTTTATCTGCTGCTCTGTTCCACACTCACAGAAGCTTCTTACTGAGAGGAGGGCAACCCTAGCCCAAGAGTTCCAGAATGACAAGAAGGCCAATGGATCCGGGTACATGTGCTGAGAAGACACAGGACCTGGCTTAGGGCCTGAATCCTGGGCAGAATGTGCATCACCTCCAAGCTGTGAATTCCACACGCTGTAAAAGATGCTTATGAACCACTAGTTATGACTCAAAACAGGACAGGTATATTTGTACATAATTTGGTTCTATGTCAAGAATATTAGGGAAAGGATTATCCTTCTGGTCTTTGGGGCAGAATAAGCTGAAAACAGGCTGGGGAATCTAATTCCCTTGGCTCAAAAGAGACCACCCCTCTCCTCTGCTCTCTCCCTTGCTTGCTTCCTTTCCCTTCCACCATCAGCATGGTGGGTGGACTGAGCCAAGGATGGTGGATGGGATTCTAACCAAACCAGTGAGGTTGAAGGAAGGCTTGAGGGGTCCAGGCAAGTAGGGAGAAGAGAGGACAGAGAACAGGGCCTGGGTGGGGACACAGCAGAGGCTATAGTGTGGGTCACGAAGTATGGGCAGAGTGGAGGGTGAGGTTAGACTTGGGGTGATATGGTGGGCTGATTAGAAAAATCCTTTGCCCAAAAATCCTTGCCTAAGTAAATGGCTAGGATTAAAGTGACATAGACCAAGAGTGTAAAACGCCTTTCTGGGCTTTGGCTCTCAGGCTGCCCAGTTCCTCAGGATCAACTCCCACTGTCTTTTCTCATTCCTTTTTATTTTCTTTATTTTTCATCCCCTAATCTGGCCATTTGGCTCCATTTCTTCCGTCTGCTACCTTGGTCTGCTACATCAAGTAGATCTGATCTTGCTCTCAACTAACCAGATCCAGAATTAGAAATTTCATTACAGTTCCCTGCCCAGCCTTCCTTCAAGAGCAAAAGCATGTTCCCAAGTCCTGGGTTTGGGCTCCAGGGCTGCCAGTTAGTATGTGCACAATGCAGGAGTCATCATTTCCCCCCATCGATTAGCTGTCCCCCAGCAAAGTTTCCAGAGGAGCAAACAAGGACGCTGGGAGATTAGCATTCAGCTGGTTTTTCAGACTCCAAACCACAAACACCTGCATTTTCACATCCAAAGAACCCACACACAGTCAGTCGAGAAACCAAGAGAGTACAGGCTGAGCTCCCCCAAATTCACACCCAGATAAATAAGATACCTTTCTCAAATGCTTCCTGATGACAATTAACATCTCCCATGTGTACCTAGCAGCCTTTCACATACATCCTTCTGCTTAATATTTACAATAGTCTCTCATGGAAGATAAGATTATCCTTATTTTCACTTGAGAAAACTGAGGCTGAGAAAGGATCAATGCTCAAAATCATACAGCTGGTATACAGGCCCCTTAATGCTCAGAGGCAAGTCCCTTGAGTTTACAAATCCTACATCCTTCCTTCTTATCACGCTGTCACTAAGGGGCTTGCTGCTGCTTTAAGCCAGGGCTCCTCCACAACAGTACTCTTGGCATTTCGGGCCAAGGAATTCTTTGTTGTGGGCACTGCCCTGTGCCTTGTAGGATGTCTAGCGGCATCCTTGGCCTCTGCCTACCAGATGCCAGTAGCACCTCCTCCCCAAGTTGTGACATCAAAACTGTCTCCAGACATTGTCAAATGTCCCCTGGGGAAGGGGGACCAATATCACCTCTAGCTGAGAACTGCTGTGTTATGCTCTTCCACTCTGTGTCACTCTTCACGTTACCTACCTGAGGCAAAGGGCTGTCTTCCATGCTTGAGACAGACCCTCCTCATACACGAGAAGTCAAGGACTATAGCAAGGTCAGATGCCTATGAAAGACTGTGCTTGGCAATGATAATGAAGAATGATAAGGGCATTTTGAGCAGAAATCCAGAAGACACATATTGTTGGGGAGGGGTATATATTGGGAAGTTGTTCCAAACTGCCATCTTTTAATCTATCCATCAGTCTCTCCATCTTCTGATTCATTAATCCATCCATCATACGTCATTCTACTCATTTTACATCCATTCCCTGGTGTAAGGTCTGTGCAAGGCACCAAATGGGAGGAAAAGTCACCCATGGATCCTTCCCATGGGGCTGTGGAAGGCAGTCGGAGCCTCAGCTCTGCAGCAGTAGACTACGTAGCCTGAGCAAGTCTTTGGGCTTCAGTTTCCTAAAACTAAAAATAATATGTTCCTTGTAGAATCATAGTGGTGACTTAATGAGCTAATGTATGTGAAAAATGCTTTATATGCGATACCAATATTAGCTGTTATTGTGGACAGAAGTTATGTTGGACAAGTACAAAGAGACTGTCGTACTTATTTTTTTATTTTTTATTTTATTTATTTATTAATTTATTTTGAGACAGAGTCTTGCTCTGTTGCCCAGGATGGAGTGCAGTGGCGTGATCTCAGCTCACTGCAACCTCCGCCTCTCGGTTTCAAGCATTTCTCCTGTTTCAGCCTCCCAAGTAGCTGGGACTACAGACATGTGCCACCATGCCCAGCTAATTTTTGTATTTTTGGTAGAGACAGGGTTTCGCCATGTTGGCCAGGCTGGTCTCGAACTCCTGACCTCCAGTGATCCCCCTGCTTTGGTCTCCCAAAGTGCTGGGATTACAGGCATGAGACATTGCATCCGGCCTGAGACAGTAATATTTAAAGGATACAATTAAAAATGGGCAAAAGATTTGACAAGGAATTTACAGAAAAATGCAAATGGCCAAGAAATATAAAAAGATGTTCAAACTCACCTGTATTTAAGAAAATGGAAATTAAAACAGTAAAATGCCATTTGTCACCCAGCAGATAGTAAAAAAAATGCAAAATATTTATATTTAGCATCTAAAAGCTGGTGAGGGTGTGAGGAAACAGGCATTCCTACACTTCACTGATGAGCTGTATCCCCACATCCTATCTGGAAAGTAATCTGCTAGTAACTATAAGAATTAAGCATATTATATCCTTTGGCCCAGAAATCACACATTTGTGACTCTCTCCTACAGAAACTAAAAAATCACTATAAAAAGATGTGTGTATGAAGATTACGGACCGGAAAACAACAGGGAAAGATTTGAATAAATGTATAGAACATTATGAAGCCATTTAAACGAAAGATATATGTGAATTGGCATGGAGGAATGTCCATAATATATCATTAAGTTAAGAAAGGTAATTGTGTATGTGCAATGACAGCACATTTAGTAGAAAACCCCTTTACGTATGAATATATAAATGAATATGTTAGTGTGAACATAAAGAAAGACATTGGAAGATGCAAACAAAACAAAACATTGCTTACCCAAGGGGGTGCTGGGGAGGGGAGGACACTGGAGAAGAAGAATGGGGAAAACATCATCCTTTACCTTATATGCTTCTGCATTTTGATCTTGTAATGTGAAAGGATTACGGCTCATCATAAAGGAACAGGAGAAGGGATGTAGACATTCCAAGCAGGAGATTCCTTCTCCATGGAGAAGGTGGCTGGGAAGGACTTGAAAGAATGAGTGGACTCAGGACCTCCCCAAATTGAGGGTGGGAGAATCAGGCCTGAGCCTCGAAATGAGAACTCCACATTTTAGGCCATGGCTGAGCTTACACAAGTGCAGGGAAGCTGGGTGGGGAACACTCTCAGTCCCGGCTGGGCTGGGCTTAATCCCAGATAGAAAATGAATGATTGTCCAACGACCAGCCCTGGGGGCTGTGGAGACAAGGACAAGCAAAGCCATGGTCATCCTGAACTTGGTAAAGACCACGTAGTGAGTGGGTTTTAACTTCAGAATTCCTGGCCGGCTGAATTCACCACCCAGCAGCCCTTCAGAGGGAGTCTTTTCTGCATCCCCCATTGATGGTGGAGGAGAGGAGAAAAGAAAATCACAAAGCCAGTTGGAAAACCTTCCTACTTTGTCTTTAGTATTAAAGAAATGCAAAGGTGATGAATTAGGCAAATTGGTTGATGTCAGGTTGTATCCATCAGAATGATTCAGAGCCCGGAATGAGTAATAGTAATGGGGAATAGCTGTTACTAAGAGTAACCAAATTAGCATTATCGAAAAAGACAAAGGAAAAGCAGGCAGCCAGCAGGGACTCTGTCCCTGAGCCTGCCCCTCAGTTTCCACAGCCCAGCTTCTGCATGGAGCCCACCCTAACTGGGGGGCTGCTTCTTGCCTAAAGCATTCCCTGTGGACTTGGAGCTTTAACAAGATCAAAGAATATTCACATCCATTTTCTTATTTGATCACATTCTTAGCAGGCCAGTGACATTGGCTCCATTTCACAGCTAGGGATCCAAAGCTCAGAGAAGTGAAAAGGTCTGCCCAGTGTCACGGTCACATAGCCGGTAAGTAACAAAAATCTAGCTTTCAACTCAGGACTCATGAATCTTAATCCAGGACTTAAGTGCCTGTACTTTCTACAGAACGTCCATTTAAAAAAAGAAAAAAAGGACCTACTTTTTTTCTTTGGCCATTCATTAGCAGTCAAAAATAGGAGCTAGGCGGATGCGTGGAGAGGGGAAAGGGAAGAATATGAAAGAACTCTACAGGAGGATCACAGCTCCACAAAACCTCCCGGTGGGCCCGGACCAAGGTGCCTGGGTCTGCTGGACATGTTTAGGATGCTTGACCTCTGCCGGCCTTTTGAGCTCAAGAAGTCTTGCTTTGTTCTGAGTGACCCCACCACATACCATTACAGCCAATTGGCCTAAGGCAGCCCCTGAACCATCAAGGGCAGCTGGTCCACAGGTCAGCCACAAAAGATGACCAGGACCAGATCCCCTCTATATCAAGAATTTGAAAAGGGCTGGGCGTGGTGGCTCACACCTGTAATCCCAGCACTTTGAGAGGCTGAGGCCAGCCGATCATGTGAGATCAGGAGTTCAAGACCATCCTGGCTAACATGGTGAAACCCTGTCTCTATTAAAAATACACAAAATTAGCTGGGCATGGTGGTGGGCACCTGTAGTCCCAGCTACTTGGGAGGCTGAGGCAGGAGAATCGCTAGAACCCAGGAGGCAGAGGCTGCAGTGAGCCGACATCGTGCCACTACACTCTGGCCTGGGTGGCAGAGTGAAATTCCATCTTGTGGGGAAAAAAAAGAATTTGAACATGAAACAAAGACAGAGGCTGCCATTGCTAGAAGGGCCATGGTGCACAGCTGGGTGTGTTCACTTCCTGTGGTAGCCAGGACACATTAGCACACATTGGGTGCCTTAGAACAACACAAACATCTCTCATAGTTCTGGAGGCTGGAAATTCAAAACCAAGGTGCAGTGGGGCTGTGCTCCCTCTGAAGGCCCTAGGGAAGAAGCCTTCCTTGCCTCCTGGCCTCTGGAGTCTGCTGGCAATGCTTGGTGTTCCTCTGCTTGTGACAGCATCTCTCTATTACCTGCCTCCAGCCTCACGTGACCATCTTCCCTCTATGTGTTCCATGTACCTCTGTGTCTTTTCATATAAGGACACCAGTGATTGGATTTAGGGGCCACTCAAATCCAGTATGACCTCATTTTAAATTGATTAACTCTGCCAAGACCCTATGTCTGAATAAGTTCATATTCATAGGTACTGAGAGTAAGGACTTCAACATATCTTTCTGGAAACACAATTCAAGCCACAACCCTGGGCCACAATAGTACAGTAGAGAAGGCCCACAGCCAGCTGCCTCTGAGGCCCTCAGATCTCCCTTCAACTTAAAACTCCCTGCAGCTCCAGCATCAGGGAAGCTGAGCTGTCAGCCACGGGTCCCTGGGAAAGCCCTACTTTTGAATCCCCAGGTCCCGCTGCGAGTCTCCTTCCAATGCTCCCCCTGTGCTTCTTTCTGATGGTTTGACAGGGGTTATTCCTTGCAAACAAAACAGACCAAAAATAAAGCTAAGTTTAATGTTTATTTTTCTGCCATAAATTTGCTTAATTCTATAATTTAAAAGCACTAAGATGCTTCAGAGGCTCCTTTTGTTGGAAAGTAGAATATTTCTCCCATGTGCTGGCCCAGCCTAGTCACTGGGATTTTTATTTTTATTTTATTTATTTATTTTTAGCTGAAATAGCCACCTCCTGTCACCAGGATAAACAGAGACACCCCGAGGAAACCTGAATTAGAATCACCGGTGCAGTCCTAAGAGGACCTTGGTTAGACCCCAAAGAAATCAGACTAGGACACAACATTCTTTTAGCAAGCCGTGAAAAAGCTGCCTCCAGAGGGGCCAGCCTGCCTGAGTCATCACTATGTGGGAAGGACTGGAGCCAGCTGTCCCACTGGCGGGGGTCTGAATTTCTCTGCAAAGTCGCACTTCAAGAGAGTCACACAGTCCCAAGTTGACAGCTGAGGTGGGAATGGCAGCTCTACTCTTTCACCCTTCCCTCTCCTCCCCAGTCATCCTCCATCCTTTCAGGCTGAGAGCTCTCCCGTGCCAACCCACACACTCCTCTATTCATGGTGAAATGCCCCCCTCCCCCACACAGGGGCCCTAGAGACGGTGCTGGTTGTAAATATCCTGACTGTGTGCAACGAGAGGAGACAGGAGGTCCTTGCACTCTGAAATGATCAGCTTCCATGACTGTAATTACATAAATTACATCTAAAATTTCCTATAAATTCCATATGTAATCCTACAAATTCAGTGTGTGTCTATCAAGAAGATTGGTATATTCGTGTGTGAGAGAGAGTGTGTGTAGAGAGGATTAGAGAGAGGATAGGGGGGATCCAATGGTTTAGAGGCTCATGAAAACCCTCTATCTGGCCCCTCCCTGACTTCATGAAGCCCTTACAGCCGCACTGAGCAAGCAGCCCCCACATCTTGGAAAAATTTCAGACCCAATGCTACGGCAATCACTGCTTATTCCCCTTGTATGACATGAGCTCTGTACTTTTGTGGGCAAAACATACAAATCACAGTGCTTCCCCTTTACAAGTGAAGCATGCACAAGGAGCACAGGGAAGTCTGGAAAGCGGGTGGGGCTGGGGGTTGTCAAGGCTGATTCCTGATCCTTCCATGTACTTTTAGGACCCTGCTAACCCTCAGTGTGCCCTCGGCATCTCTGCCCCCCTTCAGGAGGTCTAATCCTGACCTCAGGGAGGAGGAACTTCAACTCTAGCCAATTCTTGGCTAGATGCAATTCTTGTTGATGCAGCACCAACATCGCCATGTTAGTCAGACCTTGACTTTGTTTCCCAGTTTCTGGCTGGGATGATGCCCTGCTCCCTGGGCTTTCGGGTTTTTTTTTTTTTTTTTCTGCAGTCCTATCTACTACCACAAAACTCTTAGACTGGAGTCCAGCTTGTCTTTTTTGGTTTTGTTTTGTTATTGTTTTTTGAGACGGAGTCTCTGTCACCAAGTCTGGGTGCAGTGGTGCGATCTTGGCTCACTGCAACCTCTGCCTACTGGGTTCAAGCAATTCTGCCTCAGCTTCCAAGTAGCTGGGACTACAGGCGCCCACCACCATGCTGGATAATTTTTGTATTTTCAGTAGAGATGGGGTTTCACCATATTGGCCAGGCTCTTCTCGAACTCCTGACCTTGTGATCACTCACCTCGGCCTCCCAAAGTGCTGGGATTATAGGCGTGAGCCACCACACCTGGCCGAGTCCAGCTTGTTTTTACCATGCTACTCTGTCTCCCAGGGACTGTGGTCCCAGGTTAATTCAGATCAGAGGCTGAGACTTTGACAGCTGCCATAGCCCTCCCTTCCACCTGCAGAGTGTGTCAGGCAGGGTGGAGGGGAGGGGTGGCTACTCAGGTTCTCCCTCCTAGCCCTTCTCCATCTGCCAGTCCCTCTACGGTGACCCAGCATATGCCCTGCTGTATCCCAAGACAAAACAGATTTCACAATATGTGGCCGGCACAAAGGTGAGTTGTCCTTGCTACTGTCTCAGGCCTTTCCCTCAAGATAAGCCAGCCCTGAACACTCAGTAAACAACTGGTTGTCAGAATGTTTCCCAGGGTGGGAATGAGCAGAGAACCCCATGCTGTTAGTCCAAGGTTTCTGGACCTAGAAGGGCCCTTAAAATCAGCCAGCCTGATACACCATTTTATAGATGAGAAAACAGAGGTCCCCAACTCTAGACTGAGAGGAAGGTAAGATCAGCGGCAGACACATATTCATCAACTGCACGCGTCGAGGGCCAGTATAGACCCAGCATTACAGATATAGCCTCTGCTTTTGGAGGCACGGTGTCCAGAGTAGGACAGAGCAGACACACAATTGCAATCCACCAAGGAAGTGCTGTGATAGGGATGATTTGGAAGCATGGTGTCCAGAGGAGGACAGAGCAGACACACGGGTTCAATCCAACAGAGAAGTGCTGGGATAGGGATGGTACATGATGGACATGAGAGCCAGAACACAGACTTCCAACCCTGAGGAGCAGGGAAGGTTGACTAGGGGCCAAGAAAATGTGGTCTGCATCCTCAAGACAATATTTGCTCAGCATAAGGTGTGAATCTAATGTTTTTCACCTTTTCATTTCCAGTGCTAAACCAAAGCCATCTATGGTGGCAGACTGAACCAGAGAATTCGTTATGAAAACTGCATATTGCATGGTCTGAGCTTGATGGCTTATAAATGGGAAACAACCACTGCCTTCAAACACGCTCCTCCCTGCCCCGCCATGCCATCTTGGGGAGAACTCAGAGCTTTCTTCTCACTTGCAGTCATGAGACTGTTCTCTGTTGAGGTAGTTAAAACTTACTTCCAGGTATTAAAAAGGCCAAAGTATCCAAATAAAAATTGCCCAAATTGAAACTTCTGTCTTGCATATGATTCAAAGCCACTTCACTTTGCCAGGCTCAGGACTGATCCCCGGGGCTGAGAAGGGGGTGTGGCCTACTGGACAAAGAGAAGGGGGCGTGGCCTACTGGACAAGGAGAAGGGGGCGTGGCCTACTGGACAAGGAGAAGGGGCATGGCCTACTGGACATACAGAAGGGGGTGTGGCCTATTGGACAAGGAGAAAGGGATGTGGTCTACTGGACAAGAAGAAGGGGATGTGGCCTACTGACATAGAGAAGGGGGTGTGGCCTACTGACAGAGAAGGGGGTGTGGCCTACTGGACATAGAGAAGGGGGTGTGGCTTACTGGACATAGAGAAGGAGGTGTGGCCTACTCTTTCCTTGCTTTTCCCTTTTTTATCCTCATCCCACTACTGTTCTTGGCTACTCTAGAATAGAGGCAAGAGAAGTAGGGATTATAAGGAAAGAGTGAGTCTTATCTTTAACTGGTCCTACAGTCCTCTCTTGGCCAATGCTGGTTAGCATTAATGCTCTTAATGTGACAGACCTTCAAATGCTGGCTCTCTCACTGGGAAGTTTCTACTGGGACGTCCACCCTCCATGGTCTCCTGACATGAGCAATGTGCCCTCTGGCTGACCTCTTGCAATTTTCCTCTTACCCCAGGATCTGCACTAAAGGAGTCCTCCTGCCTGGAAGGTGGAACGTCCTCACCACCTAGAACTGCCTAAACCGAGCCGTCCTCCATAGCAACCACTTCCCTCCTGAGATACTCACGTGCCTTTGCCATGTTCCACAGTGACATACAGGCTGCTCATCTGCTGTCCTACCTTTGCCCTCACAATTGCAAATGACTCCAACTACCACTTGCCTTCAGAATTCCCCAGTCACCAGTTTCTATATTCACGTGCCAAGGAACGCATGCCAAGCTCTCCAAGCACTCTCCCACTCTGCTTCACTCCTGGCCATCACTGGGTAGGCTTGGAAGCTTCTGCAGCTCAGCAGTTGTCCAGCTGAAGAGTGAGATGCCCGTCTGCACTTGTGCAGGCATTTCACGCTCTGAGCGGCCCTCTTGGAAACCTGTTACTTGGCTTAGGGAATGAGGATAACCACTCCTCTTATTTTCACCATGGGGCAGGAAAGGAAAAGGCACAGCTCTCCTTATCAAGCCAATGGCTCATATACCTCTCAATTTCCGCCTTCAATCTACTCTCTAGTTCTTCTGTCTACATGGACTGAGGATGGGCAACAGGGAAAAGACTGGGGTCAGTTTGGCTTCCTTTCTGGAAGCCCCAGAGAGGTTATCTGGTAGCAACTGTTTCCATCTATTTCCATCCAATATTCCTGCTATTTCAAGATAGGAGGAAAGTCATGTTAACATCCTATTTCACTTGAATCATTGCTTTCACTGATGAGGGTAATTGGTGTAATCCCTAGGCTTTAGAAATCATGTAGCCCATCTGCCTGCTGTGGCAGAGAGGAGAGCCTGGGGTCCAGAAAGGGGAAGATTGGCTTAACAGCCCAGGGACAACCCCCAGAAACCCTGACCTGAGACTTATGCCCCATCCCCTGCTTTTCCCTTGATTGTCTCCACCAGACCAGTGAATCATCTCACTGGAAACCGTGTTCAGCACAGTCCTTTGCTTACTGAAAGTCAAGGCTTCTGGAAAAGCCGAGGCTGAAGCTGTGGTGCTGACTAGGGGCTGGGGGCGGGGAGTGGATCCCTGGCTCCAGGAAAGGGAGCAAAAAGCTAATGCCAGGCAGGTCAGGAGCCCTAAAGGGGAAATGTGACAGTAATTATGGAGGAAGCTGGCCTTCTCATCCTGGGTCATGACCACTCCCTATAGTCTCTGTCGAGGTCACTTGAAGCGGAAGATTGTATCCGGCCAGACACTGGAGGCACAAGCCCAGCAAAGTGTTCAGGACAGCTTTATTTAATTCCCTGTCCATATGGAAATGCCCTGCACTGAACGGTTTGGAAGCCACAATTGCATTAGCCGTCTGGAGCTCCCATAAGCTCAATCAAGCCATAATCAAGGATCTTCTGTGATTGTCCATTATCTGCCTCTCAGCCAGAGAGGCACGTTCTTGAGGGAAAGTGATCAGAGAGCTGCGTTCTTGGCACTAATTACGTGCTAGCCTGCATCTGTGTCCCTCCCACGGCCGTCAGGAGCCATTGTGGATGGCCCCAGGACATCTCACCCACTTCTTTGCAGGTGACCCTGAGCAGGCTCAGCCTCCAGAATAGAGTCCACGCTGATCAGTCTGAATACGGCTTCCCAGGCAGACGAGGTCTTGCCAGTTCAAATGTGACTGCATGTTTTACATTGAAAGCACCCTGGGGTGCTTAGGAAGGGGCTACTGCTGGGTCAGCAGATAATTCACCACAGGAGCCCAGAGAACATCTGGAGATGCGCAAAAGCAGCCAGATGGGCACCTCTTGAGATCAGCAAGGATAGAGAGGAAGCGAGCATTAGAAGCATCAACCAGCACTGCCAAACAAAAGGGCATCATTGTTTGCATAAGCCCTGCCACTGTCTGGCTTCTGCTGATTTCTAGCAATGTTCTCTCGTTCCCCACATCATGTGTCCTCAGCTCCGGCTGAATTGGGATCCTCTGGCCCCACATGCTCCCACCTCTCTACCCACTCCTTGCTGCCTGATTGTTCGCTTGCCCTCAACATGGCATGTCCAAACATTATTTGGACCTCATTTCTGGGTCCAACCTCCAATGCCAGGGCTGCTACAAAGCCTTCCATGTTCACCCAAGTGAGATGTGGCTTCTCCCTTCACTTAATTCCCCAGCCACATCTCTTCTGGTGCTTCTCAGTTTGGGCTGCAGTGGTTGTGTTGAGTGGACTGAGAACTCCTCAAGAGCAGGAGCTGCCTCCAGCTTCATGTTTCCTTTAAGAAATGTAAAAAATCACACAAAAGTTTGGTCAGATGTGGTGGCTCACGCCTGTCATCCCAGCTCTTTGGGAGGCTGAGCAAGAGGATCTCTTAGGGCCAGCAGTTGGAGGTTACAGTAATGTTTATGCCACTGCAGTCCAGCCTGGGTAATGCAGCGAGACTCTGTCTCAAAAAAACAAACAAACAACACACACACACACACGAACAGAGAATGACAAAACCATCACATGTGTCCCTTCAACCAGAACAAATTATCATTAAATTTGTACCACACTTGCTTCATTTAAAAAACAAAAACCAGAAAACATGATAGATAAAGTTGATGTCACCTTAGCATAGGTATTAAGAGAATATAAAGCTAATAAATGGCTCTGGAGCCAGATTGTCTGGGTTCAAATCCCCATTCTGCCACTCGTTAGAAAGTTGACCATGGACAAATTACTCAACCTTTCTATGCCTCAGTTTCCACTTCTGTAAAAATTGTGGAATGTTGTCACAAAGATTCAACGAGTTAGTATATGTAAAACTCATAGAACAGCATCTGCCTATAAGTATTCAATAAATGTGAGCTATTATTTAATCTTCCATCCCTAAACCTATTTCTCAATGCACCCCTCCCAATCCCCAACAGAGGCAACCATATCATGAATTGAGTATATATGTGCTTTCAGTTCAAGCTTTGCACTTTTACTTCCAAATGTATATAACCACAAAAAAAACTATAGTATTTTTTCTATATGTTCCTTAATTTATCTAAATAATGTATTGGTTAGTATCCTTTGGTTGTAAATACTGAAAGCACACCTTTACCTGGCTTAAACTTTGAGGAGGATTAACTAGCTTCCATACATGAAAAGTTTAGTGGCAAGGAAGACTTCAGGGTTGACCTGATTTATCAGCTCAAAAATGTCATCAAGGACCCACTTTCTTTTGACACTTGGCTCATCTTTCCATGGTGTCAGCTTTATCCTAGAGCTAGCTTCTCCTCATGGTTATAAAAGGCTACCAATGACTCCTAGGACCGCAGGCCTTGCTGGGAGAGAGGGGGTCATTCAGGAAGTGCTCCGAGAAAAGTGAGGAAGCTGCTTCTCCAGAAGCCTCAAGAAACTTCTCACTTCTCATGGCCTAAAACGGTTTATGCACCTCTGAACCAGATATTATGACCATGGGTTGAGATTCTATTGAAAAGCCTTGGCCTCAGACATGTGCCCCCTGTAAGGGGAGGGTAGAGACATCCTCTTTAAAGGCACACAGGCTGCACAGGTTGCTGTGGACATCTGCACAAAATTATAGCAAGAGAATGGGGAATGGATGCTGAAGAGGCAACAAGATCCTCTACAAATGATATCATAAAACTTACATTGTTCTTCCTCCTGCTTTTCTCATTTAATGTTTCGGCTTCCTTTTGAGATCTTTCTGTTTGGTATATAGACATCTAGTTTATTCCTCTTAAAAATGAATAATATTCTGTCTTATGAATAAAGCCACATTTCTTTGGCCATTTCCCTACTGATAGATTTTTTTATTGTTTCTGTGTTGCTTTTTTTAAGTATTGCAAACAGGGGTGCAATGAACAACAGTGTTCATGTCTTCTTAGGACTGTCTCGGTCATCTTTGTGCTTGCCTCTAATTCCTGTAGTGGCCAAGCCCACGGGTGGGCTCAGCAGGTACCTGTTGCATGAATCAGTGAATGAGTCAATGAGTAAATGAATAAATTCTCTTTTTTCCCAGCTATGAGCTATTGAAATGGTCATTGCAGGATGCTGGTTATGGAACCTATAATGCTAGCATTCAAATGGTGGCTTTACTTTCCTAGAGGGGCAAGTGAAGACTCAGAGAGGGAAAGTTGGAAGTCACGTCATGAGTCTGCAGCACAACCGGAATTTGAACCCAAGTTCACTGACTCCAGAAAGCTCTTCTTTCCACTCCATTGTATCCTTTACTGCTCTGGGCCACTCATGTCACTCATTCAACCAAATTCTTTTGCTCCTCTAATTTGTTCCACAAATTCACCTGTGAGTTATCTGCAGCCTTGCATGTGCTTCTCTCCCTGACCAGTGGATGGGCTTGCCATGGGCAGGGCTCAGGTCTGATGCTTCTCTGTTAGCCAAGACCAAGGCAGACTCCAAATGCATCCCAGGCTCTCCTCATTAAGGCCCCTCCTGAAGGACAATGGCCTAGGGTCCAAGAACCTCTGGCAGGAGGAGCCATCAAAGATTTTCTAACCCAATTTCCCAGCAAGAACCACTATTACACATCTAGCTCCTTCTTGGATAAGTGATAAGCCAGTCCCAACCTCCTTTGGTGGCCACTGTGTTTTGGACAGTTCTGCCTGAAAGTCTCACCCACCTCAAACACCTACCAAGTGCTATCCCCCTGCCTTCTGGAACCACTAAGAATAAAGCCACTCTTTCCAATACTGGAGGGAGCCCAAGTGTGCTTTCCCTCAGGGGGAAAAAAATTTCCAATTACCAAATCCAACCTGTGCAAAATGGTTTTATGTATGTGCATGCGTGCACACACATACACACACACACACCCCCCCCCTCAGCTGCCCTCTCCTACCCACTTTGGTTTGACTGTGCTCCTAGGACCTCCTTCCCACTACCTGAGCAGCTGGCACTCACTCTTTGGGTATCAGCCTAAGCATCACTTCCTTTGGGGAGTCTTCCTTGAACTCCAAAATCTGAGATCTGGGTTAGGTGCTTTGCTTTTTTTTTTTTTTTTTTTTTAATGGAGTCTTGCTCTGTTGCCCAGGCTGGAGTGCAGTGGCATGATCTCAGCTCACTGCAACCTCCGTCTCTCAGGTTCAAGTGATTCTCATGCCTCAGCCTCTTGAGTAGCTGGGATTACAGGCACATGCCACCGTGCCCAGCTAATTTTTGTATTTTTAGTAGAGACGGGGTTTTACCATGTTGGCCAGGCTGGTCTGGAACTCCTGACCTCAAGTGATCCGCCTGCCTCGGCCTTCCAAAATGCTGGGATTACAGACATGAGCCACCACGCCCAGTCTGAGTTAGGTGTGCTTGTAGGTGCCCTTGTTCTACCCTGCAGTTCCCTAACCCAGCAGCCATCACCCCAGAGTGCATGGTCAGTATTGTTGTGTGTACCCAACAAGTCTGGGAGCTCCTTGACGGGAAGGATAATGTCGGTTATGTCCACTGCTTTATTTCCAAAGCCCAGCATACTGTCTGGCTCTTACAGGCACTGCATGCATAGTTATGAAACAAATTAGGGAGTAAAAGAATTTCACAATAGAAGAGAAAGTGAAAGAATGAAAAAAGAAAAAAAAGAAAAATTTTAAAGTGCAGGTAGAAAAAAAGAATAAAAAAGGAAAAGGAAAAAATATGGTTTGATTTGTGAAAAATCAAGAGGTTCATTCCTTCCCTTTTCCCAACCTCAGTATGTCTCTCTGCAGAGCCTGAAATGCCCACGGCTCCAGGCATTTCACAGTCTCTCATCCTGTCAGCTGCTTGTGAACTTGCAGGCAACTCACACCCTGAGACCCTCATTGAGCAGCTGGTCTCTTCACTTGCTGTTGGGAAAGCCAAGGCAAGAGCAAGACAAAGAGCTGGGGTGGGAGGGACGTGATGGTATACCAGGTCCACAGGAGGCCACAAGATAAAATGGAACGTTGACCTGGAACACTGAGTTTACTTGGGGATGTATCCAGGAAGTATGGGGAACAATATAAGACCTCTTTTATTATTAAAATAAAGTTGGATACATTATAAAGTTGTATGTAAAATCTGGGTTCCTTTTAAAGATAAAGCACAAGACCTCAAGGAAATTTTATTGTTGTATAAGAAAGAAGCATCAATCATTCATTCATTCCCACTTTCAGTGGAATTCTTCTGTGCCAGGGACTGTTCCAGGCTCGAAAACTACAATAGTGAAAAACAAACAAACTAACTAACAAACAAATTTCCTTCATGGAGCTTACATTTTAGCGATGGGAGATACACAACAAACAAAATAAATAAGTAAGATATATGATAAATTAGGTGGTGATAAGTGATGTGGAGAAAAATAAACCAGAGAAGCAATGGGAATAGGAATTTTGGCAGAAATGTGTGAACAAGTGTGCATGGAGTGAGGGCTATGATTTTAAATACAGTGGTCAGCGTGGGCCTCCTGAGAAGGTGACACATGGAAAAGACCCAATGGAGATGTGAAGAAAACATAGAAGGCACAAGGCGTAAGAGTAAGCTACAAGGGAAGGGGAAGTTTGGGATAAGAGTGGAGATGGAGAAGAGGTCAGCTTAAATCTGTTAAGTATGACAGGAAATCCAGGTGAGATCCAGAGAAAGTTTTTTAAAAAATGGAGGTCAGGAAACAACTCTAGATTGAGTTCAAGATGGAATTTTATAGTTGTCAGCAGAGAGAAGATAAATCACAGAGACAAGAGTGGGAGTGCCTTCTAAAAGAATCGGGGGCATGGGTTGAAAAGCAGCACCCCATGGACCAGGTTTGGCCCATGTGTATGTTTTGTTTGGTCTAAGAACTGGCTGGAATATGGAGGTTAAGAGCTTAGGTTCTGAAGTCAGACTACCTGGATTCCAGATCCTGCTCAATATTTACTAAATATGTGAATTAAGCAGGTTACTTACTTAATTCCTCAGTGCCTCAGTTTCTTTGTCTATAAAAATAGTACATATCACATAGAGTAGTTGTAAAGAATAAGTTGGTAAATTACATAAAGTAGTTAGAAAAGTCTCTAGCTGCTATGGTTTTAATGACTTTATTCCCTCCAAAAATTCACGTTGAATCTTAATCCCCAGTGCAACAGCATTGACAGGTGGGGATTTTTGGCTTTACAAAAGGGCTTAACAAAGGGAGTTTCTCCCTCTTCCCTTCCATCTTCTGCCTAGTAAGGATACAATATTACATTCCTCCTCTATGGAGAATGTAACACCAAGGTGCCATCTTGGAAGCAGCCCTCACCAGCACCTTGATCTTGGACTTCTCAGCCTCCAGAACTATGAGAAATAAATTTCTGTTTTTGTAAATTACCCACTATCAGGTATTCTGTTATAGCAGCACAAAACAGTAACTCTACAAATGTTAGTTGCTGCTATTATGGTTATGATTTGGGTTGTGATTATTAGATGTTAACCTTGGAACAAATGCTTTCCAGGTTACCCAGTCCCTGTGGGACAATTTTGTTTATTTAAATGACTTGCCTGATCCTGATCAGCATCTGAGTTTGTGACCACTGGTGAGAAAAGAGAACAAGGACAGAAATTGGGAACTGACTATAATTTAGGAGACCAAAGACATAAGCCTAATTTTGACATTTGGACCTTTAATCCATTTAGAAATGTACTGATATATGGTGTGAGTCTGGGATTCAACTTTTTTTTTTTTCAAATATCAACCAGTGGCATTAACAGCACATACTGAATCATCCATGTTTGATCACTTTTATAATATCCTCATTTTTATATAGTTGAGCCCATAGCTAGATTTTCTATTCAGTTTCATTGATCTGTTTACGGGCTCCTGCAACAGTAGTACAACTCCATGAGATTGTTATTTTATAACTGTCATTGTATTTATGGTGTTAGAATAGTGCCTGGCACATAGTAGGCATTCAGATATTCACTGAAATGGTGAATAAATAAATGAATATATTATTGCAATTTTGAAATTTAAAAAAATATTTGGCCAGGAAAGTCTCCCTTTTCTTACTCAACTTTTATAAAACACTCAGGGCTAGACTCATGACTTTATTCCTCCAAGGGAACCAAGTGTTATAGGGCTGGCAGATGTCAGGGGAATCAATCAGCAGATGGTGAGGCTGGAGAGACAGCAGGAGGCATGCCATAAAGGGGCTTGTGCCCAAGTCAATGAGATCAGATTTCACTCTGTAAGCCATAGGCAATGTTGAAGGGTTGTAGGTGGGAGAGAAATTGTCAGATAGATGATTTCAGGAGATCCCTCTGTGGGCCCTAGGGTGGGTGATTGTAGGGGGACAAGACTAGGGATCCTGCAGCTCTAGGCTAGGAAGTAGTTGCTAGGAGGAAAAAATGAACTTGAGAGCTACCTAGCAGGTAGAATCAACAGGCTATGGAACCTAATCTCATTTGGGTGCTGGATGTAAGATAAAAGGAGATGAGATTGACCTCCAGTTACCTGACTTGAGTAGCTGAAGGAAGAATGGTGCCCCTTACTTGATAGGGTCTAGAGAAGGAGATTTGGGTTTGTGGGGGAAATGCAGTTTGTTGTGGACTTGGTAAGTCTGAGGCACCCATGGGTCTTGTTTAGAATGCAGTTAGTTCTGGAGTAAGATGAGAGATACAGAGAAAAAGGCTTTCAGGCCATTAGAGGTTAAAATCACAGATGTGGATGAGGTGGCCAGGACAACGTGTTGTTCAAAGATAAACTGTATAGAGGCCGTTTTCAAAAAATGTTTATTAAATGCTCACTATGAACAGGACATTCAGCTAAGTGCTTTATATTCATTGTGCCATTTAATTCTCATAGCAATTATTGTTACCCTTATTTTCGTGATCAAGAAACCGAACCTTTAAAAGTTTAAATAATTTTTCCAAAGTCTCGCCATTGATAAGAAGGGGGTCTGGGCTGGGCACGGTGGCTCACACCTGTAATGCCAGCACTTTGGGAGGCTGAGGTGGGTGGATCACTTGAGTCCAGGAGTTTGAGATCAGCCTGGGTAACATGGCAAAACCTGGTCTCTACAAAAAATACAAAAATTAGCCATGTGTGGTGGCACATGCCTGTAGTCCCAGCAAGGAGGCTGAGGCAGGAGAATCTTTTGAGCCCAGGATGCAGAGGTTGCAGTGAGCCAAGACCACACCATTGCACTCCAGCCTGGGTGACAGAACAAGACCCTGTCTCAAAAAAAAACAAAAAACAAACAAACAAACAAAAAAACAAAAAGAAAAAAAGAAAAGTGGGTCTGTTTCAACACAATGTTCACACTCTTAACCCCTAGAGTCCATTCTTCCAAAGACCATATCCCCAAAGACCTACTCTGAACCCTGTTCCTGGCCTCCAGCTGCTATTTGTCTTGGCCCGCAGCAATGGATTAATTTCATACTTTCAGAGGTGAACTCCCAGCCCAGGGGAAGCTACTGTGCACACACACATACTTTTTTAAAACAGTTAGAGACTCACAGTCTCAAAACGCCCCAAAAGTTCCTGTATCATCCAAATTAACTCGCAGGGCTCTGTTCAGGAAGTTCTTATTAGCTCTCTGCCTCCTCAGCCTGAAGCAAGTCGAGCCTCTGAGGGCATGCAGGCCACAACAGCTGGACGCTGGTGGGAAGGGAACAGATACTCCAGGGCGTAACCCTTCTCTCCCAGTGACTTGCAGCTGCCTGCCTCAGAAATTTTACAAAATCACCCAGGAGCATGCAACCTGCTCTCTTCTGCATGATAGTTAATAGATGCAAATCCATGATTAATATTTTCCTCTACTGATTCTGATTTCATTCTGTTAGTGATTATACTGATGGCAACAGTTGAGGGGATTAAAAATCCTGTTTAATTCGCGTTAGTTTTTTTTTTTTAACTTTGCTGATAAATGTTAAATGTCAAGTGCTTTGGTGTCTTCCACAAGATGCAGAAGCCAAATGAGGAGGCCAACAGAAGTAGCAGGAGCTCAGAAACAGCTCAGAGAAAGTCGTAACTTAACCAGATGACCCATATTCCACACAGCTAATGAAAACGGAGCACATAGCTTGCCCAGTGGCTCCCGAAGTCCTAATATCAACTGCATCTTTTCCACTTAATGATCCTCAATAATGAAGGCACTGGGGAAACCTTGCAATTTAAAGAAACCCCTTAGGGAGCCCTGTTGTAAGGCAAATACTTGGCCCTTGGTTGATCTCTTTGTAAGTCTAGTGTGCATTTTTTAAGCCTGAAAAAAGCAATGCAGATATATAGCATCCACAGTTTTCTCACTTCTATACCCCTTCCTTCCCACCCCAAATCCTATTTTCTGTCCCTCAATACACAGGGAAAGCTCCTTGAGAAGCCAGGTCAGCTGAATCCCTTGTACACTTCCAAATTCCCCACTCTGGGGGTGGTGGTATTGAGGGTGGAAATGGCAAATGGGAACCCGAGAAATTAGGACTTTTGTTTGTGTTTTTTAGTTTGCCCACGAATCCATGGTACTGCTCCTATCAATCTCCTAGAGAAAAGATGAGTTAGCAGGAACACATGCTCAGAAATTCAGCCTTGGTGGGAGTGGGGAGAGTGGATCTGAATGAGTGAAATGCCAATTCACTTTCCCTGCCTCCTGCGTGGACCCCTCCTCCTGCCTCTGGCCCAGCCCTGCTAGTTTGCCAACTCATTCTCTGTATCCATGGCTTGGGGGGACACAGGCAGCCAGTCACTAACGACACAGCCAGTTGAAGGGTGAAGTGATTCCACCAGTTGTCATTAACAAAGCTCTGAGGCTAAAATCCAGGTCATCAGGTCTTCACCCCTCCCCAGGGTTGAGGATCTCCCCCTTCGCCGCACACCAGGAGCGCTTTGTCTGTAGCTCTCCCTCCCCCACCCCAGTATTAGCATGGATTTCTTTTCTTCGTATTTAGTATCACAATTAATTGTATACAGCATCTGGCCTGTATGGAGAGTCCCTAGAGCAAAAGAGTGTGCTAGCTCCTCTTGTCCCTAATTTCTTTTTTTTTCTTTTTTTTTTTGAGACGAAGTCTTGCTCTGTCACCAGGCTGGAGTGCAGTGGCGTGATCTCTGCTCACTGAAACCTCCGCCTCCCGAGTTCAGGAAATTCTCCTGCCTCAGCCTCCTGAGTAGCTGGGACTACAGGCACTCGCCACCACACCCGGCTAATTTTTGTATTTTTAGTAGAGACGGGGCTTCACCATGTTGGACGGGGTGGTCTCGATCTATTGACCTCGTGAACCACCCACCTCAGCCTCCCAAAGTGCTGGGGTTACAGGCATGAGCCACCATGCCCGGCCTCTTGTCCCTAATTTCTGTGAAACCCCATCATCATCTTTTGCCATTTGGACTTTTTGCAGTGCACAACACAATCACCTGAATAGATTAAACAAACAAATATGATCAGACTTCATCCCAACCAAGAATCTCCCCTGGTCAGACTAGGCACCATTCTTGCAGACATCTCCCAAGGTGATTCTGATGTAACCTCTAGATTAAGAACTTCTGCCATGGGAGTTTGTTGTGCTCAGAAAAGGGGCAAGAAAAGGGAGACACAGAGGTAAAAAAGAAGATGCATAAAATAACTAGACTGGAGTTACTCCATCTCTGCTTGCTCCTGACTTTAACTCATGTAGCTGTCCTTGATCAGGTACAAGATTTGCTGCCTCTCTTGACCCTTGACCACCCATTCTCTACAAAGCTCAGAGAATGCCTTTTAAGACACAAATTGGAGTATGTCATTGCCCTGCTTAAACCCTCGCAGTGGTTTCCATTTTATTTAGAATAAAATATTCCTGACCACAGCATGCAGAGCTCCTCTTAGCTCATGCCTGCCTATGTCTTGAACTTCTTTATATGTCTCTGTCTCCCTTTTCCTACTATGCTCCAGCCACACCAGCCTTGTCATTGTGGAATCTGCTGTTCCTTATGATCCTAGAGAATTTGTCTTAGAAGATTCTGCCCCAGTTATTCCCAACATTGGTTCCTTCTTTTTATTTATTTATTTTTTATTTGAGACAGGGTCTCTGTCTGTCTCCCAGGCTGGAGTGCAGTGGTGCAATCTCGGCTCACTGCAACCTCCACTTCCTGGGTTCAGACAATTCTCATGCCTCAGCCTCCCAAGTAACTGGGATTACAGGTGTGTGCCACCACACTTGGCTAATTTTTGTATTTTCAGTAGAGACGGGGTTTCACCATGTTGGCCAGGCTGCTCTCCAACTCCTGACCTCAGGTGATCCACCTGCCTCAGCCTCCCAAAGTGCTGGGATTACAGACATGAGCCACCGCACCCAGCCGGTTCCTTCTTGTATTTCCCATATCAGGCCAAATGTCACCTTCTCAAATAGACCCTCCTTGACCTACTAAGCTAAAGTAGCAAGTTCCTCACTCACACTGTCACGTGACTCTGCTTTACTGCCTGCACAGTACTTCTCACTATCTGAAATTATCTTATTCATTTACCTGTTACTTGTCTATTACTATCTGCCTCCCGCTTGCTAAAAGGCAAGCTCTGGAGATCAGAGATCTTATTTGTCATGTCCATTGTTCTATTCTATTTGGTGCTTTGCAATGCCTGGCACATGGTAGGGGCTCAATAAAATGTTTGTTAAATGAATGATTTATGTCATTCTTATTGGTGAATGTGCTCTACTTTCTAATAATTCATTCAATAATAGTTCTAGGAACTTGTAGCAAAGAGTAGACATTTTTCATATTTAAATTGCAAAAGCAAAGAAATGTAATTTTACTAATTTCAAGGATATGCTTTGTTAGCCAAATTTCTAAGTAGAAGTTCTAACTATGTTACTTTAATTAGTAGACAAACCTATCTATAATTAGTATATCAATTATATGCAAATGAAACTGCCAATATCCTTGAATATGTTTTGTCCCCTTAAGCAGTTGCAACATTCTCCACCTTCACCATGTAATTTTGTTTACAAGACTATTTTGTTTACTAGTCTCTTAATTCATAAACAGTGTAAAAAGTAAACATCAGCCTTGTACCAGCTGAATTATCACACATCCCAAATCACTGGAAACCCAGTTATTAAGTGGTGGAATCATCTCTGAATATATGACAAGTGTAGATAGATTAGTCACAAGCCTGAACTATACTTGGGAAACATAAAGCTGTTTGGGGGCCATTGTTTTATTCTTCCAGTACCTTCTTTATTTATTTTTATTTATTTATTTATTTATTTATTTTTGAGATGGAGTCTCACTCTGTTACCCAGGCTGGAGTGCAATGGCACAGTCTTGGCTCGCTGCAACCTCTGCCTCCCAGATTCAAGCAATTCTCCTGCCTCAGCCTCCCAAGTAGCTGGATTATAGGTGCACACCACCATGCCCAACTAATTTTTGCATTTTTAGTAGAGATGGGTTTTCGCCATGTTAGCCAGGCTGGTCTTGAACTCCTGACCTCAGGTGATCCACCAGTCTCGACCTCCCAAAATGCTGGGATTACAGGTGTGAGCCACCGTGCCTGGCCCTAATTTTTGTATTTTTATTAGAGACAGGGTTTCACCATGTTGGCCAGGCTGGTCTCGATCTCCTGACCTCAAGTAATCCACCTGCCCGGCCTCCCAAAATTCTGGGATTACAGTTGTGAGCCACCGTGCCTGGCCCCAGCACCTTCTTTAGACATTGGTGATATCACTGAGAATGACTTCTTAAGCCACAGTCACTATAAAGAGTCAATCACCAAAGACGAGATAACCTTGTGTCACTGCAGTTGAAGATCAGCTCTCACCAACTGGTGCAAGCCTCCCAGCCCTTGAGAGCCAGGGATTAACTAAAGATAATCCTCAGAGCTTGCAGACTTTCAGACATAGTGGAGTGAGCAGTGGACAATAGAGGAATGTGATTTCCCAAAGAGGATCCAAATCAAGGGGGTCAGCAAAACATAAATATATCAAAGAGATATTTGTACACCCACAGTAGCATTATTCAGAATAGTCAAGAGGTGGAAGCAATCCAAGTGTCCATCCATGGATGAATGGATAAAAAAAAGTGTGGTCTATACATACAATGGAACATTATGCAGCCTTAAAAAGGAAAGAAATTCTGACACATGTTACATCATGGATGAACCCTGATGACATTATGTGAAGTGAAATAAGGCAGTCACAAAAAGGCAAATGCTGTATAATCCCATTTATATGAGGTAGCTAAAGTAGTCAAATTCATGGGAACAGAAGGTAAAATGGTGGTTGCCAAGAGCTGGGGAAAAAGGGAAATGAGGAGTCGTTTAAGAGTTTTAGTCTCACAAGATGAAAAATTTCTGGAGTTCCACTGTCCAACAATGTGAATATACTGAACACTGCTAAACTTTGCACTTAGAAATGCACTTATATATACATACATAAATTTTATGTTATGTATATTTTACAATTAGAAATTTAAAATATTGAAAATAACTACATTAGGAATAATTTTAAATATAAAGAAAAACAACTGTAACCAAAATTCATAGGATTAGTACTACTGTGTCCTGTCATAAAACTATTTAGACTTTCCAACACGCAAAAGAAATATTCACATATTTGATTCCTACCAATATTCTAGTTATGACAACTTTTCCCAACTTACTGGTTTGGTCACATAATTAACAGTGATTGATCCCATTAGGGGTTCCAAAATGCTACTGGCTAAACTTAGAAATATGGTGCTGGTATTTAGTCTTTTGTCTCCAAGAAAAGTCTTAATTTTAAAAAGCTTGTTTTTTTATTTTATTTTTTACTTTTTACTTTTTTATTTTTATTATACCTTAAGTTTTAGGGTACATGTGCACAACATGCAGGTTTGTCACATGTGTATACATGTGCCATGTTGGTGTGCTGCACCCATTAACTCGTCATTTAACGTTAGGTATATCTCCTAATGCTGTCCCTCCCCCCTCCCCCCATCCCACAACAGGCCCCGGTGTGTGATGTTCCCCTTCCTGTGTCCATGTGTTCTCATTGTTCAATTCCCACCTATGAGTGAGAAAATGTGGTGTTTGGTTTTTTGTCCTTGCGATAGTTTGCTGAGAATGATGGTTTCCAGCTTCATCCATGTCCCTACAAAGGACATGAACTCATCCTTTTTTATGGCTGCATAGTATTCCATGGTGTATGTGTGCCACATTTTCTTAATCCAGTCTATCATTTTTGGGCATTTGGGTTGGTTCCAAGTCTTTGCTATTGTGAATAGTGCCGCAATAAACATACGTGTGCATGTGTCTTTATAGCAGCATGATTTATAGTCCTTTGGGTATATACCCAGTAATGGGATGGCTGGGTCAAATGGTATTTCTAGTTCTAGATCCCTGAGGAATCGTCACACTGACTTCCACAAGGGTTGAACTAGTTTACAGTCCCACCAACAGTGTAAAAGTGTTCCTATTTCTCCACATCCTCTCCAGCACCTGTTGTTTCCTGACTTTTTAATGATCGCCATTCTAACTGGTGTGAGATAGTATCTCATTGTGGTTTTGATTTGCATTTCTCTGACGGCCAGTGATGATGAGCATTTTTTCATGTGTCTTTTGGCTGCATAAATGTCTTCTTTTGAGAAGTGTCTGTTCATATCCTTCGCCCACTTGTTGATGGGGTTGTTTGTTTTTTTCTTGTAAATTTGTTTGAGTTCTTTGTAGATTCTGGATATTAGCCCTTTGTCAGATGAGTAGATTGCAAAAATTTTCTCCCATCATTTTTAAATATAAAGATAAAATGGAATAACATTAAAACTTATGAAAAGAAAAGCTTACATGTCCATCATCTCTCTTCCTAACAATGATTTCCCATTTATATATTTACCCTTCCGGTTCATTATTGTAGTCATTATATACATGCCATTTCACCTGTGTTTCTTTTTTCATTTGCTATTATACTATAGGTATTTTTCCACATATTATGTTTTTGTCAAAATTATTATTTTTAATGGCTCTATAATATTCCATTGAATTGATGACCATGATGAGCCTAGCCATTGGCTTATTTTTGAAGAGTCATTTCTGTTCTCCTAATGCAGATAAAATAGTTTTGGATATTTAAACCACTCCTGATATACTTAGTGTTTTGAATGATTACTATTAGAGACACAAACTATGAGACACTCATAGAGCTGAAAGGGCTATGGGATCAATTACTCCTGTTCCCTAGTTGAGGAAGACTCTGAACCTATACACCAAACAGAACTCATCAGCCTAGTCAGATTTTCTTTGTGGCAAGTTTATGACCCCATGCGATGCTAAGTAGGCTATCAAAACTTCGATAGTTTTGCCTAAACCTTTTTGTGACATTCATTAGAATGGCAGCAATGACATATTTCTGTTTAAATCCCACATATAACAAATCCCACATATAACATTTGAGTACTTCAATGAATAAATTCCTCAACTTTCCTGAGTCCTAGGTAATTTTTGGAACCAGAGGATGGATTTGAAGACCAATGCTTACTTAGCTATTTATTTGTTTTAACATTAAAATTAGATTTCATTAATCTGTTATGAGGTTTTAGCTGATGCTCTTCCCCTCTGCCTGGTACACTTCCCTGCAGCCTCCTTCACCAAGCCTGCTCCTACTCATCTTTTCCATCTCAACTCAAATGTCACTCCCTTAGGAAAGCTTTCCCTGACACTTCCTCTCCAACTAGGTCAGTTCCCTCATGATATGTTCTGATAGTTTCCTGAACTTTCCCTTCATTGCATTTATCAGTCCCTAATTATATATACTTATACAAGTATCTGACATTTGTCTCTCCCTCTAGGTGTAACCTCTATGAGCCAGAGGCTGGGTCTGTTTTGCTCACTGTATCCCAGTCAGTATCTAGCAGATAGTACATAATAATATTTGTTGACTGAATTAAATGTCATCAGGGACAGTCAGGAACCAATAGGTTAAGAAAAGGGGAGAGGCCAAGCACAGTGGCTCACACCTGTAATCACAGCACTTTGGGAGGCTGAGGCGGGTGGATCACCTGAGGTCAGGAATCGGAGACAAGCCTAGCCAACATGGCACACACACACACACACACACACACACACACACAAAACTAGGCATGGTGGTGCGTGCCTGTAATCCCACCTACTCGGAAGTCTGAGGCAGGAGAATTGCTTGAACCTGGGAGGTGGAGGTTGCAGTGAGCCAAGATCACCCCACTGCACTCCAGCCTCGGTGACAGAGCGAGACTGTGTCTCAAACAAAAAAAAAAGAAAAAAGGAAAAATGATAGAAAAAGGAAAGGATGAGAGTAGGGCAACCTAAAGACAGGGGTTGGCTATCTTAGCATGGTCCACTTCTCCGCATTCAGGAAAAACATTGTGACAATTTTGACAATCCATAAATCAAAGATTCCACCATAACTTTTCTTTCTGAAAGTAGTCTGTAACTGTCTCGTTTCTCCTCCCTTCCCTTCTTTCATAATATGTAGGTGCATAAAGCACCTGTCCACTTCTACTTTACATTTATTTGTTATGTCTTATCTTTTCTTATAAGATTGTACTTTTAGAAAACAAGGCTTACTTCTTCCTTACATCCTATTTGCATGGCCAGCACTTAGGAGATCATATACAGTCAATAAATGTTAGCTCTTCTTTCCTAAAATTCATATGGAATGTCAAGAGACCCCAAATAACAAAAATAATCTTGGAAAAGAAGAACAAATTTGGAGATCTCACATTTCCTGATTTCAAAACTTACTGCAAAGCTACAGTAATCAAAATAATGTGGTACTGGCATAAAGATAGACATATTAGCCAAAGGAATAGACAGCCCAGAAATAAACCCTCACATATATTGTCAAATGATTTTCAGCAAGGGCATCAAGACCATTCAATGGGAAAAGAACAGTTTTTTCAACAAACGATTGTGAGTATCTTGCATTGGATATCTGCATACAAGAAAATGAAGTTGGACCCTTACTTTACATTATATACAAAAATTAACTCAAAATGGACCCAAAACCTAAATGTAAGGGCTAAAATTATGAAACTCTTAGAAAAAACACAGGGGAAAAGCTTTATGATGTAAGCTATAGCAATTATTTCTTCACTATGACGCTGAAGCACAGGCAACAAAAGAAAACATAAATAAATTGAACTTCATCAAAATGTAAAACTTCTGTGCATTAAAGGACACAACCAATAGAGTAAAACGATAGCACACAGAATGGGAACAAATCTGCAAATTATATTTCTGATAAGGAGTTAATATCCAGAATATATAACTAAACCACAACAAAAAACCCAACCTGATTAAAAAATGGGCAAAGGACTTGACTAAACATTTCTCTAAAGAAGATACACAAATGGTCAATAAGCACATGAAAGGATGCTCAACATCACTAATCATTAGAGAGATGCAAATCAAAACCACACTAAGATACCACCTCACACACATTAGAATAGTGACTGTCAAAAAATTCCAGAAAATAACAAGTGTTGGTGAGGATGTGGAGAGAATTTGCCCTGTTGGTGGAAATGTAAAATGATGAAGCTGCTATAGAAAACAATATACTGGTTCCTCAGAAAATTTAACAGGAATTATCATGTGATCAGTAATTCTACTTCTGGGTATATACACAAAAGAATTGAAAGCAAGGTCTTGCACATATATCTGTACATCCATATTCACAGCAGCATGATTCTCAGTAGCCAAAAAGTAGAAGCAACTCAAGTGTCCATTGACAGATGAATGCATAAGCAACATGTGGTATATATGCATACAATGGAACATATTTTAGTCTTAAAAAGGAAGGTGATTCCGACGCATGCTACAACATGGATGAACCTTGAGGGCTTTCACCGAGTGAAATAAGGCAGTCACAAAAGGACAAATACTGTATAATTCCTCACATTCCACTTATATGAGGCATCTCGAGTCATCAAATTTATAGACAGAAAATAGAATGGTAGTTGCCAGGAGCTGAGGATAGGGAAAAATGGGAAGGTGTTTAATGGATACAGAGTTTCAGTTTTGCAGGATGAAAGGAGTTCTATGGGTAGTGGTAATGTTTGCACGACAGTGTGAACATAATACCACTGAACTGTATATTTAAAAGGGTTAAGATGATACATTTTGTTGAGTGTATTTTATCCCAATCTAAAAAAGTATCAGTTCCTTCTCTATTAATTTCTATGATGAAACCTCTCAGAGCCTGGAATGGCACCTTGCATCTAGCATACATCAATAAATGCGTAAGCGAATGGATGACCAGATCCAGAGTTGGAAGGTACCTTTGGTGAAACCCTCTACCCAGCCTGAATCCTTCCAGGTTGTAGGACACTCACTACCTCTCAAAGCATGTCATTTCTTCTTCATTAGAAAATTCTTCTTCATGCCACCTTTAAGCTGAAATGTGACTTCCCTGTAATATTTCCCCTTCCTCAGTGATCATAGCTCTGCCTTCCGGGCCCAGAGAGAACAGGTCAAATTTCTATCTCATCTGACCACCTTCATGCAATAAAAGACAGAGCTCTGTGCACTGGGAGAGTTAAAGCCTCACTCCAAATGCATCTTCCCTGCAGAGAGACAGTCCTTTTGCGGTTAAATCACACTAAAAATCTTCAAGAGGAATATCTGTTTCTGGTTCATTCCAAAGATGCACTAAATGGCAAGAACATGGAGGCAACACATGGACCCGATGGAGTCTCCTTGTGGGAGGGGACTCCCATCTTTGAAGAACAAGAACTATTTATCTAGGAGTAGAGAAATCTCTGAGTGAGACACCACCTGTCTTGAAGATGATTCTATGGCAGAGGAAGCCTTGTTTTGGGTCTAAGTCCATAGGATGTAAGTTACAGCAAAGCAGATTTCAACTCAATTATTTAAAAAAGACTCTAGAACTGCAAGTACTTAAAAACTCATAGAATAGCAGTAACTGTAGGAATCATTACTATTAGGCCCCAGCTTGAACTTCATCGCCCCTTTGAATTCAGAAAATAAATACACACACGTACACATACACACACCCCATATGTCACACCAGGCATTGTGGCGCCATCCATGACTGACACAAAACATTCTAGAAGTATTTCTGTTTTAATGCAGGTACACACAGCACAGCTAGTTTCAAAGTTAAACCACAATGAAAACTGTCACTACTGACAAGGAACTATGCAAAGACCTTCGGTCTCAGGCCCTTGCTCACTCAGGAGTATCTTGGGACCTGTTTCTTCCTGTTCAGCTGCAGTCACGGTTCTAACCTGGTTCTTCTCACGGCTGGTATCCTCTGACCTTTTACGTCCTGGCAATGACTTCCATGCATTTTGGCAGTGACTGCCTGAATCTCTGATTCAACCCTGATCGCAGCCTCTCGGGCTTTCTCTCTCCTTTAATTCTTTCCGCGGATGGCCGCGGCTTCTGCCGCCTCTACCCTTCCTGGAGCAACCCGTGCTTTTGAAAAATGACCATGCCGAAGGGGAACTAACACTCCCAGCCTGGAGCGGGTCTTGTCAATCTGATTTTTAAATGATGGAGGAGGAGGTTTGAGGACAAAGCTCATGGTGGCATTACCGCTATCAGGGACGCTGCAAAAATCAAGTGAAAAGGGGGAAAGGCTCTTCTCAATGTGAGCACATTCACAGACTCTGAGGACAGAGAGGTATTTAAAGTGAACTGGAACAAACCTGCAACATCCGGTGCGTTCTGCCTTCAAAAATAGCTGCCAGTTAGAAAGGGTTATTTACATATTGATTTCATGCTAACTTTGTAATGGAATGTGCTGCCTGCCTGCCTGCCTGAGACCTAACAACTGTCATCATAATTTTTTCTAAAAATACAGTCAGAGAAAAACACTCATTGAACCCTCCACTGGAAAGTGGCTGCAAAAGACCCCCTGATCCCAAACCTGCTTGACAAACCACAGCCAAGGGCAGGGACACTCAACAACTGTAACCGAGGAACATTTCACAGCGGCAGCTGGCCCCTCCCTTCTTCCAACCAGCCAATATTTTTTGTCCTTCTAGAAAACCTGTCTTGTTCAAAGGTAAGAGTGCTGGGGAGTGGGGGGATGCCTCCCTGGAGCAGAGCAGCCTTTGTAGAAACTCCAGCTGGCCTCTCTTCAGAAATAATGGATGGGAAAGGGGCCCGAGTGGCCCACCAGCCCCAGCGCTCCATCCTGGGCGCATGTCTGCCACGGTTTCTCCTGGCATCTCTCTACCAAGGATCCCCACTTCTCGCCTCTCCTAATAGCCAGCTTCTAGTGATTCTCACTTGGACTTTTTCCGAGCCCATCCCCAACTCACCCCACCCCCACCGCCAGGTTTGTCTCTGTGGATCCTACAGAGCTGAGCCCAGGCAGTTCTGTCGTCGTTCCCCAGTGCAATATTAGCAATTTAAATGCCTCTTTGCCAGGCCTGATGGAGCTGATTCGGTTGTGATCCTGGGCATATGGATGGCATATTTGCTGCGAGCTAGGTGAGACGCGTCCCAGAAGGACCGCTGCCAGCCCCCGCAGCCGCCTTCTCCTGCTCCCGGGCGGCTGGGGCTGGCCGCGGAGCCGCGAAAACGGCCGGATCCAGGGTAACTGCGGCCCACTTTGTTTCCAGCCGGCCCCCGCTGCTGCGGACAAATCTTTCATTCATGAACAGGAGCTTGTTAGGCCAACTCCGGACTCTAAAGCCACTTAATTAAATTGTGGAAAGTTGCTTGGTCCCGGTGGGAAATTTGCACACAAAGACCCGGGGTCCGCGCTCCCCCCACCCAGGAGCGCCGCCACAAAACCAGGCCCGGCTTCCCCCCGGCCCGCGCCCCTGCCCCTCCGCTCCCCGAGCCCTCTCCACCGCCGCTGCGGCAGCGAAAGCGGCGCCCCCTCATTAGAGGGCGTTTGTTAGGGAATGTTTTCCCAGCGATTCACTGACGGGCCTTTCATTCCTCCCTCCGCAATCAAGGGCTGCAAGTGCAGCCTGAGAGCCCTCCACGGCCTGATTGCTGAAAGAATTTCCAAAAGGAAAGAGTGTAAACAGGTACATTGAAAAAGCCTCTTTTCAACAATTATGTAAACATTCCAAACACTATTTGAAAACTTTCACAGTGGAACTGTCAAGTCGGAGCATTCTTGTTTAATTGCGCGAGCACAATGGTGGCTCTGGGGCTACCCCAGCTTCCCCCAGACCCCGCAGAGCTTAGCTGGACGTGGGAGGCCCGCAGATAAAGAAGTCACAGGGAGACAAGTGCGCTTTACTCTCCGGCCCACGGCATCTTTCCGTGTGTGTCCTTGCTCCCTTGGCCTCCAGAAGAACACCCGGGAAACAGGGAGGGGCCTTCTTTCTCCTGGCTGGATTTCTCTCCAGAACCTGGGCCCCTGCTCTGCACAGAGGGTCGCTTGATAATCAGGATGCAACTAGATGGAAACTTCTGTGTCGTTTAAGGTTTTCTCCAAAGCACCAAATGACCATTCCGAGATACCAGGCAAAATCGTTGGCAACGTTTTCCCTCCCCTTTAGAATGTTTCTCGCTGGCCTCCCTGCCCTCTCCTTTTCTGACTCTAGTTTGCTACTGGGCAAAAGTTTCCTCCTTTTCCATGCAGCTCAGAGTCTCCTGATTCACTAACTTAACTACCAATGACCCTGATTACATTACTAGGAGTTGGAAGAGTTTAGGCCACACATGCAAACCGCCTAATCTCGTATTTCATGGAAACACCGAGGTACTCAGATCACTTTTATATATATTTTTCTCTGAATCTGTTTAGCCAGTCTCCAGTTCATTAGTGGTCTGGCCAGCCTGTAACCACCAAGGCTTGCAGGTTGCATCTGAATAGGAACCGTGGTTGTGATAAGTGGGATGTGATTTGTTTTCGTTTTTGTTTTTTTAAAACTCTATTTTCTTAAAAGCTGGGGAGGGGGCAGTCTAAATGTTCAACAGGAAGGGATTGGCATATCAACACAATGAAGTCTTACAAATGTGTAATATGAAGGCCATGTAGAGATATGGAAAATATTTATGCAACAACATACAAAATGAAGCCACAAAATCATATTTGCACTGTACTGGCAAATGCAAGAAAACATGTCTGTATGTGGCAAAGGGCTAGAAAGGACATACCAGAATGGAAACACTTGTTCTGGGGAATGGGGGTACCAGCATGTTTTACTTCTCAAGCCTATATCTTTAATGTTGTCACATTGTGTTTTCAAGGCAAGGTCTGGGAATGCTGGAAAGCACCCATGTACATACAGGGTTGCACAAAAAAGGCCACCCCAGTAGCCTGCAGGGAGAGGTACACACCAGCCCACAGCACTCTGCATCCCTACCAAGGATGTAGATCAGAGCTTCCAGGTAAATTCCTCAGGTCTAAAGAGGAGCTAAGGCTTGCTTGCTTGCTGAGTCCCCAGGAGGCAGACACAGAATCAAAACTACAAGATAAATCAGATATGTGTTTTGTAGAAATGGTTATGCTCAACAGGGTTACTGGCAGAGCAGGGGCCAAAGAGAAAATCACTTCTTTCCATCCCAGGGGGTCCACTGAACACAGTAGAGGCTCAAAGAGTGAACGTGTCTAGCTCCTAGGCTTATTCCATTTGACTAAAGTCAGCACTTATTATGCATCTACTCTGTGCCAGGGTCTGTTCTACATGCTGGCCCTGTGAGGCCATAGAGTAATTTTAATCCCAACAAGTTAATTCATAATGAAGTGTAGAACCAACATCTTTAAAAATGTATGTGAGTTTATTGAATTTTGACAAGGGTGCCAAGACAACTCAATGGGGGAAAGAAGAGACTTTTCAACAAATGACACTGGGATAACTGGATAGCCATATAAAAAAGAATGCTTTTGGACCCATACCTCACACCATATACAAAAATACCTCAAAATAGATCAAAGGCATAAATGTAAGACCTAAAGCTACGAAACTCTTAGAAGAAAACAGATGCAAACCATTATGACCTTAGAGTAGGCAATGGTTTATTACATAAGATACCATAAAGCATAAACAACAAAAGAAAAAATAGGTAAATTAGACTTGATCAAAATTTGAAATTTTGTACTTCAAAGGACACTATCAAGAAAGTAAAAAGACAACTCATGGAATAGGCAAAACTATCTGCAAATCATACAACTGGTAAGATTATTCAGGATATATGAAGAACTCTTACAATGCAACAATAAAAGACAAATAACCCAATTAAATAATGAGCAAATAAGTTGAATAGATATTTATTCAATGGGGATAAATGGACAATAAGCAAATAAAGAGATGCTCAAAATAATTAGTTATTAAAGAAATGCAAATAAAAACCACAGTGAGATACCACTTTGACCCACCAGTATAGCTATAATCAAAAAGACAATGAAAAATGTTGGTGAGGATATGGAGAAATTGGAACTCTCATACATTGCTGATGGAGATGTAAAATGGTATAGCCATTATGGAAAACAGTTCAACAGTTTCTCAAAAAGTTAAACACACAGTTAGCCTGTGACCTGGCAATTGCAATCAAGATAACTGAAAACATATGTCCACACAAAAACTTGTAAATAAATGTTCACAGCGGCATTATTCATAATAGACAAGAATTATAAACAACCTAAATGTCCATCAACTAATCAACTGACAAACAAAATGTGTCATATCCATACAATGGAACATTACTCAGCCATTAAAAGGAGTGAAGTACTGATTCATGCTGCAAGCAAGACACACACAAAAAACCACACATTGTAGCATTTTATTTGTATGAAATGTCCAGAATGCAAATCCACAGAGACAAAGTAGATTAGTGGTTGCCAGGGGCTGGGGAGAAGGGGAAAAGGAAAGTGACTACAAAAGGGTACAGGGTTTCTTTTGTGAGTGGGAAGAATACTCTGAAATTAGATAGTAGTGATGGTTGTACAACCCTGTGACTATACCTAAAACCACTGAATTGTACACTTTAAAAGGTATATTAGTCTGTTTTCACACTGCTGATAAAGACATACCTGAGACTGGGCAATTTACAAAAGAAAGAGGTTTAGTTGACTTACGGTTTCACGTGGCTGAGGAGGCCTCACAATCATGGCAGAAAGTAAGGAGGAGCAAGTCACATCTTACATGGATAGCAGCAGGCAAAGAGAGAGCTTGTGCAGAGAAACTCTCATTTTTAAAACCATCAGATCTTGTGAGACTCATTCACACCAGGACAGCACGGGAAAGACTTGCCCCCACAATTCAGTGATTCATTCATCTCCCACCGGCTCCCTCCCACAACACGTGGGAGTTATGGGAGCTAAAAGATGAGATTTGGATAAGGACACAGAGCCAAACCATATCAAAAGGATAAATTTTATGGTATGAGATATACTTCAGTTTTGTTTTGAAAGGTTCTGCAAACTATAAAGCACCACCCACAATACAATTTCTGCAGCAGGAGCAAGGGGTATTACGTGAAGTTCAGAATGCTCATCTGCCTAATTAATTCCCGAGACCCTTCTCAGTCTTCATGGCGGTATGTCACCAGGATAAGCTGGCCATGGTGGGTGGTCTGTGCCAGGCCTCGGGAGCCTAACTGGGGCTTCTGTGTACCCCTGGGCCTCCAGAAGGAACTGGGGCACATGCATTCTGGATCTGCTGAGCCCCACTAGGATGAGAGAATGAAGACATTACAAATAAGCCTGCCTGGAAAAGGCCACACAGACTGGAAGTCTGAAGACATGGAGTCGAAAGCAGAGGGCTTGGGCTAGAATTCCAGGAGACTCAGCAAGTGATCCTGAGCAGAGACCATCCTTCCTTTAGTTTCCCCAATGTCTTTCATCAGGTTAGGCCAGATTGTGCTGTGATACTCTTTTTTTTTTTTTTTTTGAAACAGAGCTTTGCTCTGTCGCCCAGGCTGGAGTGCAGTGGCTCAGTCTCGGCTCACTGCAACCTCTCCCTCCTGGGTTCAAGTGATTCTCGTGCCTCAGCCTCTCACGTAACTGGGATTACAGGCACCCGCCACCACATCTGGCTGATTTCTGTATTTTTAGTAGAGACAGGGGTTTCATCATGTTGCCCAGCTGGTCTTGAACTCCTGACCTCAAGGGATCCACCTGCCTCAGCCTCCCAAAGTGCTGGGATTACAGGTGAGAGCCACCGTGCCTGGCCTGTGCCTTGAGGTTCTGATGAGAGACTCTTCCTCTCCTTCTGTGGCTCTGCAACAGCAACCAAAGTGGGTAGGGTCCCTAGATCCCAAGCACAGCCCTGCTAGAGGAGAGGCCCTTTGTTTCCCTGGGACAGGCCTGCTGCAGTGACTGGTTTGGGGCCCCAGGAGCGGCCCTGGTTTCAGACTGCTTCCAGGCCATGGGTCCACCCACGCCCTACTGGCTTCCCGAGCCACATCCCTGGATTCTACCTCAGGTTTTGAACCTGGTTATCTACATGAGCCTGATTTTGAACCTCTGGTTCTCTGTATGAACTGCTTACTGTGGCTGCAACCAGAATCCAGCCTACACTTCAGATCACCCCAGAAGTCCCATCTGTGTTTGGCCATAGTCTTCTGAACTCTGGCCTAGCCTGACCAGAGTGGCTGGTACCCAGTGCTCGGAGAGTGCCTGGGCTCCAGCTCATCCCTACGGGAAGATAACCTGAGCTACAGTCTATGTCAACTGGCCTCAGGCTATGTCTCCGACCTCCTTCTCGGTATTCCCACCTTCCTTCATCCCACTCTGACAACACTGGCCTCCTTGTGTGTTCTTAAATAGGTCAAGGGGGTCCCACTTCAGGGCTTGAATAGTCCCCTCCCTAGTCCCATGGCTGGCTCCCTCACTTCATTTAGTTCTTTGCTCACATATAACCTCCTGCAGAAATTGTCTCTTACCACCCTTATAAAATAGCACCCCTGTCTCATTCTGTCCCTGTATCCTGCTTCACTTTTCCTACTTTATGTGCTTTTGGTCTGTAACCCTCCCAGAACGGAAGCTCCATGAGGACTGGACTTTGTTTTGTCCACTGCTGTATTCTCAGCACCTAAGAGTCCCTGGCACCTAGCTGACACTGGATACATATCTGCTAATAAATCAATGAATGAACGAGCAAAGGAATGAACAAGTGAATATTTTGTCTCATTGGAAGCTAACAACTAACAGTGAGAATGACCTATTATGGCCTTTCTCTGACTCTGAGAAATCGAAAGCACAAGAACAATAAATGACTTTTCTATGTTTGCAAAGAGTTGGGGTGAAAAAGGAACTTGGAGAGGGTGGGCCTTGGTGCCCACTCCATGACTGCAAAGCCATCCTTTCTACTCTGTGTGAAATACCCTGTTTGGAGACATCCTGTATGGTTTACAGAAGAACAGCAGAGCCCATGAGGCTAGCCCAGGGCCGGAGCAGGAGCAGGATCTAAAGAGCTAACAGAGCTTCCACAGGGAGGAGCTCAGAAGTGTCTCAGCACCCGCCTGTGCAAACAGTCCGGGGTATGCCTTCCATCAAGCAAGCCCTCAGAGGCAGACTGCTGTGAACACATCTGGGACCATGCGCTACCTTGCTGGTCCTTGAGCAGGTCAAAGAGTCTTTGGAAATTCCAGAGCATGAATCCACAACACCTATGTCCTAGGTCTAGCTCCACTACCCCTCACTCTTAGGACAATAGGACAAGGATGTCTGTGCTGACTACCTTAGAAAGGGAACTAAAAAACCTACGTAACATGTTTCAAACAATAGGTCACATGGATGGGCCCCTGCCTTCATTTGGAGAAGTGAGTTGGTGCTGTGAAAACAGCACTGGGTTCGGAGATTTTTGTTGAAGTTCCAATTCTCATCACTTACAAGTTCTGTGAGGGACAAGCCTCATAACTCTTCTGAACCTTTATGTTCTCAACCATTAAATTCTCAACTAATAAACCTCACCTCACAGGGATGCTGTGAGGATTTCAGGAACTGAAATTTCATAGTCAGCTGATGGTCAATGTGATCTGTTGGAGTGTGATATGTTTTGTGCACCTGATGAGCTTAGGAATTCACATGAATAATAAAAGAAGAAGGAAACTAACCAATCAAAACTGAGAACACTCTCTGTGCCTCAATTTTCTCATCTGCAAAGTGAGGGTAATAGAGTCTATCACACAAGATAGTTGTAAAATGCAATATATATAAAGTGCATGATATATATATATATATATATATATATAGTGCATGGTAAGCTCTTAGTAGAAGTTAGCTATTACTGTTGTTGCTATTATTAGGACTGTCATGTACCAGCATTATATTCTATAAATAATAAAGTGTCAACAATGAGATATTGACACATGAGCCTCTGCTCGGGCAATGTCGATTACCCATTCCCCATCTACTCTCCATCCCAGGGGGCCTGTCAGGAGGGAATGATTAATTCGACATTTTAGCTCCTTCCCTGAACATCTCAACCAAAAACTGGTTTCAGTTTCTATATGTAAAAAGCATTTAAGGCATAAAACATTATACTGCCTTTCCATGAGAAGAAAAGTTTGCTGATTTACATCTCTGTGTGAATCAGTAAGGAAATAGGAAGCCAGGAAATAATTGGTTTAATAAAAATTAACTGCTCATGAGGTGTCCAACCTAGTAATGCCAATAATCTTTGGAGGAAAGGACAGATGCCTGCACCCACAGTTTGCTTATAACTATAGAAGAAGGACAGATGCATTCTCTGTACATCAGAAGACAAAGCTAGGGTCAGGCCTGCAGATAAAAAAAAAAAAAAAAGGCAGATTGCAGTTCAATATTAAAAAGCACTTTCTGCCAAAATAGCTGGCTGGAAATGTAATGGCCTGACTCAGGAGGAAGGGTGTTCCCTGTCACTGGATGTGATGAAGTGGAGACTTCTGCTGCAGAGGAGATGAATACATTGGATAAAGGTCTGAGTTACATTACTTTTAAGATTCCTTCCAATTCTAAGATTCTGTGGCTCTCTACATACATAAATTACCTACAAAGGAGAGAAGAAAGCCACCCTGGTCTGAATCTCAGATCATGATTATATGCACAGAAAACTAAAGGTGTTTAATGGTTACTTTTGCCCACTTCCATTGCACCAGCCAAAGGAATATAAGGACCTCTTTCCTTCCCCCTCCAATTGAGGGATCAAAGCCTTGTCCCTCCCCAACAGGAGGCCTTCTGTCACCAACACACTCCCTGCAGGTGAGGAATACTTAGAGGGCCATGGTTCTGCTGCTCAGCCCAGCTCAGCTGGGTACCACTTCATTTATTCCACAAATGCTTCTTGAGCATCTGTTTTTGTTTTTGGTTGTCATTGTTGTTGTTCTTCCCGATACTATGCTGGGTGCTGGGGATACTGAGTCAAATAACATATGATCGCTGCCCTCAGAAAACCTACGGAATGATGGGACATCCATGAAAGTCAATTGGATGTCATACTACAGTGTAATTGAGGCAGACAAAAGGTGCTCTGAGGAGGGATGTCTAACCTGGACTGGAAAGGCTCCCTGGACAAGGTGACTCAGGCTGAATTTCAGAGGTACCGTAACAGTTAGCTAGACCAGTGCTGTCCAGTAGAATCTTCTGTAGCAATGGCAATGTTCTATGATCTACTTATACAGTAACTAGTAGCCACATGAGGTAACTGAGCACTTGAAATACGGCTCATGCAACTGGGGAACGGAACTGTTCATTTTATTAAAGTTAAAATGTGTCTATACTGGACAGAACAGATAGGCAAAGGGTGAAAGAAGGCTGTTACAGATAAAGGACAGAGAACAGAAGTGTGCAAGGGCACAGCACCTGGAGGGTGTGACGAGGCAGCCAGTGAGGGGCCAGAGGAAGGGGCTTGTGGGCCCGTGGTGGGGGATGGGATAGAGACTGGTCAGCAGCCAGCTCCTGAAAGTCCTGGTGTGTGAAGCTAAAGAATTTGAACTTTCCATTTATCCTGAACATCTTATTTTTTTTTCTTTAGTGATGGGGTCTTGCTCTGTCATCCAGGCTGGAGTACAGTGGTGCAATCATAGCTCACTGCAGGCTCAAACTCCTGGGTCATGAAATCTGCCTGCCTCAGCCTCCCAAAGTGCTGGGATTACAAGTGTGAGCCACCAAGCCTGGCCCTAAGGTTTTAAGTAGAGAATGATAAAGTTACATTAGTGTTTTAGAAATATCACTGCAACAACATTGTGGAGAATGGATTGCAGGAGAGGCCGTGGGCCAGGGGAGCAGCTTGGGGAAGCTGCTGAGAGCCGGAGCTGCTGAATGGCTGACAACAGAGCTAAGCAGGGGCAGTGGGAAAGAAAAGGATGAGGGCTCCAATCTGATCTGACTCAGGACTTCTTTTGCTGATCAGACCTACTGATGCGGGGAGGACACAGCTGGGATGAGACCCCACCCAGGTTCCTGGCGTAGAGGGCAGGTGGATGCCATGGCATGGAATTCCCAGGGAGGGGGATTGTGGGCAGAGCCACTAAGGGTATGTGTATTGAGTCAACAGAAGAGAGCACAGAATGGAGCCCTGGAGAAGGGAGACATTTAAAAAGTGGACCAAGAAAAAAGTCCACGAAGGATACAGAAAAAAAAAAATCAGAGAGGCAAAAAGAAATCCAGAAGATGAGTGTCACAGAAACAGGGAAGAGAGAGTTTCTAGGGAGGAGTAGTCAAGAGTGTCAAATGCCAAACGAGCATTAAAAGGGTGACAGTGAACTTAGCAATTAGGAGGCGAGGGTGGGGTGGGAGCAAATTTAGTGGAGCACTGGGGGTCTTAACACCGATATGGATTTGACAATTGAGACCTGTTTCTTCCTGAGATCGTTTGCTCCCTGGAGACACAAGGCCCAGTGGCTTTTAAATATTTTTGAGTCACAAATGCCTCTGACAATCTAACGAAAGCTATGTCTCCTGTCTCCAGGAAAATTCACCCACAAGTAAAATGTTGTGTTTTACTTTAAAACCATGGACCCCCTGGTTTTAAAAAAGTCAAAATTCCTTAGTTCCTATTTGCTGAGTTCTGGCTGCAGAGATCTGAATTCTAACCAAATCGTCTGCTTCCTGGGAATCTAAATTTAGACAGAAATCTTCAATTCCTCCATCTCCTGGGGCCCTCTAGCCTCAGCTCCAGCCTGGTTCATTCACATTTCCAGGCTTATTGTCCTGCTTCCTGTCAATCAACTCTAAATCATTATACAAATTAACATCTCTAAAGCCCACCTCAGCAGCCTCTGCCTGGAGATGTGTAACTAGTGTTTCCCAGGGTCCTCAGCCTGGGGTACAAAGGGGTCACAAAAGCAGTTATAGAACTGGGAGAACCGCCTGCCGCCCCTGCACAATGCCAGCGGGTGGAGCAGGGCTTTGCTCTGACATCTGAGGGCTTGTAGCCCAGGACCATGTGTCACTGTCCCTTCCCACCAAACATCTTGGTTCACAGGTCTCTTTTGGCCCTCTCTTCTAGTTTTCGAACATACCTAGGTATAAATGAATTCACTGAAGTTTCAAAGCTTGTTCCCAGTTTAGGGAATACCCCCAGAAGAAAGGTAAAATCAATGTGGTTTTTTTGTTTTTTTGTTTTTTTTTTCAGAAGAAAAGAGGGAGAATGGGTGGAGATACAGAAAGAAGGGAGGTAGGCAGGCAGGTAGGCAGGCAGGAAGAAGGGAGGAAGGAAAGAAGGAAGGAAGGAAGGAAGGAAGGGGTCATCTTGTTGCTAAATCTTGGATTCTTAAATCAACCTTAGTTGTAAAACCTTTACAGATTAAAGTTGCCAAAATCCCACTCACAATTCTGCTATTACTACAACTAACGATAATAGTAACAGCCACAATCTCCCATGTTACTGTTCTGTTATTTTTTAATAAAAAATGTATACAGTTAAGGTGTACAATGAGATGTCTGATATACATACACATAGTGGAATGATTACTGCAGTCAAGCAAATTAACATATCCATCTCCTCACATAGTTACCGTGTGTGTGCGTGCACATGCACGTATGTGTGTGGTGAGAGCACCTGAAATCTACTCTCAGCGAATTTCCAGTATCCAGCACAGTATTATTAAGTACAGTCATCATGCTGTGCATTAGCTCTCTAGACATTCATCCTACATAACTATAACTTTGTACCCTTTGACCAATCTCTCCCCATCTCCTCACCTCCCTGCCCCTGGTAACCATGGTTCTCCTGCCTCCTGGACAGAAGAGAGTCCCCTAGCAGAACTAAAGTGAATGGCGATTCTAGTAAGCTTACAGTTGGCTACTTTTCCTGAAAGCTTGGGAAAGCCAGCAAACTCCCCCATAAATCCACCCTAAACAAATTCACACATGAATTCCAGAATGCTATCTGTTACAACTTACAGTTGCGTCAATACAGGATGGAGCTCCCCAGACGGTGCTGGCTGTTGAGTGCTGCAGCGAGTGTGATATTGGCCCTTTAGATTTCACAGACACCCTCTCCAAGTACAAACACACACTCACACACACACAGACACATGCGCGCGCCTACTCCATCGCGGGCTGCGTGGTGTGTGCAGTCAGCAGCCGTGTGGAGAATGTGAAATCACACCTCGCTCTCCTTCCGAGGCAGTGAGATCTTTATTGGTTTGGGAACTGCAACAGTTTGTGTGCTGAGAGGGTGCAGGAGGTTTCCAAGCACCCCATGTGGAGTTTGGTGCTCTGGCACCGTTCACATGGTTCCCATTTTGCCAGATCCTTTCTAGAGGCTCCTTCCGCACAGCCTGGGGAAGGCCCTCAACAGAACATAATGTAAATCTGTGGCTCTTGTTAGTGTTCTCAAAGATAATACATAGGTTTGTTCAATATATGACAGTTCACACAGATTATTTCTATTTCTTACCCTGTTTGCTACTCAAGAGGCACTAGGAGGGATCCCACGCAGGAATTATTGACCCTGCTTTGCTGGGGAGGAAAGTGAAGTGCAGAGAAGTCAAATAACTTGCTCAAGGTCAAGTGCAAAGAAGTCAAATGACTTGCCCAAGGTATTAAGTGGCAAAGCTGAAACCAAAATCCAGGCTTCGAGTTCAGGGGCCTTTCCCCTGACTCGCCCTTATCATAATCATAATCTTAAGCTATCTTTACATTTATTGGTAACTTAACAGCACAAAAAGTCACCTATAGAATTCCATATGGCATTTCATTCTGCTACTTGAATTAATACTAAGACTATGTAATGTTTTCTATTTATTGCGCACAGATCTTTATTATCCTCTCAAGCCTAAGAATTAGGGAACTGTTAGCTAGAAATGAATTTGTGTTTTATGGCAACACTGATTGATAAAATACTGTTGGGGAGCAAGTGATGATGTCATCATGTGGCCTCAGGTTTCAGCTTCACTATTCTATTCATGTGACCTTGAGCAATTCTCTTCATATAAACAAGGGAAAAGTTACAGCCAGTGGGCTCCAGAGACATGATCTTAGGTTAGAATTCCAGCTCCATCACTTACTAGCTGTGCCATCTTGGAGAAGATCCCTAACCACTCTTAGCCTCTGTTTCCTCATTTGCGGAATGGGGATAATAGTAGTACTCTGTCATGAGGGGTGTGTATTAGTGTGCCAGGGTTGCCATAACAAATACCACAACCTGGGCAACTTCGACAACAGGAATTGTCTCATAGTTCTGGAGGCTGGAAGACCAAGATCAAGGTGTCAGCAGGGTTGGTTCCCTCCAGGGACCCTCTCCTTGGCTCACAAATGACCATGTTCTCACCATGTCCTCGTGGGGGCTTTCCTATGCATGCATATCCTCGGTGCCTGCGTGTCTGCAAATTTTCTCTTACAAACACACCAGTTGGATCGGATTAGGACCCACCCTAAAGGCTTCATCTTAACTCAGTCATCTCCTTAAGGGCTCCCATCTCCAAATACAGCCACATTCTGGGGTGCTGGGGGTTAGAGCTTTAACATATGAATTTCCAGGGGCAGGGGAACATAATTTTGCCCATAATAGACTATGAGAATTAAATGAAATATTTTGTTTAAGTCACATAGCACAGTGCTCCAGAGCCATCAGCTGGTGTGATCTCTGGTGCTCATCTGTGTAATGGAGATAAATGATACCTCTCCCATGGGATTGTTATGATGATTGATGCCAAAGTGCTTCATAACCTACACATCACCTTAACAGGATGAATATTAGGTGCTGGAGTGGGGGTGGTGAAATGAACTGGTCACTTGATCTGGCAATTACCAGGCTATTCCATGCGTGGCTTCAAGGGTATTCTTGCTGGGTCACAACTGCTCCCCAAGTCACAGGTGAAGAGAGTTTGGGGCCAGGGTAAAGGCTATCTTGGTTCCGGGTGAAGTGGCATGGACAGTGGGTTAAGACTGGTTCAGATGGAAGGAAACACAATGACGCTCTCCATGCAGGAATCCTGAACTCAGGTGGAAGCACTCCAGACAGGAACCTGAACGTCTCCAGTCAGTTGCCAGCTGGAAGCTGGTTATTCTGGAATGAAGCCCCAAGGTGCTCAGAAAGGACCTCATTGCCCCCCTTGGGACTAGAGGATTATTAGGTTAAACTACATGAACTTGCCAATATTTGACTGTTTTTGACCTACACAACTAGCAATTTCATATAATTTAACTGAATATTAACCTCCACTTTGTGAATTCATGCGTCTGTGCCATTTTATTCTTTGATCCCCATGATTCAATGATTCACTGGTTCAATCTTCAATTCTGCAAACATTTACTGTGGTCTGACGCATGGGCCGTTGTGCTTGGAGTTAAGGAACAAAGCCGCCCCTCTTCTTCCTGCCTAAGTTTCGGACACTTTGAAAGAGATGTGGAGTCAGGCAGATGGAAGCGGAAATGCTTGCTTTGTTACCAATAAGATTGGCTCTGGAGAGCATGCGCGGACAATGGGCCTCCTGATGTTGACCGCCAGGACTGGGCAGACCACCACCCAGCCACGAGGGGCGCTAGAAAGCTGCCGCCCTCGCCTTCACTGCCAGGGCTACCCAGGCACAGGTTCTCTGCTGAGACAGCTTCCAAAAAGAAGGGGGAGGAGTTTAAGCTACAAACCTGCTTCCTCCCCCAAGCTGGGGCGGGTGGGACGGGGGGCAAGAAAGGGAGATCAGAGTGACTAGAGGCCAATTCAGGGCAAGAGTGCAGCTTGCCACCCTACCACCTGGAAACTAAACCAGAGAGAAAGAGGTTTCCCCACAAACAGTAATGGCAGCCCCCACCCCTGCCCTCCCCCGCCAAATCCCACTTACTGAAAGCCGGTGTGTGCACGGGAGACTTTATGAAAGGTTTTGGGGTAATGGAAATAGATTTACATTCTGGCAAAGCTAACACATTATAATTAGTTACTAGAAATCGTTTTCTTAATAGGCTGCTGTGTAGCTCTGTTGTTCCTCGCTCCTTTCTCCCCCTTCCTCTGTATCTCCCTCTCTTCTTTTTACCTCTTAAGGGCATCCTCACACCCCATTTTACTACATAGAACATTCCGATTCTCTTCAACTTTACCCCTCAGTTTCAGTTGAGATATTTCTTTGTGTATTTCTTCTCCCTCCAGAGGACATATCTCTATCTCTTTCTGTTATATAGAAGCAGCTACCTTAAGATTGCATAAATAATTCTTTAAGCCCTGAAAACCCCAAACCTACTTATGACCTTATTATCCCATCATTTCTGCCACAAAATAAAAACCTAAAGAATAAATCTCAGTTATGCTAATATTTGACAGACGTGGAATCTCCCCCAAAATGCCTTTTTCTAAATACAATTATTCTAAGTACTAATCCAGTGAAGCTTAGTGTTCAAAAGCACAACACTAACAATCTCTGCTCTCCAAAATTAATGCTAATAAATTAAGCTTTGCAATATATAAATTAGTTCCAACCTGAGTCACTAATTTTCATTTTCCCTCTTCCCCTCAAATTAAGAAAAAGTGAGGGAGAATTAAGAAATTAAACAGAAATATCCAATACTTCTTTCTCCATAAAGAACGAGTTCCAGAGACGAGGTTTCACCATGCTGGCCAGACTGGCCTCGAACTCCTGACCTCCAGTGATCCATCCGCCTCGGTCTCCCAAAGTGCTGGGATTACAGGCATGAGCCACCACTCCTGGCCTTTATCCTGTTGGTTTTAGGAGTCAAAGGTAACCATGAGAAGTGGCGCCCACCTGTAGTCCCAGCTATTTAGGAAGGCTGAGGTGGGAGCATAGCTTGAGCCTAGGAATTCAGGGCTGCAGTGAGCCAAGATCACACCACGGTACTCCAGCCAGGGTGACAGAGTGAGACCCTTTGTCTTAAAAACAAAAACAAAAGAGTCAAAAAGATTTGTTCTCACCTGGGAGCTTGAGGCCTCAAAGTGCTCATTGAAAAGAGATTTGGGGCTGGGCGGAGAGGTTCACGCCTGTAATCCTAACACTTTGGGAGGCTGAGGCAGGCAGATCACTTGAGCCCTGGAGTTTAACCTGTGCAACATGGCAAAACCTTGTCTCTACAAAAAATACAAAAAATTAGCTGGGCATGGTGGCACATACCTGTAGTCCTAGCTACTTGGGAGGCTGAGCTGAGAGGATGGCTTGGGCGCAGGAGTCTGAGGCTGCAGTGAGATATGATTGCACCACTGCACTCCAGCCTAGATGACAGAGACCCTGTCTCAAAGGAGAGAAAAAAAGAGAGAGAAATTTGGTGGCAGTGGGCTATTGTATCCTGGTGATCTTGTGTGGTTCATGGGGCATTGCTTTTAAGAAAGGGACTGGTAGTGAGAGTGTAAAAGACAAACACCTGGGTGGTGTTGAAATCCTGTAAGGGGCCGGGCGTGGTGGCTCACACCTGTAATCCCAACACTTTCGGAGGCTGAGGTGGGTGGATCTCAAAAAAAAAAAAAAAAAAGAACAAGTTCCTTTCTAGTAATCAGCTTTTCGGAATTACACCTCCTTTCTCAGTGATTAATCATACACCTGACAAATCTAAGGAGAAATGTAAACTTGAGGAAAACTACATTTTGATACCATTCTAAAGGGATATTTCAAACATGGGATCAATAACACATTTCTGCTAGATGACCATCTCTAATACTAAGTATCAGGATAATCAAATGAGGAACTGGGAAGTATTTTAGAAACCATCAGATGCACCCTCCTTGTTAAGCACTAGTTCAAATAGCTTTACACAGGGAGTCCAAGTAGAGCAGGAACTAGAACTCAGGTCTCAGCTCCCAGCACTGTGTCTTCCCTTCTCATGCCTGCTGTCAGGTTCTACTTTAAAAGCCACAAAAACATCAGAACAGTAACTGGGGTTTTCATCTTCCCTCATGACTGATAATAATGAAATTCTACCCAGTAAAACAAAAGGACATTTAAGAAACAAAGTATTTGGAACAGATGAATTTGGAATCTTGATGCTATTCCTCCCATCTATCCTATCCAAGAAGCCACTAACTTTCCTCACTAGAGTTCTCCGCGACAGAGCCATCACCACCCTTCTGATGAACAGAGCGCCTCTGGGCTGAGGGCCTCCTGCCTCCTGCCTCCTACCCGTGCATCCTTCCAGCCAGCTCACCAGCCCACCCTGCTCAGTGCATGACCCTATGTGCATCTGCTCTAGGGGAGCATGGTTTACACTTCTGTAGTGAAAGGTTCACACTTGCTTAACAAAGAGAAGGAACTCCATCCTCACTTTAGGTGTTCTTGGCTAAGACAGGAGCTATCTGACCTTTGCACTGGAGATAATATGCTTACTTAACTCCTTACTGGAACATAAGAAGGGAAAAAAAGCATGATAGGGCATGCATGACCCAAACTTCTTTAGTTGTCTTAATTGATGTCCAATTCTAATGCCCTTAAAATCAACTTTAACTTATTCTATGAGCTTGTTCACGTATTTGCAGTCAGAAGTACAACATGTATGGAGTAGAAATGAAACCTAATGACCACGTTATGGGTATATCCTGCTAATAGCCTAAGTTATCCGAATGCCATTAGATGCATTCCATTCAACAAAGGAATCAGGGTCAGATGTTATTTTTTTGTGTGTGTTGGGGGGGAAATAAAAGCAGAGTAAGGAAGGGTATTTTTCCAAGGCAACCCCCATAGAGCAGGAGCAGAAAAGTTCATGTGAGAACCCCAGAGTTCTGGTCCCAATCCAGTCCTCTTGAGCAAAGACAATTTTCATTCCTACTGAGGGTCCCCAGACATTGGCTCTCTGCTGTTATCATGGCTAGGTAACGAGGGGCAAGGGGATGAAGGAGGATGTCACAGACAGTTGTCGAAGGCATAGGGAGTTATGCCTTGGGAGCAAACACCTTGTAATGTGGTTTGGCTCTGTGTCCCCACCCAAATCTCATGTTGGATTGCAATGCCCAATAATGGAGGAGGGAACAGATCGGAGGTGACTGGATCATGGGGGCAGATTTCCCCCTTGCTATTCTCATGATAGTGAGTGAATTCTCACAAGATCTGGTTGTTTGAAAGTGTGTAGCACTTCCCCCTTGCTCTCTTTCTTCCTCCTGCTCCCACCATGTAAGACGTGTTTGCTTCCCCTTTGCTTTCCACAGTAAGTTTCCTGAGGCTTCCCCAGCCATGCTTCTTGTACAGCCTGTGAAACTGTGAGTCAATTAAATTAAACTTCTTTTCTTTCTAAATTACCCAGTCTCAGGTAGTTCTCTTTTTTTTTTTTTTTTTTGAGACAGAGTCTAGCTCTGTTGCCCAGGCTGGAGTGCAGTGGCGTAATCTAGGCTGACTGCAACATCCGCCTCCCGGGTTCAAGTGATTCTCCTGGCTCAGCTTCCCCAGTAGATGGGATTACAGGTGACTGCCACCACACCTGGCTAATTTTTTTGTATTTTTAGTAGAGATGGGGTTTCACCATGTTGGCCAGGCTGGTTTTGAACTCCTGATCTCAAGTGATCCACCCACCTCAGCTTCCCAAAGTGCTGGGATTACAGGCGTGAGCCACCATGCCCGGCCACGTAGTTCTTTATAGCCATGAGAGAACAGACTAATACACCTTTACTTGGCTGAGGCATAAACTTAACAGTGGGAAACCATTATTTCAATGACAAAGCTTTGTTCAGTTGACTTTATCTCTTAATTACCTGCATGTGAATGCATTTGTCAAGTTTCCTAAGGTGGGATTGATAACAATAAACCTGTATTTCTGCACAATGTTTCAATTCTGGAGGTAGAAGCAGCACAACACACAAGGAAGGAAACATAGGTGGCCCTGTGCTCATCCTGGCTGCCACTCGTTGGGTGTGGATTTCGACTCCACATCTATGCAGAGCCTGGAGGCTCACTCAGCCACATTGGGCCACCGGGCTGTACCAGGGCTCTGGGGCCACAAGGTTCCATAGGCTAAGGCAGGGTTCCTGGAATGTCTTGGCCTAAATGCTCCACATCTTGGGAAGACACCCTTTATCATCATTTCCACAAACCAGGGTCAGTCTGACTCCCCCTGCCCTCCACAGATGTGCCACACCCCCAAGCATGGGTGTAATCATGGAATTTCTGCCTCCAAGCCACTTCCTGGCCTACTTAGCAAGACACCAAAAATCCCTGGCCCTTGAGCCCCATCTTTTCCCCCAAGTATGAGATGGCCCCAGCTCCTTCAACAGCCACAAGGATTTTCTATCCATGTCACTCAGGCTGCCTTTCTTGCAGCAGATTTTCCAGGGCAGGACCCACCTATGCCCAGAGACAGGCCCGTGCTTCTGGGCTTGGATGACCTAACCTCTACATAAACTCAGCTCCTTTCAGAACTCCCTAAGACATCTTTGATCCTTTCATTCTGTCAGGGAATTTAAAAGATGTTCCTCAAGAGACTGGGCCACAGAATATTTCAGGGTCTCCACGCAAAGAAGGATCACCTACAAACTGGGACTCTTTGGGGCTCACCTGCAAACTGTACTCTAGTAGTCTGCTCTGATATTCCAGAGTTTCCTGGTTGGATGTGCAGGTTATTGTGACCCTTACTACAGGGAGCCAAGGACAGAACTTTAAGGAATACCAGCATTTAAAGGCTAGGCTAGGACAAGGAATCCACACAGGAGACTGGGAAGAAACACCAGACAGAACACATTGTTTGTTCACATCTGCCCCTCCATGCCAGGGTGAGAGAGCACCTCCTAGGGGGACCAGGAAATTGACTAGCAAATTGTTAAACAATGGCCTTCAACTTGTTAACTCTTCTCTGTATTCACACCCTTGGTTAGTTCCCTGCCACACTGACTTGAGGCTTGCCCATATGACTTGCTTTGGCCAAAGTTACAGTAAAGGAAAGATGTCCTGGCTCGCCTGCTGGATAATGAGAGGCACATGGTTCATTCTCCCCAGCTGACAGTCAGTTGATCCCCTGAGATGAATGAACAAGGCCATTCTAGATCATCCTAGGTCATCTAGACAACCTACCTCCTGACTGCAGTTGCATGAATAAGCTTAGCCTAACAGCTCACACCAGAAGAACCACACTGAGCAACTTGCTTTGCATTGATAGATAATAACTCATATACTGACCAAGGAAAATTCAGATTAGGAAATTCTGAGTGTGATAGTTAATTTTATATGTTGACTTGACTAGGCCATGGGGTGTCCAGACATTTGGTCAAACATTATTCTGGGTATGTGTGTGTGAGGGTGTTTCTGGAAGAGATGAACATTTGAATTGGAGACTGAGTAAACAAGATTGCACCCCCTAATATGGGTGGGCCTCATCCTATCCATTGAAGGCCTGAATAGAACAAAAAGGCCAAGTAAGAGGGAACTTCTGCCTGACTCCCTGAGTGGAACATTGGTCTTCTCCTTCCCCTCAGGCTGGAACTTACCATTGGCTCTCCTGGTCCTCAGGCCTTTGGAGTCAGACTGGAACTACACCATCAGCTTTCTAGGGTCCCCATCTTGCCAACTGCAGACCTTGGAATCAGCCTCATAATTGCATAAACCAATTTCTTATCCAAATAGTATATATATGTCATTTCTTACAAGAAATTTAAGTAAACTTCATACATATAATACTTCTATCTTCTATTGGTTTTGTTTTTCTGGAGAACCCTGATGAATACACCAAGTTTCCTGATAATTGGCATTCTCTGCTCGGGGGCTGGTCCTCTGGTTCTCTGTAGCACGCCTAGCTCTTCCCCTCCCCTGAGGTGGCTGAGAGAGTCCGCAGGTAGGACTTGAGCCTTCCAGACTCCTTTGTCCTAATTGCAATCAGCAGTGACTTCTCACTCACTGGTACCACCCATTAGCCCCTCTGCTGCTTCTCCTCTGCTGTGGGAGCATAGCTGTCACTCTGGAAACACAGTCCCTGGGCTGCGGGGAAGAAGGCCCAAAGGAGGAAGGCTGGCTCTTATTTCTGCTGCATAGGACCATTCTTTTCCCTCTTCCCACCCTCCCTTTGCCCCCAGAACTGAATCCAAAATAAATGAACAGACTCCCCAATTCCTGAGTTTTAATGGAACTAATGAGCTGATCACAGAGTCCCAATGCTGTGACTGCTTCCATTCTGGCTAGCGTTAGATTGCATTACTATTTTCATTTGTTTTCATTATTATTAGCTTTTAGCAATGAAATGGAGTTAAAATTATTACAGTTTGTAACATGCTTTTTGTACTAATAATTCAAGTACTTTTGAGTAGGAGCTGAGAGCATTAATTTGTCAATCACTCCTGCTTTGTATCTAGTCCTGCCTTAAATAGACTAAACAAAAGAAATGAACACTATATATTTCCCCAAGGGATAGAACTTGTAAACATTCAGATATGTTAGGCTTTCATGAAATTATAAACCATAATTCCAAGGTATATTGCACAAATAATAGGGTATTTCAAAATCAGTGCAGCTGACACACAAAAGCTTCAACTCTGGTTCAGATAATAACATGGGGCAGCCATCTGTGTTCAGAGTTTATTCGCCTAGTCAGGAGCCAAGGTGAAGGTGAATAAATGCAAACATTTTTGGAGGTTGAGCAGAAGGTCCCCAAGAAGCTCTGAGTCGGAGACCTATGCATGCATTAAAGAAAACGAGAGCCTTTCCAGCTTCCAATCCCAGTCATTTGGAGGCAGCATTACAAAAACAACAACAAAATGAGGATAGCCTGAACTACCACTAAGAAATGCCACATTAATTCTGCCAGGAATGTTTACAACAAAGAGAAAAGGAAGAAAGATCCAGAGCTAGAAATAAACGCGATGTTGTAACTGCATATAAATGCGGTACAACCTCTCCATTAAACATGATAAAAAAGACCAGCTTATGTCAGTGGAATGCCTAGATTACAGGATGCTTTTTCAATAAAGAAATGTCATCTTATTACCTTAAAATACATATAGCACTCGATCAGATTAGGACAATATTAGTCCTCAAGGACCTACTTTTAATGAATGACTAGAAATGATTTGTTTCTAGTCAAATCATTTGTCTCGGGTAACACGGTCTTTGGGTAGTCCTGCTAACAGTAAAAAAACCAAAAAACAAAAAACAAAAAAACAAACACAAACAACAGTTAACAGTCCTAGCTAACAGGACTACCTAGTTAACAGTCCTAGTTAACAGTTGACAAGGTTAAGCATGAGCTCTCTCTCTGTGCAAATCTTGTGTCTATCTTTGTTTCTCAAATCTTTTTTTCCCCTAAAGCAAAGGAAATCTATAACTCAGCTCCATTGTTGATGGTTACGGGTACTGGATTGGAAAGGCCCTCACAGAGTAGGAGCCTTGAGTGGGCCTGTTCTGGTCTCGGTGTTGTCTGGGAAGAAGTACAACACATGGGGAATGGCGGAAAGGTCCGTTTCTGCAGATTTGACTCCTACTTCTCATTGTTCTTACCCCCATTTTTTCATCCCACCTTGAGAAAATCCAGAGTGTTAAACTTGGCCCCTAAAATTAAACACCTCCAAGAAAACACAGGACTTGGTATGTTACTGGGTTTCACTCCCACTGCTTAAGACTGTGATTTTGATAGTCTCATCTTTCTGACTAGAATATATTTTGTCATTAGTAAGAGGCTGCATTGCACCTGTTCACTAAAGCAGGGAGGTTTTTCAAGTTTGGAATTTCCCTGGCAAAGGAGACCTTGGAAATTGACCAACTGGCTAATCCCATTGATCTCCGAGTCCCCTCCACCTGCCCTGCCCCCCACCCTCCGCCTCTCAGGCTGCTCAAAAAATAGCTTTTGACTGTGGCCTTTAACAATATGATAATTTATTTAAAACAGATACAGTCCTGAAAGTGACCCACTTAAAATTATTAAAGAGATACTGTGTTTATTTTTGCTGTCCATAAAACAAAATGGTTTATGAATATGCAAACCGATCTGATGTAATTAGCATGATTGGCTCCTACTGCACTCCGTTTTATGTGGTTAGAAGAGTAGATGCAGAAACTAATGAGGTCATGTTAATGTGCCTGTGAAGAGAGCTTCAGCTGTCAGAACAACGAAGGCGAATGTCTGGGAGAATCTTTTCTTTTCCACAAAATCACTGAAAGTGGGCACGAATAGGGTGAGATCCCGCCTGTGTGCTGGGGAGCCACCAGGTCCAGGATCCACTTTGCCTCCTGCATGCAAGGAGTTGAGATGAGAAATAAAAATCTATGTCTATTTGGAGCAATGATTAATGTGGTATTTAATTATCTAGAAAGTCTTCAACAAGTGCTAATAACTGAAACTCCTCGGGCAGTCAGCACATGCCACACAGTCCCATTAGACATACTAACACCCTATCCCCTGGCCCTTCTTAATTAAAATAAGAGGCAAAAATGTTAATTGTGCACCGATCACCTCTGGGGATTAATCTGCCCTGATCAAAGCACCCGAGGAAGCAGGTTGCTCACCTGAGCATGGACACTGACATACCAGGCTCCTCCTCCTCCCTGAGTGCCGATACCCACCTGGTAAATGCAGGCCCCTGCCCCTGCTGGGAGAAGGGAAGAGGAAGGGAGGCTGGCCGCAAGTGGGCAGGGGTGCCTTTTAATCTGAATGCCAGAAGGCATGTCTCAGAAATCTTCTTAGATATTGAACAGGACACACAGCCTGCCACTGAGCTTTTCCTTTTACATCTCTCCTAAAGCATAAACATACGAACTTGAAAACCTTATTTTCAATTTCTGCCAGCTCCTCTATGGCTCTAAAAATATACTTCTCCTCTTTGTATCCCCTCCCTCCAAAACACACACACACACACACACACACACACACATTTTGCAACAGAAACAAAGAACGTCTTGAGAGCTCAAATGTTAAAAGGGAGGAGACCAGTCGAAAGTGAAAAATGAGGCTTTGGTGCTAATCAAAGACTCAGCTGAGTTCAATGTAAAGCGACCTCACGGGAAAGACATTGAATTTGCTCATTCTAAAGACACTTAAACTAAAAGAAAAGGAAATGGTGTTCTTCAGCCTGCACCTGGTAGCAACCTTGACTCCTGCCTTTGGAGAAACAGCTGGTCCATTTCTGATGGTCTCTGCAATTACAGAATCTCAAAGAGGAATATTTATTGCATGGCTACTACATGCCTGGCACTTTCCTGGGTTCTGCAAAGTAGGAATTTTTATCCCCATTATACAGAGGTGGAAACTGAGGCTTAGAGAGGATAAATAACTTGTCCATAACCAAACAGCTAGTAAACGGCAGAGGCAGGCTCTGAATCCAAGTCTGTCTTACTTAAAGGTTCACGTTCTTTCACTATATTATCTTAGGATGCAGGGCGAAAGGAGAGACATGGGTGTGGGTCCCGCCCTGTGATGTCTTAAGTTTGGCTTGTTTAAGGAAAAGAACAACATTTACCAAAAATATTTTTACAACTTTGAAAATGGGTGGGAACTCCACAGTGGAAAATGACAGAATATCTTGCCCAAGAAACCCCAAGGAAAGGAATTGACAGGAAACATGAAAGCTGGGTCTTTTTCACCCTGGGCTCCCAACACCCACAACTCCGTACCCAGCATCCTGGCCACATGAAACTTACCTGCCACTTCCCAAGCACGTCACGAATATGCATATCTCCAGTCCTTTGCCCACGCTGTGCCCTCTGCCTGGATCTCCTTCTCTTTGCATACTCCACTTCACTTCTCCCCATGAAAATCTGCCTCTCCTTCAAGGCAGTACCTGGATTTTCCTTCTTTTACAAGATTACATTCCTACTGATCAAGCACATTGAACCTACCACTGTGTTATATCATCACCACACTAGATTATAGCTGCTTGTTCATATGTCTGCCTTTTTGGCTGGACTGTGTGTTCTTTGAGCTAAGGGAGCTGAATGTGTGTCCAGAACCCTTAGCCAGTGCCAGGTACATAGAAGGTGTTCCATGAATATTTGTTGAATGCATCAGTGAATGAATAAAGGAATAAGTAAATTTTTAAGAAGTGTATGGCCCTTTTCTTAGGGATTTCCACAACTTTGGAGAACATACTTAGATCATTTCTTTCTTTTGCTCACAAGGAGCCATGTCCATAGGCAGGGTGCAGTTCCCATCCATAACAGCAGAGGCATGAATGCACAGATATCAAAAGGTCCCATCCTAATCTGAAATCTCCATCCAGTTTCTCAATTTCATCCTGATTTCATGGCACCATATACCTCTCTGTCATAAATCTTTATCACTGCTGTAATTTTACATCTAGTTAGGTGATTCTTTGATTAATAGCAAGCAGCGACCTCCTCTTCGGGCTCCGGGCTCTATGAAGGCAGGTTTTGTTGGTCTTATCCTACCTTTAATCACTGCTGTATATCCCACACCTAGCCCAGTGCCTGGCACGGAGTAGGTGCTCCATAAGTATCTGCTGAATTAATGAACATGTGATAGAGTGGTTTGACCTTAGCCAAGTCACTTCTTCTGAGCCTTTTTCTTTCCATCTCTGCTATCAGGTCTTCCTTCCATCTGCTATTCTATGATGCTGGAATAGCTCCTCACTTCCTGGAAGTGAAAGCTTTTAGTCTTTAGAAGGCCCAGGTAAAAATTCAAATCTGTTACCTAAGCAAGAGTGTACTAAAACAAAAGCAAATGATGGCATACAAATTGGCCAGCCACCAGGAAGCAAGGCCTTGACAATAAGCAAGAAGATATGTGTGGCTGTGGTGAGTCAGGGAGGGGCCCAGCTGCAGGGACCAGGCCCAGGCATGGCTGTCAGGGCCCAGAACCCCCGGGGAACAGTATCATGGCTCAATATAGGGAGAGAAGAGAAGGGGAGAAGCAACGAGCATGGTATCACTTCCTGGGGCTGCCATAACAAAGTACCACAAACTAGAGGGCTTAAAGCAACAGAAAGTTATTACCTCATAGATTTGGAGACCAGAAGTCTGACATCAAGGCATTAGAAGGTCCATGCTCCCTACCAAGCCTTTAGAGGAGGGTCCCTCCTTGCCACTTCCAGCTTTTCATAGCTCCAGTCATTCTTTGGCTTGTGGCAGCATCACTTGAACCTCTTCCTCCATCTTTCCATGGCCAAATTCCCTTTGTATCTTTATAACATCCCCCTTCTGTGATCCATGTCTCCTCTTACAAGGACACCAGTCATATCGGATTAGGGCCCACCCTCCTCCAATTTGACCTCATCTTAACAGGATTACATCTGCAAGGACCTTCTTTCCAAATAAGGTCACATTCACAGGTACCAGGGGTTGGGATTTAAACATATCTTCTGGGAGAACATAATTCAACCCATATCAGAGGTCAAAAGCAGACTCTAGTTCAGCAAACTTTTGACCACTGCTATGTGCCAGGCCTTGTGCAGGTCTAGATGAAGAAAAAAAATGAATCAGATATAAATATTAATACAGAAAGGAGACATCACATCCTCAAAGGGGCATTTGATGCTATGAGCATCGGATGAAAAGAAGGCAAGATCATGTTCGGTCATGGAAAAAATTCAGAGAGGTGGTTGGGCTTCAGATATTTGTTGAATAGATCAGAGTTCAACAGACGAATATGGGGACAGCAAAAGGTGGTCCAGGAAAGGGAAGAGCATAAGCAGGTCATGCAGCACAGAACTGATGCTCTACCCTCTGACGGTGTACAGTTTTTAAGCAGAGAATCATAAAGTGATTCAATTTTGGTTTTCACAAAAATCCCAGCCAGCTCAGTAGGACATCGGAGGCCCTGACTGATCTAGTCCCTATCTAGTTACTGGTCCAGAGTCAAGTTTGTTCTGTGTGTGGTCTTAGAGGTGCCAGACATGCCAGGTCAGTACTCACTGGGTATGTGCTTGTCCTGCTGCCCAAAATCCTCCTTCCCTCCCTTATCAGGCAAAACCCTACTTGCCTCTTATAGGTCAGCTCTGATGTCACCAGCTTTGTTTGTTGTGACTTGCAAAGCAGTGTCAGCTCACCTTTGCTACAGCACTAAAGACACCATATTGTCGTTATCTGGCACAATTTGCCTCCCCTACTAGATCAGGGGCTTCTAGGGCTCAGGTACTGGGTCTAGTTAATTCCTATGCCACTGGTAACCTATGCCACAGGTAACCCTGACATGCAGCTGACATTCAGTAAACGTCACTGACCACAGTACTAAGAAAGGACAGGAGGAGATGAAACTGGATGCAGGAAGGTCCATTTAGGTGACATCTACAATAGTACTGGCAAGAGATAATAAGGCTCTTAGTACTGCATAAGGCAGAGACAAGTGGATGAAGAAGAAAGGCAGATTCCCCAGAAGCCTAGAAAGACACAGTTTATAATTCTTCCCACCACACCCTGGACATCCCTTCCTCCCCCTCCTCCTCTACCCATGTGCACACTGGTGGACATCCCTCTCTAAAGCCCCAAGGACCCAGCATGACCTAGAGCTTGTCTGCCCTAATTCTGGGCAGGAAGCACAAATGCTGCAACCCTTAGCCTGAGGCTCAGTCGGGGAAGTATTGGGAGTTTGGCCAGCCCTCTCCAAAGCTCTCTGCTGCTAGCCTTAGGCGTCCCTTAAAGTCATTTCTTAGAGCCCAAGAAGAGCCCTGCTATGGCCCTTTGGTGGGATAAGAGCGACCCCCAGTGCCCAGGAACTTGCCCAGGCAAGCTCTTCACCCACAGGTTCTATTTAAAGGGGCAGTTCCAACCTGTGGGCAAGACCCTTGATAATTAGCCCTGTGTAGACTGGGAAAAGCCCAGTGAGTTCCTGGAAAGCAAGCCCTTCCGCATTCAATGAGACACAAGCTGAACCAGAATCATGTAGGAGCTGGTGCCTTCTGCCTCCTCCCTTGTAGGCTGGTGCAGCCATGTGCCCCTTTTGGTGAATGTGCTCCCACTAAGTACCACTGTTTTACCTTCCAAATAAATAAGGTGGCTCCATTGCATGCAAGATGTGATGGACTTGGGCGTAGAAGGCCAGCTTTGCAGAGGCTGCTGTGGAAGTCGTATTGTCACAATTCCTACAAAACTCCAGGGAGTAGCCTACACCAACCTGACCAGCCAGGAGTAAGGGGCAGCCCATGCTCCTTCTTCCTTCTCTTCCTTCCCTCTCACTCTTCCATCCCCTCCAGTGCTGGCCACACACAACAGCCAGGGCTATTGCAGCTACCCAAAGGAAACAGGAAGGAGGAAGGAGGTGGTTATTGGGTATCTCATCATTTCAATCTGCATTCACTTCGCAGGAACACAGCCACTCCTCCCACTGGAAGACCCCAATTAGGGAAGACAGTCAAAATCAAATTGTTAGCCCTATAACTGTATTATACATTCTCTCTCCCCCACCTCTTCTCTCTCTGTCCCTCCCTCCTTCCTTTCCTAGTATCCTTCCTTCCCTAGACTCAATCATCCTCATATTCTGTTGCCATTAGCTTTAGTTGTGGACTTCCTTTTTGTGTATTTGCAAAGACATTTTGATATCTATTGATTGAAGGCAGGATTTTAGATACGAAGCCAAAAAGCTGTGATGAGCCTTCCCATTCTGACAATGTGATCAAGTTCTGAGTGTTGTAGAGTGAGAGAGGAAAGACAATTAGAAAACAAGGCAAGGGATGGAGGGGGCATGCTGTGGTGTCATTGGCAAATCCTCATAAGCCAAGCGGGAGGCTCCCTTGTGCTGCACAGATGTGGATACAAAACCATCCGTGGACACGGGACAGATCCCTTCAGCAGACGTTAGCTGAGTAATTACTATGTGCAGGTCACCTTCACACCTGCACACCTTCCAGTTTATAAAGCACCCTCAGGTCTCTTACTTCTTCTAGTTCTCACACCTACCTATGAGGCATGTGTGATCATCCTAACCTCCCTCATGAAGAGACTGGAGCCCAGAGAGGCCATGGGGAGTAGGAGGAGCCAGAGGAGAATCCAGATCTTCTGATTCCAGATCCAGGGCTCTTTCCCCTGCACCAGCCACAGAGCGTTGCTCTTGAAGTCACCAAATAAAACAGCCCTCAAAGTGCAGCACATCTAACCAGGCTCTGCAATCCTAAACAAGTCAGATGGCCAGAAATAATCTAGAGGAGGGTGACAATGACTTTGTGTTGAGGAAAGGAAGAGCAGGGACAGATTGAAATGACCTGTACTCAGCATGGTGAGAAAGTTTAGAAGTGGCAAGCTCCAAACCCACAGTCACTTTGGGGGCTTCCACATTCAACCCATTTAAGTACTCAAGTTAGGGGTTTCCTTTGACATTTGCAGAAGTTCATTCAGAAACAACATAGAATTTGTTACCTTATGCAGTGTTAGACTTTTGCAATTCATTTCTCTAAGTGGTCATGCTAAAAATACAGTCACAAAGGAGAAAGGAACTGAAGACATCAAATAATACCATCTCCTTGATGCTACAATGTTTCCAAATGATTTAGATGATGTTGTGGGTAGTAACTTATAAAATGATCTAGAATATTCTGAGAACATCCTTAACCTTTGAGGTTGACAACTGGTCAGATAGTTACGCCCTTTAATGTAACATTCCTCAATATCCTAATCAATGATAAATTCTGAGCCTAATAATCCGGGAAGGCATCTCTGACATTCTCAACTCATTCATTTCACAAATATTTTATTGAACACCTATTGTATACAGGCCTTGGGCTTGTTGCCAGGGATGCAACGGTGAACTAAGCAGACACAGTTCCTGCCCTCAACCTGCAGCAGGGTGGGAGATAGAGACACCATAATTCTAATACAAACAGATAAGCTTTGCCAAGGGAAATAAAGAAATGCTATGAGAGCCCCAAGAGGGGCACCCAACCAAGCTCAGATGGTCCAGAAAAGTTTCTTGGAGTGGTTGACTTCTAAGCTGGGACCTGGAGGATGAATAGGATGTGGATACATTTGGGAGTTAGGAGACCATTCCATCCCCTATAGTGCATGTGGAGGATGGGTCCCAGCTCCCTAAGATTTCTGTTGACCGATGGCTGTTTACCTCCAAATGGGTACAAGGGCATGTACAGCAAGAGACACAGGCAGAGACCCTGGCTGCCTCATTGCTCTGCTTCCCAGAGCTTCCCTTTGTCCAACCCCTTGGTGTCCATTTTTTGTCCCTCCTCTTGCAAGAAGGGTCTAGTTATGGGTTGCCAAGATGTCCATTTTACCAGGGTGCCTGTCTATTCCACCTGAAATTGCATAAGCTACCTGGCCCTGGACACCTGTGCAATGTTTCAGGAAGCCATAAGAAGGCAGATAGTTTTATTTTTTCAAAGCCTTTCTCACCCAGAAGGGCAGACAGGTTCTCATTATTTGTGGAGACAAGAAAGATACATAGTAGAGGAAACATTAATTCAAACAAAAGGTTCATTCTTTTTTATGTACAAATTATGCAACATAATTGTTTTACCATGATTAATATTATTTCAGGGGCCTAACAAACACCATTTACAATGCAAATCTCCTCAAGGCTGCAGAAAGGTACCTGTAATCAGGGAGGGTGTGATGGCTGCCCAGATGGAGTGGGGACAGGATGGAGTGAGTGAGAAAGGGTCACATGGCTCATCTTTGAGCACAGCATCAGAAAGCCCAAGTGGGCATGGCGGTCTCCCCTTTGCTGCACCCAGCAAAGGCTTCAGGAGAACTTTCTGCATCTGTCAAGCATGCCCTCTGAGCTCTAAGCCAATGTCTCCATTTCTACCCTCCCTTCCTGAGGCTTCCCTTTAAAAAGTCACATGCCTTTACTCCTAACCAAGAGAAAGCCACATGACTAGGTGGTGGGAAGATGGGAAATTGGAAAATAACAACAAGGGAAAATGTGTCAAAAGTACCCATCTGTTCTAATTCATCCCATCATTAATAACGTCTCCTCCCCCTCTTCCAGAAAGAAAAAGCAGGAGGCCTCCCACTGGGCTGTGTCCCCCATCTCCTGGTGCCATCGCAGGGGCTCACGTGATCTACCGCTTTGATGTGGTTTGATTCTCTAAACGTGTGATTAGCACACACTTTGTACCACACACCCAGTTTTAGTCCTCTCTAGCACTCACCAGTTAGAAGCCCCCAAGCCCCACCACCAAATTGCCCTTGCGAGATAGCTGATCTCTCTAACTTAGCTTCCCTACGCAGAGGAGCTCCTGATGCTGAATGAAAAATCACCTCGCTCTGCCTATGCTCAAATAGCACAAAACACATCCTGGGAAATATCTTCTGTCACTCTGGGATACAATTTCTCCTTACCTCTTTATTCCCATTGCTTCCAATGTCCTGTGTTATAAATGTATGAATTCAATAAGCATGAAATTTTCTAGAGAGAGAGGGAAAAAATCATTATAACATGGCATATATGTTGGTGAATTGTTAATTTGCTAGAGCAACAATATCACTGCAATGTTACAACTGGTTTCCTTAGTAACATGTTAAAGTATATAGGAAAACACTTTGGGGTAATAAAATGTTCCCATTTGAATTTTGAATAAACTTTCACACGAGGTAGGAAAGTGGGATTCTAAAAATAACAGATTAGGTAATCAATTAATTTATTCAGTCATTCCATGGAATTTTAAAGCATGAAAATATTGCACTTACTGGAAATATGTCAGGTTACCAGAATTGTGTCTCGCTGTGCTGGTCAGTTAAATTTTGAAGAATTACTTAGAAATTTTTTCCTGTTAACACTCAGCGATGTATGGAAACAGCTCACCTGGGCATTCTGAAATGAAGAGAGTTTATTCTTAAGGGTCCAATAATCAAAAATAAATTACTTTCCTGGTGCTGGAATCCAGAAGCCCAGACTTCCAAATTATAATTTTCTGGGGCAATGGTTTTCAAACTTCACTGTGGGTCAGATTACCCTGGAGGGCTGGTTAAAACACAGATTGCTGGGCCCCGTTTCCCAGAGTTTGATTCAGGAGGGCTAAAGTGGAACCTGAGAATTTTCATTTCTAGCAAGTTCCCCGGAGGTGCTGACACAGCTGGTTCAGGGACCACACATTGAAAGCCATGTTCTAGGGGAAGCCTAAAAATTATCTCTCTGGCCCTACATAACTGAGCAATAAAAAGGGATTTCATAGCATCTTTAAGACAATCTGAATCTTAAAGCAATGGCACAGAGATCTTCTTTCCTTATTCATCATTTATAAAAAGTGATTGCTCACGCCTGTAATCCCAGCACTTTGGGAGGCCGAGGTGGGCAGATCACCTGAGGTCAGGAGTTCAAGACCAGCCTGGCCAACATGGCGAAACCCTGTCTCTACTAAAAATACAAAAATTAGTCGGGTGTGGTGGCACGCGCCTGTAATCCCAGCTACTTGGGAGGCTGAGGCGGGAGAATTGCTTGAACCCAGGAGGCCGAGGTTGCAGTGAGCCGAGATCACACCATTGCACTCCAGCCTGGGCAACAAGACTGAAACTCTGTCTCAAAATAATATTAGTAATAATAATTAAGGAGATGGGTCCATTCTCCTGGGAGATGGGGAAACATAGTTGGGCCTAGAGGCTGCATGCCTTCCAAAGAGGATAAACAGGGAGTGGGTCCCTCACCTGGCATCAGGCCAACATCATACAGCATGAAGCAGGGCCTCTATTTTCAACCAGCTCCATCGCCAGTGCTCAGCAGGCAGCCAGACACCAAGTAGGAGGTTGGCCAGATGCGCTTCCACTCGAGTTAAGAGTACACTCAGTGAGAAGCTTGGTTTTGCTACAGGTTTTACTAAATGTATTCACAAAGTCATTGGTGACAGGAAAATGCTTAAATCGCAGTCCTTGCCCTTTAGCTCCTAATATGATAATCCAGGTCTCCAGGTAGACAGTCAGCATATAAAGCAGAAAGTGCCCTGGACTGGAGTCAGGACATCTTGCTTCTGGTCCTGAATTTGCCGTGACTTGCCATTGACCTTGGGTTCTCTTCCCTTTCCAAGAGGGTCAGACCAGTGTTCTCCAAGAACCGCTTCCAGCCCTAGTATCACAGGAGTTAATCTTAATCCTACACTCTTTCACTGTTTTTTGTTTTGTCCTTTTACTATACCAAATCAATTTCAGTTTGCACTAAAGGAAATTCCCTAATTACTGTTTTGTATCTTGCAGAAGATCACTTCCTACAGTTAATTTCTCAACTTCAGTTTCCTTGCTCCAGAAGCTTGCTGTGTCCACATTTCAATTAATTGCCTATTGGCACACATCCGACTCCAAATATTTGTGCAGTTCCCAAGAAAGCCTCATTCAGCTAAGTACCTGATCGCGTCAACCTGCTCTCTGGTTCCAACATCTCAGAATATCCAAGCGAGGAATATGCAAATGCTAGAGTCACCCAGAGAGAATTCATCAGGGGAGGCAGTCACTGGAGGCAGGGAGAGAGTCTCAGATGAAAGATATTATCGCTTGCTGGAGACAAGGGAAATTGGGGTGGGGGAAGGGAAGAAGTAAAGAATCTGAGGACTGCAAGCGCTTGCACCTTACAGCACAGGATGCTGTTTCTTCAGAGAAAGGCCAAGCAGATCAGCTACATTACAAATATGCTATGGAGGTACTTGCAGGGAGCCAGGGTTTGTTTTAGGAGCAGGCAGAAAAGGGAGTATTATTAGAGAGGCTACACAGGTCTCTGTGCCAATAAATTCATTACTCCTACTTGCTGACAAACTCCTACTATTAGAATCACTCTTCAATGTGTTTTCTAACATTGCAAAATGTTTGGGGTATACTGCTCAGTAACAAAAGGGGTATGCAAAATTATATAAACATGGGAATCTCAAACACATGGAAAAGAAGACAAGAAAAATATGCCAATGCTGATTTGCCTCTGGGTGGTGAGATCACGGGAAGGATTGTCCCTACTTTACATTTTTCTTTACTCTCCAGGTTTTCTACAATTATTAAGTGCTGCTGTACTGCTTTTAAGGTTAAAAAAATTTTTTGAACCTTTTTTCATACAAAAAGCATGCTTTGAAGGTAAGTCACTGTCTTCAAAAAGGTCCTGGTAAAATGCAAATCTATTACCTAAAAGGGATTGTCCATGAATAGTTGTGCATAGTTTAGTTTGTCATCTTGGTTACTCTCATCTTAGACCATGGGCCACGGATCTTGTTTCATTCATCTTTGCACCTGTAAGCTTAGTCCTGACCTAGGCACAGGATGAGCATTGAATGTTTATTGAATTGTCCCCCAAACAGAGAAGACAACAGATCTCTGAAGAATGGAACCCAGGATAAGCTTTGAAAGAACAAGGGTCATTTGGAAAGGCTTGGGGTAGGATGAAGCCCAGGGGATGATATACTGAGGGAGCCCAGTAGAGAAGAAAATAGCATGAGGGCCTTCAGCACTGCCTCCAGGAGGGGATGGAGTGGAACAAAATGGGGTAGGGACAGGGGCACCTCTAAGGCTGAAGATTCCTCACTGTAGTTTCGCCACTAGCCAGCCCTGTCTTTCAACAGAGTAGTTCAACGGCATTGGTAATGCTCCTGTTGAGCTCTAGTTTCAAAGTTATTCCACTCATGGAGACACTAAAAGCAAAATGGAAGTTCAACTAAGGAAAACGTGAGGAGCTTCTTCTGGCAGGATCTGCCTCACCTGGACTAATGACATTGTGCAGAACGCTAAAGGGAGCTCCAGGGAAAGGTCAGTGGCTTTCAAGTTTGAGCAGGATTGCACAACAAGACCCAGAAAGATATGGAAGAAACAAAGCTCAGATGGGAAATCTAAGTTACAGAGTGGTAGAAGGACTTTGGCAAAACCTAGTGACATAAAGCTGTCTGCTTAATTGTCACTGTGCAGGTGCCCAAGGGAAATGGCTTATGTCAAGTCAATGGAAAAAAGACTTCTTTGATTTTCTCATTTGGGGCAAGCTGCTTACACATATAATTATAACTACTCATTTAATAAATATTTATTGAGTGCCTACCATGTGTCAGGAGCTGGAAATTGGTAATGAATAAAGCAATACTCCCTGCTCTTGAGGAATCTGTGAACTGGAAGGAACATCATTTACTATCTAGTTCAACAGCTGTATTTTATGGATCAGGAGATCACAGCCCACAAAAGGGAAGCCATATGACCCAGAGCACTCAGCTAGTGCTCTTTCACCATTTTTAATACCATGAGGTTGTATACCTCGTCACTTCCCAGGGTTTGCAATGACTCTCCCCTACTCCATTGACAAAAATTCCACCTTCCCTCTAAGGCTTGTTAAAATGTCACGTAGTTTTTTTCTATGCCCTCCTTTGGTTCCCGCAGCCCACTGTACCTCTATTACAGCATTTGTCACAGTCTTCCTTGAACTTTAGTGAGTATACATCTGTCCCCTCCACTGGATTCCAAGCCCCCTGAGGGCAGAGATGGCCTCCTATTCATCACTATAGTCTCAGCACCTTGCACAGCTGTGGGGAATAACATTTATGGAGTAGCTACCAAAACCTGGACACTATGCTAAATGCTTTATACACAGTCACATTTAATCTCAATCAAACTCTCTAAGGTGGCTCTTACTTTGCTTGATGTAAAGATGAGGAAACAGAGGCTCAGAGATGTTAAATAACTTTCCAAAAGCCACAAAGCCAAGTGGAGAATGAAGGTTGAGCCCATTGTATCTGGCTCCAAAGTCCATGCTCTTCCTCTTATAAATGATATGCTCCATGAGGTCAAGGACGATGTCTGTCTTGTTCATCAGTGCATCTGTAGCACCTGGTGCAGTGTCTAACATGGTGGTATTCTATCGGTCACACAGGTCCCTCTGATTCTGTACTGGAGGAGATTACACAGACTGCAAACCACCAGGAGGCTGGGACCCTTAGTGGTCATCTTGGAGGCCATCTGCCAGCAGAGGGCAAGGTGCACAGACCGGCTCAGGTGCCGCGTCAACAGATCTGCCATTATAATAACCTAATCATGTTCAAAGGCAGAAATCAAAGTGAGCACACAGTAATCTCAAAACAAAACAAATAAACAAAGTGAGCCCTAATTGTGTTGTGTGTGACAACAACACAAGCCCCTGGAGATAATGAATAAAGCAGAGTCACATAGGACAAGCAGCCCAGTCAGGTAGAGGCTGGGAAAATGGTGAGGTGAGCAAGATCCAGGGATGGGGCAGGTTGCAGGGTGCTAGGACCACCCTGGTAACAGAATATATAGAACGTGCACTTTACAGGGAGACTAGCATGCGGCATGGGGCTGAGGGGGGCTGCTAAAAGGAGTTTCAATGATTTCAACACTCATTTCAACTCCTAATTTCTGAGCCAAATCTCACAAGCAACTGGTTTCCCCACCACGTTGCTGCCAGCTCCCATTCCCCACCTCCCAACAGCCCCCTACTTCCTGGCTTTGCCTCAGCCTCAAACAACAGATCCAGGTTTTCAGAAGTTCAGGAGCAAACCAGGGAAGGCTCAGTGAATCCACATTTTTGTCTCCTTCATCCCCCTCCAGCCAAGAAATGATTGCATGGAGAACATCTCTGAGAAATTGGTGGAAAAAACAAAACAAAACAAAAAAACAGATTTTTTTCCCACTGGGTCTTTTCAAGCTCTCTTTTCTTTTTTTCTTTTTTTTTTTTTTTTCTTTTCGTATTTACAAGGGAAAACAGCTACCCTTCCATGGACTTGCTTTCTTTTATTGCATGCTGAGAACGAGATAACCCATGGGATTCCTTGGCGCAGTGGCTTCCAAGAAGCTCAGAACTAAATTCAGTGTTCATGTCTCACCCTAGGTTGTAAGTTCCTTACAGGCAAGAAGACAGATGTGCTTTTCTTTTTGCTCCTACAGAGCCTAGCACCGTGTTCAGCAAAGGGACTCAACAAAGATGTGTGCAAGTTAAACATTCGAGCACAGTGCTCCACTCCCACCCCAAGACTTCCCACCCCTCTTTCGAGTTTTTTTAAACTGTCTTATTATATATGTGTTTTTATCATGACCTACCTCAAATCCTTTATGTAGGCAGGCAGGGAATAAGTGAATAAGTAAACAAATAAATGGATAACAGACTCCCTCCTGCCTGAGGGTACTTGCACAGAGTTTTATCAGCTCTGCTTCCAGAAAATCCACCCTAACTGATATTGAGCTAGGAAACAACAGTTTGGGAGCTCAGCAGGTTCCTTTTTTTTTTTTTTTTTCAAACCTAGATAAGCTTGGGTGCCTCAAATAAATTCCCCTTTGATTGGTATGTTTCATCAGTTGAACTCTAATTGGTGCAAACAGGTAATTTGGAGATTACAAGATTTATTCTTCTATAACAGTGATTACTGATTGCTAATGATAGTGCTGATTTTTAGGTGTTTAAAATCTTGACAGTTACAATACTCATGTGATTTACTACAGTGTCTTAGAGACAGCCTTCCACAGATCTCCGAGGACAGAGGCTGTGTCCTCCATGAGCACTGCCCAGTGCCCCATTGGGGTGTGTGTATGAAGAAATGCTTATTAATATTAATAATAATCATCACAAAACGATAAAGCACTCACCCAGAATACTGAGTCATGCAATCTGCTTGCAATTTCATGGATTTTTGAAATGTGTACCTTTTCTCACCAATGCCTAATTAAATGGGGTATTAGGATTATTAGCTCTAGAAATAATTGGCCTTAAAATCACATCATAAAAGGACAAAATCATAAACTCTCCTCCCTGACATTTGGAAAGACTCTGGTTTGGAAGCACTCAGAGAAGCTAGAACTACTAAGTAGCTGCCTTCCTGCCACCCCAGGGAAAGGAGCTAAACAAGGCTGCCCTGGCCTGGTGCCAGCTCAGGAGCCAGGCACCGCCTTTGGGCGCTTTCCTTCGTTATCCCATGTTAACAGGCCAGGCACTAACATGTCAAAACACCGGTGTGTGAAGTGAGTGGAGAGGGGCAGTGCCCAGACAGGAAAGTTGCCTCCACCCAGGGAGCCAGCACGCAGGGCGTGGGCATCCAGTCTTACCAGGATGAAGCTTGGCACACTAGTGCACTTGCCAATAAGGAGGGCGCAAGTGATGAACTCGGGCCAACTAATTCAGAAATGAGCAACAACTACCACTGGGTCCGACACTGTACCCAGAATACAATGGCAACTCTCCAACCTTAGTACCTATTTATATTTTCTTTTTGTTAAGACTTTAAGTGAATAATAACAGAATATGCCATTTCCAATTTCCTGCCTCCCAGCCTTTGCACAGGCGGCTCCCTATGTAAGTGGAGCTGCACCTGCAGGAACTTCTTATCAGGCAAGGGCCAGGTCAGTGCCGCTTCCTTCCCTGGTTCCACCTTTCTTCTTTCATCATGCTGGGTAATTAATGCCTCCCTCCTCTCAACTCCCATGAGCAGTGCCAGTTCTCTGGACATGTGTGTTCACTAGTGTGTGAGCTCAAGTCTGAGAAAACCAAAGGCTTTGGTGTCCTCCCACACTCAGCACACTTCCCTGTATGTAATCAGTGTTCAATAAATCTAGTTTGACACAATCACAAAAAGCCTGTAGTCCCAGCTACTCGGGAGGCTGAGGCAGGAGAATGGCATGAACCCGGGGCGTGGAGCTTGCAGTGAGCCAAGATCGCGCCACTGCACTCCATCCAGCGTAGGCGACAGAGCGAGACTCCGTCTCAAAAAAATAAATAAATAAATAAAATAAAAAATATATATAAAAAAGCTTTCCTCTAGGTTTGTAGAATCATATGAGTTAAGAACTGAAATGGACCATTGAGGAAATCTCTTTGACCCTTTCATTCCAGGGATGAAGACATGATGGCGCCAGTGGGTGGAATGAGTTGCCCAAGGACTTTCAGTGAGTGGCAGTGTCAGATGGAAGACTTTTTAGCTACAAGGGTCTAAAAAAGAAGTATCCCAAGTCACCTACAAGTAATACACCTACACCTTTTGCTGTTAGAGAAGAGCAGATCTTTGATTAAACTCAATGCTCATGGCCACCCAGGTTTCTTGGCAGTTTGGGATGTGTACACAACCACTGTCCTTCTGCATCCCATACTCAGGGTCACAATGGGAATTACGACACTCAAGCTTTGTGTGTAGCGCTTTATATTTTCAGAGTGCTTTCAAATGTATAATTTGATCCTTATGACAATTTTTAGTGGAGTTATTATTCCCATTTTACCAGGAGGGAACTTGGGTGAAATGACTTGCCTGGGGTCACACAGCTAGGGCTCACTTTGTTTGTTTGGTTTTAAGTTTACTGTGCATTCACTTTGATTTCTGCCCTTGAACAGCTAGTGTGGTAGAGCTGGGCCTTGAACCTAGGACTTTTATTCTTTTCTTTTCTTTTTTTTTTTTTTTTTTTTTTGAGACAGGGTCTTACTCTGTCACCCAGGCTGGAGTGCAGTGGCACAATCTTGGTTCACTGCAACCTCCACCTCCAAGGCTCAAGTGATCCTCTCACCTCAGCCTCCTGAGTAACTGGGACTACAGGTGTGCACCACATGCCTGGCCTTTTTGTATTTTTTGTAGATACAGGGTTTTGCCATGTTGCCCAGGCTGGTCTCAAACTCCTGGGCTCAAGCAGTCCACCTACCTCGGCCTCCCAGAGTGCTGGGATTACAGACCTGAGCTAACATGCCCAGCCTTGAACCTAGGGCTTTTGATTTCAAGCCTGGTATCTGTGCTCTTTGTCTCAAAGCTGCCTCTCTCAACTCTGCTCCATAGAGACAACATCCTAGGACCTCTCCTTGGCCTGCGGCTTCTGGAGCCAGGCGCTTTTGAGCAGGTTTCATGCTTTACTCTCCCCATGTAATCCTGGACATGACCATCAGATTGTTCCTATCCTGCCTTTAAATGACTTAAAAAGGCTGATGTGTGAGGCTTTCTGGGGAAATAGAGGGCTGGCTCTGGTTTGGCCTGGATAGCACCAATACCCAGCCACATTAGATTGAATTTTACTCTGCCACAGTATATTTTTTTCCTGAAAAATTGGAAAAAGTTTGCATTTCCTAGGAGCGGGTCTTCCTATCACCATTAAAGTGAAGTTACAACATAATTCATCTCCCTTTGTGATACAGGAGAAATGCAAAAACATTTGACCCATGTCTCGCACCTGACCCATGCCTTTCCCTTGTAGGAGAAAAGAATGAGGCTGCAGATGGAACTCTTTGACTCTCATTGACTCCTTCAGCTTTTACTGCAAGGGGTGCCATGATTTTTTTCCATAAGTTATTGGGGTACAGGTGGTATTTGGTTAAATAAGTTCTTTAGTGGTCATTTGTGAGATTTTGGTGCACCCATCAGCTGAGCAATATACACTGCACCCTATTTGTAGTCTTTTGTCCCTCGCCCCGCCCCAAGTCCCCAAAGTCCATTGTATCATTCTTATGCCTTTGCATCCTCATAGCTTAGCTCTCACATATCAGTGAGAATATAGGATGTTTGGTTTTCCATTCCTGAGTTACTTCACTTAGAATAATAGTCTCCAGTCTCATCCAGGTCACTGCAAATGCTGTCAATTCATTCCTTTTTATGGCTGAGTAGTATTCCATCATATATATATATATATATATATATATATATATATATATACACCACAGTTTCTTTATCCACTTATTGATTGATGGGCATTTGGATTGGTTCCATAATTTTTAAATTGTGAATTGTGCTGCTATAAACATGCGTGTGCAAGTATCTTTTTCGAATAATGACTTCTTTTCCTCTGGGTAGAATCTAGTAGTTGGATTGCTGGATCAAACGGTAGTTCTACTTTTAGTTCTTTAAGGAATCAGCACACTGTTTTCCATAGTGGCTGTACTAGTTTACATCCCCACCAGCAGTGTAGAAGTGTTCCCTGTTCACCGCATCCATGCCAGCGTCTACTGTTTTTTGATTTTTTGATACGGTCATTCTTGCAGGAGTAAAGTAGTATCGCATTGTGGTTTTGATTTGCATTTCCCTGATCATTAGTGATGTTGAGCATTTTTTCATATGTTTGTTGGCCATTTGCATATCTTCTTTTGAGAATTGCCTATTCATGTCCTTAGCCTACTTTTTGATGGGATTGTTTGGGTTTTTTTCTTACTGATTTGTTTGAGTTTGCTGTAGATTCCAAATATTAGTCCTCTATCAGATGTATAGATTGTGAAGATTTTCTCCCACTCTGTGGGTTGTCTGTTTACTCTGCTGACTCTTCCTTCCTTTTGCTGTGCAAAAGATCTTTAGTTTAAATTAGGTCCCAGCTATTTACCTTTGTTTTTATTGAATTTGCTTTTGGGTTCTTGGTCATGAAATCTTTGCCTAAGCCAATGTCTAGAAGGGTTTTTCCAATGTTATCTTCTAGAATTTTTAGAGTTTCAGGTCTTAGATTTCAATCCTTAATCCATCTTGAGTTGATTTTTGTGTAAGGGGAGAGGTGTCCCCTTATACAAAATTTCAGTCATCCAGTTGTTGGTAATTTGTTTTGGCAGCCCTAGGAAATGAATATAGTGACTTTCTCCTCGCTACCTGCATGATGCCTGGTTTAGCAGAACCTTCCTGCTGAAGCCAAATAACTGGATGAGTGAAAGAGGTGGAAAGAGGTGGAACTAGGATGTGAAGGCATCCAGTGCCTTCCAGTTTCATTCTCCTACATGTGGCTACTCTGGAATACAGCTAAGGTTTTGATAGGTTGTGTCATTATTGTCATTCAGTTGGAAGAATTTTTTTAATTTCCATCTTGATTTTGTTTTTGACCCAGTGCTCATTCAGGAGCAGGTTATTTAATTTCCATGTATTTGCATGGTTTTGAAGGTTCCTTTTGGAGTTGACTTCCAGTTTTATTCCACTGTGGTCTGAGAGAGTGCTTGATATAATTTCAATTTTCTTAAATTTATTGAGGCTCATTTTATGGCCTGTCACAAGGTCTATCTTGGAGAAATTTCCATGCACTGTTGGATAGAATGTGATTGATGTTCTGTGGTTGTTGGATGAAATGTCCTGTATATATCTGTTAAGTCCATTTGTTCCAAGGTATAGTTTAAATCCATTGTTTCTTTGTTGACTTTCTGTCTTGATGACTATCTAGTGCTGTCAGTGGAGTATTGAAGTCCCCACTATTATTGTGCTGTTGTCTATCTAATTTCTTAGGTGTATTAGTAATTGTTTTGTAAATTTGGGAGCTCCACTGTTAGGTGCATCTATGTTTAGCATTATAATATTTTCCTGCTGGACAAGCCTTTTTATCATTATATAATGTACCTCTTTGTCTCGTTTAACTCCTGTTGCTTTAAAGTTTGTTTAAGTTACAACATAATTCATCTCCCTGTGAGATAGAGGAGAAATGCATAAACATTTGACCCATATCTCACACCTGACCTATGCCTTTTCCTTGTGGGAGGAAAGAATGAGGCTACAGATGGAACTCTTTGACTCTCATTGACTACCTCAGCTTTTACTGCAAAGGGTGCCATGATTTTGAAGCAAAAAAAAAAAAAAAAAAAAAGAAATAAGAAGTAAATCCAGCTGTCATCAGTTGGAGTGGCTGTCAGTACAAAATAACACTGGTGGTATCATGAAATTTCTCAAACAGGTCAACACAGTCACTCACTGGAGTGTTCTCACTAGGATCAGATAGACATTTGACAAGGTGCTAACCCCACAGAGCAGGGGAAGAGGCAGGGAAGGAGACAAGGCCAAATGTTGCCCCCTTCTTTCTCTTCTTCATAGGAGCTCTGCTCCCCTGTTTCCTGTTGATTCTGGCAATTTCATCATGCTATATTTGATCATTACATAAGGATAAGGTCAGTCTCTCTCACTTTCTCTTCCTAAAGAACTTTTTAAACAAAGTATTTTCTGGAGGGTATGAAGGCAAAGTCAACAATGGCCATAGATCATTCTCTAGAAAGTTTCTTAGGTGATGGCTTCCTTAGTGTATTAAAATTTGCAGCATTACATTTTGTCTTCCCCTGCCTCCCCCAGAGGCTCTGATATAATCAGCAGCACCCCAACACAACTTTGAGCAATTCGCCTTCACACGCACACCCAGAGTCTTGCCTAAATATAACATGAATCATCTTTTCACATTCATTATCAGCCATCTCCAATTATCCCAAGAGAAGCTGAGGCTGTGGTCTGATGGTGAGAGATTAATATAGTCTTTAAGGTGAGGAGTCTGGATTTGCTGATTGTGTGAGAGCCCAGTAGATCATACCAGGTGAGCAGACAGGCATTGGTCCGATGAGCGCATCCCCTGACTTTGTCGCTGTGTGGCCTTGGGTATTCGAGGGCACAACTGCCAGGAAGAGGCTCCAATCTCCACCATCCTGGTGGCATTGAAGAGGGCACTGGGCCAGATGATTTCATGGGTCTCCTCCACCCCCCCAGTGGCTGCTCCTTTCTGTGACATCATAACAATGAAAGTGGGTGGCCCCTGAAGCTGATTCCAATTTGAGGAAAGACTCTCAGCTCTGTGTCCTCCTGTTCTTCTCTTCCTCCTTCTTGTTCTCAAACACCCACAAGGCAGGGCTGGACAGTGACACCTACCCAGATGCCATTTTCCCCAGAGAGAACAGGCAAGGGACCAGTGGTCCACAAGGGCACCTTGAGGAGTGGAGTAGTTCTTTCTTGCATCAGGGAAGAAGAGCAACCCTGGTGAGGACATGCCTTGGCAGAGAAGAGGCACTCGGATCATAGATGCAGTATCTCCTTCAGCATCAAACGGCACCGGCAGGCATAGGCCCAAATCTCCAGACTCCACTAATAACTGAGCCAACTCCCTCGAGGCCATGACAAATCCTCCCAAGGCTCAGTGAGCTCACAAGCTAAAGCTGCCAACGAAACTATCCAGAGAGCCCATACTGAGGATGCTGGAGCCTAGGTGGAAAGTTCCAGCTCTGTACACCCTTACCGCAGAGTACTTAAGACTGTGGAAGAAGATGGGGCACGCTCCTGGGGCCAACCAGAGACCCTCCCGGTCTGTCTTCTGAGTAGACCACAAATCCTCCCACAGAATTAAAATCTGCAGAGTGGTTTAGAGAGGCACAGGAGGGCACTAGATGCCTTCACATCCTAGTTCCACCCCTTTCCACCTCTTTCACTCGTCCGATTGTTTGGCTCCAGCAGGAAGGTTCTGCTAAACCAGGCATCATGCAGGTAGCAAGGAAAAAGTCACTATATTCATTTCCTAGGGTTGCCAAAACAAATTACCAACACCTGGATGACTTAAAACAACAGAAATTTATTCTTCTCATTTCTGGAAGAAATCTGAAATCAAGGTTCAGTAGGCCATGCTTTGTCTGAGGGCTCTATGGAAGAACCCTTCCTTGTGTGTTCCCAGGTGCTGGTGGGTCCTGGTAATTTCTGGTGTTCCTTGGCTTGTAGCTGCATCATTCCCGTCTCTGCTGCCATGGTCACTTGGCCTTGATCCCTGTGTGTGCTCACATGGCTTCCTTATAAGGACACCAGTCATTGAATTTAGGGCCCTAATCCAATATGACCTCATATTAACTTAAAATTACATCTACAAAGACCCTGTTTCTGAATAAGCTCACATTCTGAGGTTGGAGGTGGACATGAATTTTAGAGGGACACTGTTTAACCCACTACTGCTAACCCAGCTTGAGGAGCCTAAGCCAACTACTAGTCTGTGTGCTTCATGCACCAAACCCAGCACTTCCAGCCTCCCAGAAGACAGAGTGAGAGCCCCAGTGTGAGATACAGAAACATGGAGATCCCAAACAGACCAGTAACTAAAAACATACCTAGCAGGCAGGCAACCATATGGTCTCAGAAATCACATCACCATTTCAAAACACTGTAATACTCCTCTTGTTTGATTTTCCCAACACCTCAGTGAGGTAGGCAGAGCAAGTAATGCTAACTACACAATATGGAAGAAGCAGTTGAATTTCACGAAGATGAAATAACTTACCCCAGGCCATCTTGCTGGTTAGAAACAGGATTGGAATTAGGATCAGGGTGTCCTCATGCTCAGTCCAGTGTATGCTCCCCCATCCCCCCAACTTACAATCATACAAATGCTTAAATGAGATCGAGGAGAAGACATCACCAAAAAGAAAAGCATCACCGTGGACCGAGAGTATCAAATGTCCAAGCTAGTCATTAAATACTCACTACTGAATCTATTTGTATAGTAGACACTGGGGAGACAAGGATTAATGAGATACAGCTTCTGTTCTCAAGGAGTTTGCAGTCTGGTGAGGAAGACTAAAACACCTAAACAGACACACATGATAAAATATTATACACACTGTGATGGAAGACTGGAGCAGTAAAGTGAATGCAGGAGGGAGTGGTCAGTGCCAACAGGCAAAAGGGAAATTAAAAAAAACTTCAAGGAGCAAATAGTGTTTGGAGATGGTCTTTACAAATAAATTGGTGGTCCCGGGTCAGAAAAAATTGCTATAAAGGACAGTATGCAGACAATTGAAGACATGAACATGAACTCTCTATTAGATAATAAGTTGTTTTCAACCTTAAATATCCCAAATTTGATCATGTGTCACGGATATGTAAAAAAAAACTGTTCCAGGAGATCTCCTACTGAAGTCTTTAGGGGTAAAGGGTACTGGTGTATACAATTACTCTCAAATGGTTAAGCAAATATTGGTAGCAATATGAATGTGTGTGTGTGTGCATATGTGTATGTATATAAAAACACATTCACACACAATGTAAAGAGACAAGGAGAAAAAGAGGTGAATGTGGCAAAGTATTAATAATTGGCAGAGGCAGCTGAAGAGCACAGGAAGGTTTACTGTTATTGCAACTTTCCTGCACATTTGAAATTTTTCTGAAATGAAAAGCTAAAATAGATCAGGACTGAGTAAGGAGAGAAGCGAGTCATTTAAGAAATAAATAGAACTGAAAAAATTATTGGATTGTGATGTGACTAACTATCCTTGCTACCCAGCAAGAAAGGAAGAAGGGATTGATGGAGCATGCTGGTGGCAGTTATTGGGAAAAATAAAACTGTTTTACCTAAAAAAATCATTTTGAGTTCAAGATGCAGGCTGAAGGGAGAGGAAAAGGGAAGGGGCAGTGATGGGCAGAAGGAACAGCATGAGCAAATACCCAGAAGCCTGGCCAGCCTGGGTGGGTGTGGTTTGCACATGGGGAATTGGGGCAAGAGCTGAAGCTGGGAAGGTTAGCCAGGACCAGATCATGCAGAACTTGCCAGCCATACTAAGGAGCTGAAACCTATCTGAGAGCCAATCTGGAGGCACTGAAGTGTGTCAAGAAGGAGAGTGACTGAGATTCCCACGTGTAGAAGGCAGCAACAAGTGTGGATGAGAGTGGGTTAGAGCAGAGTTGGGATGATCTGGGAGATGTGTTGCAAGCCTTTTATCACATATAATAGTTAAAAGACCAGAGAGGATATACTTATTTTAATACATTAGAGTGGATTCAAGGTTATGCTTACAATAGCACCACACTCATTCGCTTGCATTCTAATGGTTTTATTGTACATTAGGAATTTACACACAACACAAAGTGCACTCAGCGTGTGAACATCAGCCTTCCTGCACATCCCAGCTAAGAAAAGGCTAAGAACCACTGGATTCCATGGGTGAAAGAACAGGGAAGTATAGTTTGCTGGAGCCCTGCAAAAAATCCAGGAAAGAAATGCTGAGGATTTAAGACCAATGGTTTTCAAATGTTTAGCCACTGGATGCTCTTCAAACAATATGCAAAAACAGATAAACGTGAAGTTGCTCTGGTTGAGTCAGGGACAGGATGCCCATAATCTGGCCTGCTTAACACCTCTTTCCATTCCAACCTCAGAAGCCCCTGAAAGGACTCCAGTAAAACACTTCAAAAGGCACTGGCCTAGACTAAAAGGGAGAAGATAGTGGTGAGAATTTTGAGAGGAGGTGAAATATGCAGAAAGTTAAGAATCAACTTCTCAACTGGGGGATGAGGGTGGGGAAAAAGTAATGTAAACAATGGGGTTACTAGACCACTTGCTAGAGTTCCAGGTTTCTGGTTGGGACTGGGAAGGTGATGATCAAGATGGCAGGTTTCAGAAAAGGATGAAGATTTTTACATGTTCAGTTGGAGGTCGAGGTGGGACATATTTTCAATAGGCAGTGGAATAACATTAAGGGCTCAGGAGAGAAGTCCCACACAGAGAAGTAAACTGAGAATTCATCAGCAATTGGTGGTAACTGAAGTCCACGAGGAAGAAAAAAACATGCAGGAAAAAATAAAAGCCTGTAATCCCAGCACTTTGGGAGGCCAAGGTGGGTGGATCACGAGGTCAGGAGATCAAGACCATCCTGGCTAACACGGTGAAACGCCATCTCTACTAAAAATACAAAAAATTAGCCGGACGTGGTGGCAGGCGCCTGTAGTCCCAGCTACTCAGGAGGCTGAGGCAGGAGAATGGCGTGAACCCGGGAGGCAGAGCTTGCAGTGAGCCGAGATCACGCCACTGCACTCCAGCCTGAGTGACAGAGCAAGACTAAGTCTCAAAAAAAAAAAAAAAAAAAAAAAGACCCATATGATATGATGAGAGGCAAGAACCTGGGACCAAATCCTGGTTAATGCCAACATTTAGTGGTTGGTCAGAGAGGCAGAAAGAGAAGCAGGTTCATGATTATCTCAGAAGCTAAAGGAGAAAGAGAGAAAAGGAATAATAATTACATATGCTCTATGTTCCTAAGTATCTGTGATTATACTCATAGTCTAAGAACTATGCAATTATGTGTAGAGAGCTGAGAATCTACCTATTTCTTCATTTCAACTGAACTCAGGGATAGGGATTTTCTCATTCATAAATATGTCCTGTGCTTAACAGAGGCCCTGGAATATAAGTGCTTTATACATATTTGTTGAATGAGTGAATTAATTAATGATCTTTAAGATTTATTTGGAGAAAGTATTATGCTAGCTTTAAGAGCTGAGCAGAACGATGGAAAGGATCAAGATAAACTGGAAGACCATCTGAAACGTTCCCCAGAGGAGAAAATCTACTGGACGATGTGCTGACTCCCAGAAGACCCAAAAGCCCTGTCATGGCCCACACAGGGCAGGACTTAGGAGGAGCAGTAGAGGCCAAAGGAAGCCCGCCCAAGTAGGCGTCATGGCTCAGGTGCAGCTAGACAAAACCTCATAGAACAAAGCCAAAGAGCCAAAAGGAAATTACTGGATGTAATTTCCCAAGAGGACCTAAAGTCATCAAAATAGAAATTCAGAGTTGGGTCCTCACTTCACACTTGAAACTGTCTTTGAGAAGCGAGACAGGCAGCCCTGTAGGGGATGAATACTGCGAAACGCCCATTCAGCACCACAGCCACCTTGCCTGTAGAAACCAGGCTTGCTTTCAGTCCTCCTCTGACCCCATAAGCCAAATCTTGGCTTTAGTAATGTTTCCTTCTTCCAAGCAACCACAGGTAGCAGGAGAGACTGGGACCACAATGGGCAAACTCCTGAAGGGGATGCCCTTCCAAAGCCTGCCTTGGCAGAAACTCTCGTGCTCAAGGGCAGGAAGAGCACCCCCTCCTGAGGAAAAGGAAGCTGTCAATTAACCTTTTTTTTTTTTTTTTTTTGAGACGGAGTCTAGCTCTGTCGCCCAGGCTGGAGTGCAGTGGCATGATCTCGGTCACTGCGACCTCCGCCTCGCAGGTTCAAGCAATTCTCCTGCCTCGGCCTCCCTAGTAGATGGGATTACAGGCACATGCCACCATGCCTGGCTAATTTTTGTATTTTTAGTAGAGATGGGGTTTCACCATGTTGGCCAGGCTGGTCTTGAACTCCTGACCTCGTGATTCACCTGCCTCGGCCTCCCAAAATGCTGAGATTACAGATGTGAGCCACTGCATCTGGCCTCTTTTTTTTTTAAATGGGGTCTTGCTATGTTGCCCAGCCCAGCCTGGAACTCCTGGGCTTAAGCCATCCTCCCGCCTCAGACTCCCAAAGTGCTGGGATTACAAGTGTGAGCCACCACACATGGCCTCAATTCACTTTTTATATTATTACAGATAAAGAATAATATAAATGCACTCTATGATTAGCTGGATAATAATTAAAATAATAGTTATATATAGTAATTATGCATAATACGAGAGATGAAGGTAGAGGGACCGCAGACTCTTGTTTGAGCAGACATGGGACTCTAATTTCCACAAATAAGTCATATGTAGACCAAGAACGCAGCTAAGCAGTTGTTGCCCCTGCCCTATAACCCATTAAAGAGGCTAGAATGAAGGACTAATAGCAACTACAACAAAATTGTTATTTGTTTTCTGATACAGATTAAATTCAACACTGCAGATCATTTCTTTGGCCACACGTCTTCAGACTTCTGGGAGCAGCGTGCCGAAAGTTGTCCCTTCCAACGCAACTTCCAAATGGTCTCAGCAGGAATCTGAGCATTCTGATCACACATTTATTGGCTTCTTTTCAGTGTTTTATCACTTCGCTTAGTTTTAGAAAGTGTTTCCCCCCATTAGATGGGTAAGACTAAACTCTGGTATAGATGAGAACTCACACACACGAAAAAGGTGACCTCAACGTTCCTGAAGAATGGAAGGCTGTAGAAATGAATCAAAAGGGAAAAAAAGAGAAGGAGCAAAATGAAACAGGAGAGGGAGAGAGACAGTCTGGAAGGACACTAAGGTTTTAAATGTAGCTATCTCTAGGATAATGAATGTTTTATGTTTCCCCTTTTGGTTTGTCTGCATTTCTACTTTTTCTTCAATGAAATGTTATGTTTAAATAGTGAAAAACATAATCAAAATTATTTTTAATGAAACAATCAAATTAACAAGACCTAAATATTCTAAGGTAGGATTTCTTACTTGTGTAAACATTTTTTCCTGTTGTGGTTAAATACATATAACATAAATTTCACCATTTTAACCATTTTTAAGCGTACAATTCAGTGGCATTAAGCACATTCACAATGTTGGGCAACCATCACCACCATCCATTTCCAGAAATGTTTTATTGTTCAAAACAGAAACTCTACCCATTAGATAAGAACTCCTTCGCCTCTTCTCTCATCCTTTGGTAATCTGTATTCTACTTTCTTTCTCTGTGAATTTGCCTATTCTAAGTACCTCATCCAAGTGGAATCATACAATATTTGTCCTTTGTGTCTGGCTTATTTCACTTAGCATAATGTTTCCAAGGTTCGCCCATGTTGTAGCATGTATCGATGTATCAGAGTGTCATTTCTTTTCTAAGCAGAATAATATTCCATTGTTTGTGTGTGTGTGTGTGTATATATATATATATATATACACACACACAATGTGATATGTATATATCACATTTTGTTTATCCATTCATCTGTTGATGGACATTTGGGTTGCTTCTACCTTTTGGCTATAGTGAATAACACTACTGTAAACACTGAAATGCAAGCATCTGTGCAAGTCCTTGCTTTCATTTCTTTTGGGCATATACCTAGAGGTGGAATTGCTGGATCATACAGTAATTCTACGCTTCACTTTTTGAGAAGCCTCCTTCTGCTTTCCACATGGGCTGCACCATTTTACATTCCCACAAGCAATGCACTGGGATTCCAATTTCTCCACATCCTTGTCAACACTTGTTATTTTCCATTTTTTTGATAGTAGCATCCTAATGAGTGTGAAGTGGCATCTTGTTGTGCTTTTGATTTGCATCTCCCTAATGAATCATGATGTTGAGCATCTTTTCACGTACGTTTTGGCCGTCTGTATACCTGTTTTGGAGAAATGTCTATGTAAGCCCTCTGTCCATTTTTGAATTTTTGTTTCTTTGTTTGGTTGTTTGTTTTTAAGTTGTTGGAGTTGTTTACATATTCTGAACATTAATCCCTTATCAGGTACATGATTTGCAAATATTCTCTCCCATTCTGTGGGTTGTTTTTTCACTCTCTTGATAGTGTCCCCCGATGCATAAAGGTTTTTAATTTTCATGAAGTCCAGTTTATCTAATTTTTCTTTTGATGCTGTGCCTTTAGTGTCGTATCCAAGAAATCATCATCAAATCCAATGTCATGAAGGTTTTCCTCTATGTTTCTTCAATGAATTTTATTCTTTTAATTCTTATGTTTAGGTCTTTGACCCACTTTGAGTTAACTTTTTATGTGGTATAAAGTAGGGGTCCAACTTCATTCTTTTTCATGTGAATATTCAGTTTTCCCAGCATGGTTAATTTAAAAGATTGTCCTTTCCCAGGCCGGGTGCAGTGGCTCATGCCTGTAATCCCAGCACTTTGGGAGGCCAAGGCAAGCGGATCACGAGGTCAAGAGATCGAGACCATCCTGGCCAACATGGTGAAACCCCATCTCTACTAAAAATACAAAAATTAGCCAGGTGTGGTGGCGCTTGCCTGTAGTCCCAGCTACTTGGGAGGCTGAGGCAGAAGAATCGCTTGAACCCAAGAGGCAGAGGTTGCAGTGAGCCAAGATCGCACCACTGCACTCCAGCCTGGGCGACAGAGCAAGACTCCGTCTCAAAAAAAAAAAAGAAAGAAAGAAAGACTGTCCTTTCCCAATTGAATGGTCTTGAGCACCCGTGTTGAAAATCTTACATGCTTCTTACATTGTGAATGGCCACAGATTTCAATGTACTCTGTAGCTAAATGTGAAAAATAAAATAGCAACACCTTACACTTGTATAAAGTGAAGGAAAGGTAATATAATTGTATGTTTATATAGTGCCTTATAATGTGCAGCAGCTTTGTGTAGATAAAACAATTCATGGATTTGGGAGTCAGGCTGTCTGGGTTTGAATTCTAGCTTCTTAACTTCCTAGCTGCATAACCTCAGGCAAGCCACTTAACCTTTCTAGGCCTCAGCTTCCTTATCTGTAAAATGGGCATATCCTATCCACTTCATAGTATTGTTATGAGGATTAAATTAGATAATTCACATACAGCACTTAATACAGTTCCCAACACATAGTAACTGTGTGGTACGTGATAGCTATTGCAATCATTAATCTTTAACATCATATCGTAGACTGGCTTATATTCATTATTTCCTGTGGTTCCCACATTGACCCTGTAAGGGAAGCAGGATAATAACAGTAGTGTCGTTATAGAAACAGGTAAGGTTGGGCTCAGAAGGTATCTTGCTAGACCACGGCTATGTGGCGAAGAGGTGGCAGGACAAAGTATGTGTTTTCACCACCACCCATAAAAGGGACACTATCAGAAATAAAGCAGGTTTTACGCAGAGGTCTGGTTCCTGGGCCAGTGTTCCTTTTACTGAGAAACTTGTCTGTCATCACTCTTTTTAAGACAGAGATGGTTTACTGTTTTCTACCTTCAACAACAACAAAAAAGAAGCTATGGCACAGTGAGGGTCAGGGTCCTGTGTACAGCAGACCCAGAAATCAGGACAAGACCAGGAACAGACAACAGATGTCCCTTGTAGAGCTGAATTTCACAGAATCAGAATAAACTACCATGGGCTCATCAGACTCCAGTAATTATAAAAGTCTTAAACGTGCAATAACAAATTCATGCAACACCACCTCCTGGCCACATAGACCGAATGAACCACTGTAGGTATGAACTGCTACAAGTGTGGGAGCTTTCTGTCACTCCAGACTTCAGAAAAGATAAAAGACTGAACTAAAATGAATATAAAGATGGCTGTTTAAATTCATTAAAGAGATAGTTACATATGCTCTGAAAAGAGAGTTGTTAGGCACCTACCATGGGCAAGATGTGTCGGAAACGTGTGGATATAAAGATAATAATCTTTGAGAAGTTTCAAAACAGAGGGAAAAAATGCAAATAAGAAAGAACTTCAGGCCAGGCACAGTGGCTCGTGCCTGTAATCCCAGCACTTTGGGAGGCCAAGGCGGGCTGATTACTTGAGGTCAGGAGTTCAAGACCAGCCTGGCCAACATGGTAAAACCCTGTCTCTACTAAAAATTAAAAAAAAAATCAGTTGGGCATGGTGGTACACGCCTGTAATCTATTCGGGAGGCTGAGTGAGGCAAGAGAATCACTTGAACCCGGGAGGCAGAGGTTGCAGTGAGCTGAGATCGCACCACTGCACTCCAGCCTGGGCGACAGAGCAAGACTCCATCTCAGAAAAAAAGAGAAGAAAAAAAGAACTTCAATTTAAAGCAGCAAATATTAAGTGCCTTAACAGTTTCTTTTGGAACTTCTATCAAGCAATTTCTATCAACTGAGGCAAAAGTCTTAAGTTCCTCCAAACCAATGTCCCATTGGTTACTTTCAACCAAAAAAACTGCCTGGTGGGTTCAGCCTCTCTGGAGGCCGTCAGTATGCAAAACTTCTTCAATATCTTCAAGCAGTAAAGGGAAACACAGCCATCCTGACGTAATAATGGGATGGATGAGGAAGCTATAAATTTCTTTGGATTTACGATTTGGCTGTCTCCCTCACCTCCATCTGTGCCAAACCATACGGGGACGCTCCTGATTAATCATCTGTGGAAAAAGTACATTACTGCAAGGTGCATGTTCTCACTCAAGTGCTTTCAACCAGACCCTGGGAAGTTGGTGAGAGGCTTTTGGGACAGGAGCTTCACAGAGGACATCATGTATTTGGCCTCTCCTGTACCTCACTGCTGTCTAAAACTGGAATGGAAAGAAATGCTTTCAGGATCAGGGAGAATAGAAAAGTGATGCCGGCTTGAGTGTAAACCTCAGTGTGTGGCTGGGCAGCTGTCAAGCAAGCCACCTGAACAGGTGACTCAGGGGTGACACCTCATCTGGTCTGTCCTGAGAGACTTTAACCAGCCACCAGGGGTAGGCTGATGTCATGGAAAGAGGCGGGCTTTGGAGGAACACTGGTTCACATTCCGGTTCTGCCACTTGGTGTGTGAACCTCAGCAAGGTTTCAGTTTCCTTTTCTAAAAGGACAGAACTCCTATTCTAGAGAGTGATTGTGGTAGTGAGCTTCTAAATTTGCTCCCATCCTGGAATTCATGCCCTTATATAATCTCTGCCACTTGAGTGTGAGCTGGACCTAGTGACTCACCTCTGATGAAAAGAATATGGCAAATATGATGGGACGTCGCTTCTAAGACTCGGACATAAGACTATGACTTCTATCTTGCCTGCATTCCCTCTTGGCCCTTTCCCCCTGCTGCTCTTATGAACAGGCTACCTTGCTGTAAGCTGTCCAGTGGAGAGGACCATGTGGCAAGGAACTAAGCACCGCCTCCAGCCAAAAGCCCACAAGGAGCTGAATCCTCCCAACAACTCCATGAAGGAGCTCAGAAACAGATCCTCCCCCAAGTCGAGCCTTAAGATGATATAGCACAAACAACCCTTTGATTGTAGCTTACGAGAGACCCTGAGACAGAGGATCCAGCTATGCTACATGCAAATTCCTGAGTCACAGAAACTATGAGATAATAAGTGGCTATTGTTTGAAACCACTAAGTTTGGGGATAATTTGTTATGCAGCAATAGATAACTAATACAGTAACATTGAGAATTTAATAAGGTACCATGTGCCATAGCTAGTCCATACATGCATGGTAGCTGTTACCATTAGTAGGAGATGGACTAACTGCCTTCCAATTCATTTGTAGAAAGATGGTGGCATGGAGGCTGGGAAAAGGAAGGAGATGGCATTTTCCAGGAAATCACGAACTAAGCAGAAACTCAAAAGAGAAATACAACCAAGTGCCAACTATTTTTTGACAGGTGATCATCTCTCTTCTCCATAGTCCCAAAATATTTCCTTTGTGCCGTGATTATAGAACGAGCATGGCTGGTCAGTTACTGTGCCATTGTCCCTTTCTCCCTTCTCCTGTCCTCAAAGGTAGGGGCCATGCCTTCATTTTCTCACTCCATCACAGTGTCAAACACCATCCTTTGCTGATGAGAATAATGTGTAATTGTTCTTTTTCCCATTCTAAAAAATTTGGTAAATTTTTATTCCATTTTATTTCCTATTGGAATTCTCCTCTTCTCAAAGTCCAATTCACAGGCATCCCTCTCTCCACAGTCTCCCCAACCTGTAGCTCTCCTTCAAGATTATTTATTCCTTCTATGCTTCTCTGCAGATCAGCACTGCTGTTATCCAGCTCTTTATTAGAATTAGTGAATTAGTGTGTTGTAGTCATCCCTCCCTCTAGCTGACAGCCTCCAGAACAGCAGGGACAATCTGTCTTATTCATTCTTGGGAGCTACAGTAGCCATTCCAAGTTTGAAGTAGGTTCTCAGAACCAGTGACTGGAGGAATAAATTATTTCAAACCATTCTCTGAGATTTGAATAAACAAACTCTGAGGACAAAATGAGGGGGAAAAGCTCAGAGGACAGGTCACAAATTGCAACAGACTTTTTCAAACCCACTAGAGGCCATCAAGTCCCTTCCAAGCCAACCAAGTTTAAGAACCTGTGGGATCTTGCAGGTTTCTTTTCCAAGCATGTTGTAGCTCCCTCCTGGCACCATTCCCAGGGCAAAGAAAATGGAGCTGTTAACATTGCACCTACAATGAAAGGAAGACCAGGTTAGAGAACACAAACATACATTGTTAGAAACATAATTCAAAAGGGTACGACAAATAAGAACTTCTGGAATTCATTACCAAAGTCAAAGCCCAACCCATGTTCCCCTGACCCCTTCCCTGGCTCCAGTACACAATTAATCAGAACCCTAGTCCAACAGGAATTGCACCTCCACACAGAACATGGTTTTCTACTAAGAAGAGCAAAGCCTCTGGTGATTTCGTGGTTCTCCCAACTTCCTTCTTTTGCAACAAGACAGGGGCAGCCAAAGATGCCGTAAACCGGTGGGGAGGGGGAGTGCCAGGGATGAGGCTTGACAGCATTACGGCCATTAATGAAGATGAAGTGGGACAATAACTCCTGAGAACTTGCTCACCAGAATGCCTGCTGCCTTAGCAACTCCTCCTTCCTGAGGTTCATCTCAACTTGCAGCTGGCCCAGCCCGGGGCTGAAGGAGGACTCTGTGACTCAGTTCCTGGACATAGGACGTAGGCCCTGGAGGTACCAAGTAAACCACAGATAGGCCTGAGCCCGGGCCTTGCTGCTTTAGATGCCCTCATTTTGAAGCATTGGTCAGCATCCACCTGGTAGCAACTGGTAAGAATAACCCACTCAAGCTGGTGACTGGTCACCACCTGCCTGCTTGGCAGTGGTTACTCAGCATCTACCTGCTTGATGGTGGGTGGTCAACATTTGTCTGCCTGGTGGTGATTGGTCAGGACCTAACTTCTTGGCTAGGACCTACCTACTGGGCAGTGGTTGGTCAGTACCTACCTACTTGGTAGTGGCTCATCAGTACCCATGCCTACTTGGTAGTGGTCAGTACCTGCCTGCCTGGTGGTGGGTGGTCAGCACCTGCCTGCCTGGTGGTGCGTGGTCAGCTCCTGCCTACCTGGTGGTGGTTGGTCAGCACCTGCTGTCTGGTGGTGCTTGGTCAGCTCCTGCCTGCCTGGTGGTGCTTAGTCAGTACCTGCCTGCCTGGTGGTGGCTGGTCAGCACCTGCTGCCTGGTGGTGCTTGGTCAGCTCCTGCCTGCCTGGTGGTGGGTGGTCAGCATCTGCCTGCCTGATGGTTCTTGGTCAGCTCCTGCCTGCCTGGTGGTTCTTGGTCAGCTCCTGCCTGCCTGGTGGTGCTTGGTCAGTGCCTGCCTGCCTGGTGGTGCTTAGTCAGTACCTGCCTGCCTGGTGGTGGTTGGTCAGCACCTGCCTGCCTGGTGGTGCTTGGTCAGCTCCTGCCTGCCTGGTGGTGCTTAGTCAGTACCTGCCTGCCTGGTGGTGGTTGGTCAGGACCTGTTGCCTGGTGGTGCTTGGTCAGCTCCTGCTTGCCTGGTGGTGGGTGGTAAGCACCTGCCTCCCTGATGGTGCTTGGTCAGCACCTTCCTGTTTGGTGCTCAGCACTCGTCTGATGGACCCAGTTGGCCAGTGCTGTCCATAAGCAGGCCTATGAATTAAGTGAGGACACTTGTCATGGAGATCTAGGTCTGGAAGAAGGGTGGGGCAAAAGAAGAAAGGAACATTCATTCCATACTTTACATTTCATGGGCATTTTATCACCTTTTTTTCTTTGGATCTTTACCAAAACTCTATCAAATACACGCAGCCAGCCCACATTTACAAAGACATTCATTCATTTATTTAACAGATGTTTGGGGAGCACCTATTCTGGGCCCAACTCTTGGGAAGTTCTGGGGGAGAGATGAATAAAATGCAACACTTGCTCTCAAAATGCACAGACTCCAATAGAGACAAGGACATCATCATGCCTATCCTAATAACAGCTAACATTACTGTGCACTTCTATACACAGGGCACTGTTCTGAGCACTTCATGGCCAATAGTTCATTTAATCCTCACAAAAACTCGTTGAGATAAATACTATTATCTCCATTTTACAAATAAGAAAACTGAGACCCACAAAGTTAAACTAAATTCCCCAGGTTCTCACAGCTAACAAATGGCAGTGGTAGAATTTGAACCCAGGAGGACTGGTCTGAAGCCTACACCCTTAGGCCTTATATTCTAGCCATCTAGATAATCAAGGCCAGTGTGACATGTTGAGTATAAACTTAGAAATGTTCACCTTGCTATTGTGAAGAAGACTAGGTACATCAGGAGAGAGGAGAATCTGGGAGAGGAGCTAATTTAAACAAGGCCTCACCAGAGCCCAAAAGACTCCTATCACTTCCATCTTTAAGGCTTTGGTATGTTAAAATAAATACATAATGTCAAAATTATAAAATTTTGGTGTATTTTAAATGTTTATATTTAACAAATGATTTTGATGCATATGTGATATAATGCAATTATATCACATAATTGATATATCACATAATTGCATAATTGTCATTGTGATATTCACAAAAAAATTCCAAGATTACAATAACGTATTGATTCAGTGTGCATTTCAGATGTGATGGTCCTATAACAGAGAACAGACCACATTCCAAGAAAACATACTGCTTTTTCAGTCCTGTCAATGTATTTCTGTGACTGGGTGAAAGTTTTCACTTGGAGGTAATGTCAAAAATTTACATTTCTTGTCCTCTGTGATTGATGGTCTGGGAGATAAATGGCCTTCAAGGTCTCCTGTGACTGGCCTTGACTTTTAGCAATGTCATGAAGTCCAAGAGGCAATGCAGTGCACAGCAGCACTGCATGGATTCAAGTCTCAGTTCTGTTGCTTACTAGCTGTGTGATCTTCGGCAGGTCATTGAAATGATCTTTGCCTCAGTTCCCCATTCATAAAACAGAGATAATAATATTATCTACCTTCTAGGTTTGCTGTATTAAATATGTGATTAGTATAGAAGGAGATGTACACACAAATTTATTCCTCAAACATCTATTATCCTACCCTGAGCCATGTTGCATGCATGGCCTTAGGAGGTGCAAAGATGAGTACAACAAGAGATCAGCTCTAGAGCAATGGTACAGTCTAGTAGGAAGTCAGACTATGCAATGTGTTCCTTTGGAGCAGCTGATCCTAACCCTACCTGTGAGACTATCTGTCGGATGGCAGAATCTGAGCTCCAGTCTGGCTGCTCCCCAACTCAGAGTGAGGTGAGTGGAAAAGAGTAGGAAGTCACCATGTGAGTAGGGTCACCACGCCACATAATATGCCACGTGACTCGGAACTCAGGCCCTACTAACGAGCTGCTCTGACATTTTCTAATTGCTTCAAAGGCCTGATGCATTTGTCTTATAGACTGTTCTCACTCCTTAAAATTATATACAATCCCATATTCTACCTTGGAATTAAATTTAACTTAGCGAATTTTTTAAAGCCACACTTTTTATCAGTTGCAGGAAATTTGGGGAGAAAAAAAACCAAATGGAGAAAATTGAAATCACCCATCACCCCACCACCCAGAGGCAACCACTGTTCACTTCCTTCCAATCCTTTCTGTATACATTTTTAACACAGTTGAGATCATACTGTATAATCAATTTTGTATCTTGCTTTTCAGAAATGTGAATTTAAAAGTCAAGCACCCAAGAACCCCAGCTATCTCATCAACACTTCAGATGCCTCAGAAACACATTGGAATTTTTAAAAATTGATTCTACAAATCTCCCCCTTCCACTTCTCTTCTGACCACGTGGGGTTCGCAGCAGAATACACATGATATAGACACATTCCCTGAAGTGTAATAGATTTGAATTGCACACAAGTTGGAGAATGAATGTCTAAATAATTAGGAGGTTAATTAATCTAAAATATTGGAGGATGAAAGAAATTTGAAGCTACAGATTCGACAGAGGTCTTCACAACTGTCTTGCTAATGAAAATAGAAGGAAGTAGGAGACTGAGGCAATCGAGGATGGTTCAGAGCCTGCTGGCCACAGTTGACCACACCCAATGTGCATCTGGCTCTTTCCAACCTATTGACTTGACTATATGGTTCTTGTGGTCAAGAGTCCTCCTGGCAACCGGGTGCGGTGGTTCACGCCTGTAATCCCAACACTTTGGGAGGCCGAGGTGGGCAGATTACCTGAGGTCAGGAGTTCGAGACCAGCCTGGCCAACATAGTGAAATCCCATCTCTACTAAAAATACAAAAAAAAAAATTATCCTGGCACGGTGGTGTGTGCCTATAATCCCATCTATTCAGGAGGCTGAGGCATTAGAATCGCTGGAACCTGGGAGGCGTAGGTTGCAGTGAGCAGAGATCATTTCACTGTATTCCAGCCTAGGTGACAGAGCAAGACTCTATCTCAAAAATAAAATTACATTAAAAAAATAGAGGCCGCTCCCCTAGCATCTCATGCAGAAATGTCAAGAAAGAGGCTAAGTGTTCAGCTGCTCTAGCCAGTTAATCTAGGTTACAATTCAGGCATTGCTGCCTATTAATTTTTTGACCATGGGCAAATTATTTCATCTCTCTGAACCTCAGTCTTCTCATCTATAAACTGGAATGATATTAATAGCACCTATCTCATAGTGTTATAATGATTAATTCAGCTCATATACTTAAAAGATTCCAAACACATAGTAAAATCTTAGTAAATCTTAGTTCTTACTAGCTGGGAAGTAATGTGTTCTAGAGCAATGGCTTTCTCATATTTTTTGACTATGACTGCAGTAAGAAATATAGCTTACATCATGACCCAGTACATAAAAATATACATGTCATTGTTGTGTATAAGTATATATACACGTGTACATAAACATACACACACACATGTAAACACACATATATATTTCATTAAATGCTAGTTATCCTTGCCTATGTAATGCCATCATATTTTCCATTTTAGCCTATTTCACTTTTTGTCTTTTGAAGGCACATGATCAGATCTATGTCATCTTTGAAAGTACTAGCTGCAACTCACTAAACGGATTTCATGACTCACTACTGAGTCTCAGTCAGCAGTTCAAAATTCTGGCTTAATGGAAAGCATATAGATCTTGGTGCAAGAAAAACCTGGGGTCCAGTCTCAGCTCTGCCACTTTTTACCTGTGTAACCACAGGCGGAGTTTTATTGCTCATTGAATCTGATCTTCAGTTTCCTCATCTGTAAATGAAGATAGTGTTCATCTTACCGGATTATAACATGGCCTAGGACCAGGCACTTAGTAGGTACTCAGTAAGCTGTAGCTTTCACGATTTATCTGCTTTGCTATGCAGATGAGACTCTGAGACAATCTTGCCTCCATTACCAATGCCTTTGGGACCTCCAAATGCAATTACCATGAGGCTTTGTCTCAGGACTTGGTATGGAAGCAGCTTCAAGGTCTGTGATGCCTTCACTTAACAGCATGCTTCCAAGTCCTGCTATTTGGATTTGATTTTTTAAAGTACTTCCTTTATTTTAATTCAGACCCCAGGGACCTGGAGAGTACACCGCTGCTTTTTCCCAATAAAAATCAGACCAGCAATAAGCATATTGCGTCTGAAATGGTGAAGCTGGGCGCGCCTTCAAAGGGCACGCATTAGGACTTGGCTCACTCCCAGCCTGGGTTAGAGTGTCAATTTCCCTGGAGGAAATGGGAAGTCCTGCCACAGTCTTGCAGGCTGGTCGGCTGTAAGAAAACTTGGCTTTAACCAACTGCTTTATGACGGGGCCGTGAGGCACTAAGAGGAGAAAGAAATTGTCTGAGGTACACAGCGTATGAGTGGCAAATTGGGACTTAATGCCCTACAACTTATACCTCATCTTGGAAATCTGAACAAGAAGGAATTATCCAAGAGCGTCAGCCCTCTTGGTCTCCCGCGCCTGACCATAAGAGAGCTCCTCTTTGCTCGACAGGACTTAGTTATCAGAGGCATTTTCATTCCTGGGGAGGACAATTTCAAGACTGATAATCTTATAAAAACAATTTCAGTAGTTAAAAATTTTTTAAACTATGTATCACCCACTAGATGCCAGGCATCATTTTAACTGTTTAACACATCTTCATTCATTAATCTTCTCAGCCCTATGAGATAAATCCTATTATCCCTGGTTTTAGGAGAATATTAGAAAAACAGAGGCACAAGGGGATGAAGTGATTTGCCCGAATTCCCATAACTAGGAAGCAACAGATCTGAGATTTGAACCCAGGTAGTCTGACTCGGGTCTGTAACCTTAAACGCCACAGCCCTCTGGGACTAGCATGAGTAGCTAACACAAGGTCGGGCTACAATGGCCTATGCAACTCTCTACCTGTGCCCGGAGCTGTCTTTTCTAGAAGCTGCAAGGACAAAAACTGTGAAAGACCCTCCATTCTGAAACAGTACAAGGGCCAAATAGCCTGAGAGGAAAGAAGTGGTTTGTTTGTCAATGGTACCCTCCTGTTTGAGAGCGGGGTGATGGCTCCTGACCCATTCATCAAACACACATTTTCTTTCTTTTCTTTTCTTTTTTTTTTCAAATGGAGTCTCATTCTGTCACCCAGGCTGGAGTGCAATGGTGCAGTCTCGGCTCACTGCAACCTCCACCTTCCAAGTTCAAGAGAGTCTCCTGCTTCAGTCTCCCGTGTAGCTGGGATTACAGGCGTGTACCATCACACTTGGCTAATCTTTGTATTTTTAGTAGAGACAGGGCTTCGCCATGTTGGCCAGGCTGGTCTCAAACTCCTAACCTCAAGTGATCCACCTGCCTCGGCCTCCCAAAGTGCTGGGATTACAGGCAGAAGCCACCATGCCCAGCCAAACACACATTTTCTAAAGACCATGCCAGGCACATGGCTGGGCTCTGAGGACTCAAAGATGCACACAATCTCTGCCCTCAAGTAGGTAACAACCTAAGAACCAAAAGGTTGGTAATGACCCTTCTGAAGCTCTTGCTGTGGGTCAAACATGATGTTCAGGGCTTCCTACACACAACATCATTGTCTCCTCATATTGAGCCTGACATTTGCTATGGTTTGAATGTTGCCTCCAAAACTCAGGTTAAAATGTAATTGCCATTATTATGATGTTCAGAGGCAGGACCTTTAAGAGATTAGATTGTGAGGGCTTTGCCATCATGAATGGACTAATGCCATTATCGAGGGAGTGGGCTAGTTATCTCAGGAGTCCAGCCCCTTTTTCTCTCCCGAGCATGCTTTCTTGCCATATGATGCCTTCCGCCATGTTATGATGCAGCAAGAAGGCAGATGTGGCCCCTCAATCTTGGACTTCTCAGCCACCAGAACTGTGAACAAAATAAATTATATTCTTTGTAAATAATCCAGTCTCTGGTATTCTGTTATAGCAGCAGAAAATGGATCAAGGCAATATCAATACCCCTTTTTGTAACCGAAGTCAAAGTGGGTGAAACTAGGATTTAAACCTAGGTTTGCCTGACTCCAGAGCTTTCATTCTCAACCACAAAATCATACCCAGTTCCCACCCCAGGGAGTAGAAATCAACTAAGTGGATATTGTAGTTACTACCCCAACATCCAGCCCTCTATTGTACAACCCTCTATTACAACACTCATCCTCTATTGTAGAATAGCCTGTGATGTGGCTGGGAGAGTTCTTGGTCTAAACTAATCCAGAATATGTCATTCCCTTCCATGGTGATTGGTTCATAAACCAGATTTAAGCCATTTAGTATATGGCATGAACACATGCACATGAGGTGATCTGGAGTAATCTAATCAGAGAGAAGCTCTGGCCTATCTTCTGATCATTGCAGGAAGGGTTATTGTTTCTTCCATTGTAAATGTACGTGGCAAGCATGAAGCCCCAGTTGCTGTTGGCCACCATCTTGCAACGAATTAGAAAGACAGGTTGAGGATGGAGCCAGCTCTTAGAAGAGTACAGAGGGGAGACCAGAGCTGAGAAACAGAGGCAGAGCCCTGAAAACAATGCCTGAAGCTTACATGACCTACTTCTCAATTTATTTATGTGCGTCAAGTTGTCCTCTTTAATGTTTAAGTCAGTTTACTTACTTGCAAATGAGAACATCCTAACTAATATATAAGGTGTTTGGGAGAGATTGAGGTTTAAGAAGTTCACAGTCATCATCCTAAACTTCTCATCTATTTGCCAAGGAAATACAACAAAACTGCCAGATAATTCATACGTGAAAAAATGTACAGATTTGGCTGATAAAATTCTTTAAAAGAATTTTAATTCTCCAAAACACAATATAAATGTAACTAAAGAACATGCAACAAACTAAAAAACATATTTGCTGCCCATTTGACCATTAAGAAGTATATCTCCATGAATTTGTATAAACTAATAAGAAAAAGAAGTGCATCTCTATAGAAAAGAAATGAGCTAGGACATGAGCATTTCTTCAACTGGAAGAAAGAGAAAGGAATAAATAAAAGTGTATTCCAACAGTGTGATATCTTGATGTTTACGTGTTATATGAGAAAGGAGTAGAATAAATGATAATACTCAGAGTTGGAGAGAATGTATAAAAACTCGCACTTTCATGCCCTTTGGATTGGGTGTAAATCTGTACCACTTCTCTGGGGGACAATCTAGCAATAGGTATAACAATTTTAAAAATATGCATATAGGGGTGGGGCACGGTGGCTCATGCCTGTAATACCAGCACTTTGGGAGGCCAAGGCAGGCGGATCACCTGAGGTCAGCAGTTGGAGACCAGCTTGACCAAAATGGTGAAATCCCGTCTCTACTAAAAATGCAAAAATTAGCCGGGCGTGGTGGTGGGTGTCTGTAATCTCAGCTACTTAGGCAGCTGAGGCAAGAGAACTGCTTGAACCTGGGAGGCGGAAGTCGCAGTGAGTAAGTCACAGTGAGTGGAGTTGGCAACACTGTACTCCAGGCTGGGTGACAAGAGCGAAACTCCATCTCAAAAAATAAAAAAAATAAATAAAAATATACATACCATTAGAATCACCTACTTCTCTTCTTGAAATTTCATCGAAGGAAATAATACAAATAGTATGCAAAAGTTATATATTTGAAGATATTCATTGCATTTTTTTGGTAATAATGAAAATTTAAAATATTAAAAATATTTTACAGTAGGGGAATTGGTAAAATAAATTGTGGCCATCTCATATAATGAAGTTCCATGCTGCTATTTTAAAAGACAATATAGATATATAAAAAATGAATGATATATTGCTTAGTTATAAAAGCAGTTTGCAAAACAAATATATACAGGTTGAGCATCCCAATGCAAAAATACAAAATTTGAAATACTCTAAAACCTGAAACTGCTTGAGCACTGAGAGATGCCACAAGTGGAAAATTTCACACCCAATCTCATGTGATGGGTCTTAGTCAAAATGCATTGTCTCATGCGCAAAATTATTTAAAATATTGTATAAAATTACCTTCAGGCTATGTGTGTAAGGTGTATATGAAACATAAATGAATTTTGTGTTTAGACTTAGGTCCCCTACTCAAGATATCTCATGTATATGTAAATATTCCAAAATCTGAAAAAATCTGAAATCTGAAAACTTTCTGGTCCTAAGCATCTCCAACAAGGGACACTCAACCTGTATTTATTGTATGTATTATATATATATATATATATATATGTATATATGATAAAAAATATTTTATCTCTGTTTAAAATTGGAAGCATCTAAAAACAGAAAGCATTATTCTGAAAGTGTTTTTTACAATTTAAAAAAACCTACTCCTGGAATAATGAATGAACAAGTTACTGTGGTGTGTGGAAACCCGTGCTGGTGTGATCTGTAGCCTGGAAGTATCAGGCTTGCTGAACAGGGTGGGGCTGATCCCCACAGGGGATGGGAAATGACCCTATCAGAGGCCACGTCATGTTGTGAGACGCTTGTCTTATGGGAGGAAGGTCACTCGCCACCCTGCTGAACGAGCTTCAGGTGCCCAGAGCAAAAGGGAATCTGGAAGGAAAAGTGCAGCAAGAGCAAGGAGTGTTACCTCTGAAGCTTTTCAAAAGAGCTGCAGTTTCTCAAAAGTTGTTACAATAAATCCTAATGATAAATGATTTTTGTCATAACTCCATCCATAGATCAGAAAAGATTTCCTGATAAATATAAATGTAATATACATTTTTATAATTACATAATACTTTTAAGATATTTTGCTAATTCTCAGTGTGAAAATTCATAAAGAAAATGCCATATTGTGTTTGCATCACTGAATGGATAGGTTTTACATAAGTTTATTTTTTTCCATTTTTCTGGTAAAAAGCGACATTTTTGACAAATACAATATGATGAAATTTGTAATGTATACATCAATAGATTCACAGGACATATTTACATTAAATTTTTTTACCTTTTATTGTTTCTTACCACACACTACATATCATAGCTTCCATTTTAATGTAATTTTCCATCATTGTGTTCCTTTGAAGTTAAAAATCTAAATCTCAGAAACATTGTTAATGTAAAATAAGTCAGAATTTAGACCTTCTAGGTATCTGATCTCTGTGTGCGTGTGTGTGTGTGTGTGTGTGTGTGCTCATGCACGTCAAAATATTAGCAATGGCTGTCCGTGGGTGGTTGGATTATGGGTAATTTACATTATTATTTTTTTCTTTTTTTGACTTGCCAGCATTTTCTAATATTTTTTATGCTGTTAATACTAGGAGTAAAAATTCAGGTTAACATACTCAGATATTTATGAAATGTTACTTTCTTTATCTTTTTCCTGTGAGTTTAACTCCTGCTTCTAGCTGCTCTTCCTCTTTGTGGCAGAAAATCTTATTCAAATCAGAGTCTCCACTCTCATTTTCCCAGGTTCTCTCAGGGCTTACAAAGTACTAAGCCACGAGAGGGCAAGAGTCCTCTGCTTTACCCACACTGGTCACTGCTACACAACCCTTGCCTAGACCACACTCCCCTCCAGGACTGGCTCCCTGCAGTGCTTCCACTACGTCCTACTGGACCAGGGAGATCTCCGCAAGGGTCTCTCAGGCCCCCTCACCTGTCTCCCCGGGCCGCCACTTCTAGTCAACTGCTCCCTTCTGTAAGATTTGCCTCCTCCCAGGCTCTGCTCAGGAGCAAGGCAAGAATCCTCTCTGTTCTTGAATCTCCCAAACCCATCTGAAATTGTTGTTACCTCCATCACTCCTAGCACTCAGTCTGTGTGGGATGAAGGGCAGGGCACTGAGTTCCTTCCACCCCTAGGTCACTTAGCACTTTTGCTTTTTCTCTGTTCCACTCCCCCTTTGTCCCCGAACTGCTTTCATCCAGCAAATTTTATGTAGTCCCAGAGGAGTGTGTGTGCAGGGATTAAAAAAAAAAAAAGAAACTGGCTCTAAACAATCATGTATGCTTCTAAATCTTTTGTTTGTTTCTGTAAGTGAAACCTCAAGAATTCGACTCATCTGTTCTCCAATTATTATGTCACATGTCCAATTACGTACACATTTAGTTAATTTAAACAAATAAGTAAATAAAAACAGAAAACAGCAAAGTTCGTTCTTGCTCTCCTTTTATCTTGGACGATTATCGTGAGACTCAAGTAAATAACAAATGTGAGCAATAATTCAATACTGCTCTGCTAATGTATCAGGTAGTATTCTTGGTGCCTTGCCTGTATTAATTCTGCAAATCCTCAAAATAACCCTTAAAGTAGGTACTATTATTATTCTTACTTTGTAGATGGATAAACTTTGTAGATGAGCTGAAGAGAGATTATGTAATCTGCCCAAGGTCACACTGCTTACTAGTACCAGAGCCAGGATTCAAATCCAGGAGTTGGGCTTCAGGGTCCGTACATCTCCAGATTGATAAACTTAACCTGTTTATGATGCTATGTGCTAATGAGAGGTGAAGCATCTTTCCAAAGGTCACCCAGCTAATTTAACAGGTTCAAACCTGGGACTAGATACCAGTTCTTCCAATTCCAAGTCCATCTTTTTCTTTTGCATTTCTGATTTTTGAGATTGACAGAGCTGATGATTTTGCAAACCAAGGCCAGTGTAAAACTCCCCATCACTTCCACACAGGATGTCTGGGAGAGCTTTTCTCTGATTTGTGAGTATAATCCATACTGGGACTGTCATTGCTTAAGATTCTTAATGGACACGATTGTCAGGTCCAGCTCTCAGGTTCAAAAAGAAAAACTGTTCAAGAACAAGACAGGGAAGGAGAGACTTAGCAGCTACAGCCAATGGGAAAATTCTCAGCAGAGATTTTCACTGACATGGAGCTAAGAATGAGTCAGCATTCTAGGTGGGGGTTCTTAGATACTCCTGGGCTATACTGACACATGTTTCCTGGTGTCTTAAACAAGGGATGTGAGGGTCCTGCTCTCATCTGTAACTGGAGCCTAGGCTCATTTCGAGACTCTGTACTTCAAGGACAGCACAACCAGCTACATCCCCTGAGACAGGCTGCAAGTTTGGTGGAAGAGGGTTGGAAGCTGTGTCAAAGGAAGAAGAAAGAAGGATCTGAACTGGGGCTCTTATGGATGGAAAAGTACACAGTTCAGGGACATGATTGCTGTTTTCAAAACTCTGAAGGGCTGTTACAGGAAAGAGTGAGACTTGGATTGTGAGGCCTAAAAGCGCAAACCTAGAGTCAAGAAGTGAAAGAGAGAGTGAGAGTGAGAATGGGAATTCAGAGACAGAACTCAAATAAGGTGCTTAGGAGCACAAGCTTTGGAGTTACACAACTTGGATTTGGATCTCCACTTAGCTGTTCCTTAGCCCCTCTGGAAGCGTCAGCTTCCTTGTCTGTGGAACAGGAATAATAGCACACCTGCCTCAGAAAGTTCTTGGGAGCATTGACTGAGACAAGCCAGGTAAGGTGCTGAGCACTGGACACATGGAATTGCCCTATAAATGGTCTTTGTAATAATTATTATTATCAGAGTGTTACTGTTACTTTTATTGCCAGAGCTGTTTAGCAATAGGTTGTGTGCAGATGGTAGCAAGCACCCCTACTTCTACAGATCCGTGTAAGCAGGGGTTCTAAGACTCAGCACTCAGTGAAGATGTGGTGAAGTAGATTCAAGCCTTGAGGTGCAAGAAGGACTAAAGAATCTCCAATTATTTGGAATGGAGATTCCATGAATTCTGCGTCTTTCTGCCACGAGCTGGAAGTGCCCTTCAGAGGAACATCCCCTCCCCATTTCTGGAGTCTGGGGAGCAACATCATGTGCCTGATGCTCCTGTTTCCAATGAGAGTTACCAAGCCAATCACTGGGAACAGCCTGGCCTTGGTCCAGCACAGATGAGCAGAGACTGCTCATTTCTTGGCAGTGACCACCAAAGGTGATGAGAACAAAGCACTCAGTGAGGGCCATAGCTCTGCCCACATGAGGTGTGACAATGAGCCAATAAACACCTCTGGGGTGCACTGAAGTAAATGCAGACCGTGAGTATCAAGCAAAATAAACTGGCTGCTGAAGGCCCTGCTGGCAGCAGCTTCCTGTGTTCCATGCATATCTGTGGAAAGCTCATGGCTTAGCCCAAGTCTAAAGCTGAAGGGGCTCCTGGTAGCAACCTGGAGGAGGGTGGATTAACAAGGAGATGGGTTGGGGTGGGTGAGGGCATGTGCACCCTGAGTGGAGGGGGTTATGGAGGACCATGTTTTCTGTACCAGGCTTGTAGACGTGTACCAAGCCAGCCCTCATCCGTGCAGGTCTGAGTCCTAGAGAGGCGGGCAGTAGAAAGAAAATATAATGTGGTTTGCAGAGAGGATATCAGTGAGACATGGGAGTTCGGGGCAGCCTTCTTAGGGCTCATTACAAAGTGCAGCTGTCTGCACGTGGACTTGTGCCATGTGCCTGTGGAAGGAAAATATTCTCCTCACTTTATCAGGACAACTTATGCATGGGTGTGAGGGTGGCCAAGGACAATTTCAGGACCATCAACAGGATACTGCACCTATGGTGATAAGCAAACCTGCAGCAATACTGCTTTGCTCATTAATGAATTAACTAGTTAATTAATTTGATATGGTTTGGCTGTGTCCCCACTCAAATCTCATCTTGAATTGTAGTTTCCATAATCCCCACATATTATAGAAGGGACCCAGTGGGAGGTAATTGAGCCATGGAAGTTGTTACCCTGTGCTGCTTTTCTTGTGATAGTGAGTTCTCACAAGATCTGATGGTTTTATAAGGGCTTTTCTCCTTTTTCTCAGCACTTTCCTGCCTGCCAACATGTGAAGAAGGACGTATTTGCTTCCCTGTCCACCACGATTGTAAGTTTCCTAAGGCCTCCCAGCCCTGCGGAACTGTGAGTCAATTAAACCTCTTTCCTTTATAAATTACCCAGTATCTGGCAGTTCTTTATAGGAGCATGAGAATAAACTAATACATAATTAGGTGATATTTTACTGATTACCTAGTGTGATGGTGAATTTTATGTGTCAACTTGACTGGCCTGTAGGATGACTAGACCTTTGGTCAAACATTATTCTGGGTGTGTGTGTATGTGTGTGTGTGTGTGTGTGTTTCTAGGTGAAATTAACATTTCAACTGATAGACTGAGTAAAGCAGACTGCCCTCCCTAATGTGAGTGGGCCTCATCCAATTAGTTGAAAATGTACATAGAACAAAGAGGTTGGGTAAGAGAGAACTTCTGCTACCTGACCGCATGAGCTGGAACATTGGTGGTCTCCTGCCCTTGGACTGGAACTTACACCATCAGCTCTCCTGGTTCTCAGGCCTTTAGACTCAAACTGGAACTACACCACTGGCACTCCTGGGTCTCCAGCTTGCCAGCTGCTCATCCTGGGACTTCTAAGTATCCATAATTGTGTGAGCTCATTCAGTATAATACATCTCTTTATATGCATGTGTGTGTACATATATGTGTGTGCATATGTATATGTGTGTGTGTGTGTGTGTGTGTTCTATTCATTCTGTTTCTCTAGCGAACCCTGACTAAATAGTCCTATCATGTACCAGATGCTCTGTTCTGTGTGCAAACAGTTTCAATCAACAGCCCCTTTAGCAGTGGACATCAGAGACAAAAGAAATAGGTGGACACCACATCAAAGTGACGATGTTGTTCTTGAATACATGTAAGGCTTTCAGAAATAATTTGAGGAAAGGGGATGATCAAGAGACTGAGGATCCTAAATAAGATGCAAAGGCCAGAGCCAGTAAAAGACAAGTTAATTACTCTTAATGGGAATGCATTTAAAACCCCAGGATCCTGAGGGTTGGAGAAGTGTGTGTGTGTGCGTGTGTGTGTGTGTGTGTGTCTGTCATCTGCAGTTGGGAACTGAACCCAGACAACTAGATGCCAGATCCTATTCACAAATATCAACACTACACACTACCTTTAAGAAAAGTGAAGACCACAGGCTTGGATTTTCAGCAAAGGATGAGAAAACGTGTTGTCATGTACTGTTTGTATATGCATGTCTTTCATATGTGCACAGAATGTGTATAGGTACATTCACACAAACACAGACACACAGAGAGTTTTTAGGTTTCCTCAGGAATTGAGTCTTTGATCAAAACAGAGTCCCAGGCTTCAGGCCTGGTGAATCCTGAGTTTCCTGTGACCCATCAGAGAGAGCCCACGTGGGGAGAGTGCTGTCCTGGGTGCCAATCACACCTCTGCAGGCAAGATGAGTGCAGGGCTCCCCAGCCAAGGTGTGTGTAGGATTTCTTCCTGTTTGATAAGGATGACTTGTTCTCACTGGGTCCCCTGGAATAGACCTGAACTCAGGGCCACACTTGCATGGACAGGAAGCGCAGAAATCAGGGCCCGCTGGTGTGGGGAGTCTCTGTGGCTCCCAGGGTGCACAGCCATTGCAAAGGCTGCTGCCTTTATCTCTTGCCAAATCTCTGAAGCTCCTGAGTCAGGAATTCTCAGGCCTTTTCATGCTCTGTCCATTGTTCTGACCTGCCTTCCAGGGCCAATTGCGGACTTTATTTATCCTACAAACACTCTCAATGGACCTATCATGGACCAAGGGCTGTATTTGGCATGAAGAATTCAGACATAAACAAGACATGGACCTTTTCATAGAGCCCTGGAAATCTGTCCACTTTTTTAAATCATAAGAAAGCAGGAAGGCAGAGGACTGAGGAATTCAACACTAACCTTCATCCATTCATAGGCAACTGATTATTTCCTGAAGTTGGATTTTTGGAGTGATCATTAATTTTACCTTTTTCTGCCCTCCTATAAGTAAGTTTGGAACCAACCAAGAAATAAAGCAGAGGACATAGATAGAAATCAAAATATCAAGATATCATCTCTGAAGGTGATTTGAAGAGCATGGCTTTAGATCTTATGGCCACAGTGGGCTTTCCAGCACTTCACTTCAGGTTCCAATTTACCCATCCAGTAAATGGGCTGACCACAGTGTGCCTGTTTCCAGGGCAGGGCTTGTCCTGGAAAACTTGCCACACGATACTTGGTTCTGAATGCATCCTTCCTGAAGGTGGGTCCCAGAAAACCCAGAAAAGGCTGAGCTGAGCATGCCTGTTGTGATGTATCTGAAACAGGCCCATCAGATACATCACTCCTCCTCTGGGGACTAGCTCGTGAAGCTGCATGAATACTGGAGTGTCACTTCTGCTGCCATCTCTTCCCTTAAGAACATGGGGCAGAGGAAAAGGAGGTTCCTCCCAACACCTGATATGTGTACCCATGTTTTAGGTTGCTAGTAATAAGAAAATAAACTTAGGATGCACAGGCTTCTGGTTGCCATGGAGACCACAACAGAAAGAGCACTGGACCTGGTGTCCAGATGTCTTAAGTTTAAATCCTGACTTTGTTACTTACTAACCAGGCCACCTTGAGCAAATCATCTTAGCTCTCCAGGACTCAGGTCTGTCCTCTGAGAAATACAGATACTGATGCTGAGTCTGTGGCAGAGGGTTATTGGAGGACAAAATTTGAGCTTGGATATGGACAGGAGGGATTGTGCTTATTGTTATTTCTGATGCCACCTGGCCTCAGTGTTCTTGTCCCTGAGGGGAAAAATACAGTGTATGAGCCTGCCTTATAGTCGAACCTAACCTGGATCTCATCTTGAGGCTCAGACATCATGGAACTACTTTAATAAAGGAGGTAACTTCTAACCACTAGACCTGTTGGAACTCCTATGTTTTAGAAGGTTCATCATGAGCCTGTCCAAGACCAATTCAGAGAGCTGGACACTGAAGATTCTCCATCTTTCCAACAACCTCTAAGTCCTTGAGTAGCTCAGGGGAGATTTTGCATCATACTAATGTACTTTCTCTGTCTTCTGGTCAGCTATACCACACTATACTATGTTATACACACACACACACACACACACACCAGAGAATCCATCTCAACTCTAATGGCTTGGTTATTTTTCAAGTACAGAGATAATTTATAAACAACTCCTCAGAAGTTAAAGGAGAGAGAGAAAAAAATCTTGTATACTGCTCAGAATGGATTAAAAAAAAAATCGCTCTAAGAGTCAAGCTTTCTCTTCCCCTGAGATACGATTATGATTTTTCTCTTCTTTTCTCTCAACAGTTTCATGTGCATTAAATTCTCACTGTGGAGCTCGTTGGTGCTGCTCGCTTCTGTCCGGTTCTCCTTCCAGGCACAGAATGGGCTGCATTTCCTGGCTCCTTGTGGCTGGAGGCAGCTGGGTGACTAGTTCTGGTCAATGAGTTGTCAGCAGAGGTGACACATGTTGCCTCTAGGCCAGAGCATTTAACTGTTTAGCTACCACTGTGAGTCCTCCAGAGTGTACACTCTCTCCTCCGGTGTTGTGGCTGCGAGGTTCAAGATGGTAGCTGCTACACCAGCAGACTATGTCTCTCATAGAGAGGCAAAGGGCACAGCCTCCCGCTGACCCATGAGCCATATGTACTTGAGCAAGAAAGCAACCTTCACTGTCGTAACATGTTAGAATTTGAGAGTTGTTTGTAATTGCAGCTTAACCTAGCCTATCTTGTCTGATATGCCCGTAATAAATGAAAAAATACATATTCAGACCAAGTGTCCTGACATTGTTTATAGGTCCTAGAGAATCCAAGTTGGCCATAAATGGCACCAATTTGTGGGAGACTGAAAATAACAAGTTCTGCAGTGTCTACTTTTATGGCCTGGTTTAAAGAGAAGAACATGCTTCCCAGAGAACGGGTTTAGCCTTTGCATTAAACATCAGGCTGCTTCCTCTACCGCATGGCAGGTTTTCATCTCCTCTGAATAATTTTTTAGCAACTTGAGAAACTGCAATCCAAACATATAGTATTTTTGGCTGGAAATTAAAACACGTCACTTTTAAAACATAAGCAGCATGCCCTGAATGTTTATGGTAAAAAGCTCACTCCTGGCCAGACTGCAAAGCTCACATTACCGAGAGGCAAACCCTGGAACATGCTAGCAGTTTGCATCCCAGTTCGTCCTTCCTACACAGTGCAATGACTGTGAATCATGTCTCCTCTGGCACATGAACTCCCAGGCTTTCTGACTCCTTCCATATCAAAGAGCGACTGGCTAGAAGTTCCCCTTGCTGCAAAGGGACAGCCATAGAAATGAGAAGACAGGTTTCTGTCCACCATACTGCCCTTGTGATAAGCCAAAGATATCCACTCAAATCAAATTTCCAATGACACTGCACTGAAGGTGCTGGCCGTGAAGTCCCCTGTTGAGGGGAATCACCTTATGGCTCCGTGCACACATTTGTTTATTTCATTTATTCACATGTTCATTTGTTAATGCCTACAAGGAACAAGTATTAGTGAAAAGATGTTGTGAGGGACCCAAAGACAAAGATAATGTTTGACTCTTAGAGGCCTGCAGCTTAACATTTGAAGCATTTGGTAATACAGGTCAAAAGAGAGACACAACATATTCTGGGAATTTAGAGGAAGGAGATGCAACAGAGAGCTCATGAAAGAAAAGGGCATGAAATGAACAATTTTGACCGCATATTATCTACCTTATTTTATTCCATTTCTACCATACTTTCATGAGGTGGTAATTTATATATTAGGTGAAGAAACTAAGCCTCAAATATTAAGGTCAGAAAACTGTTAGTTGGAAGAGTTATGTTTCACACACAGGCTAGTCTGATTCCAAAACTGATGTCAAGTAACTTCACCTCTCTGAGCCACGACTTACCCATTTATAAAATGGAAATCGAATAAAAGTACTGATCTCACAGAGTTGTTCTGAGGATGAAATGGGATAACCTATAAAAATTAAGTTCTTTGTCTGGCACACGGTAAGCCCCCAGTAAGTGTTTGTCAGGATATTCTTATTGTGCACCTGCTGTATTGGAAACCCTTACTCAGTGCTTCATAAAATTATTCTTATCATCTTCCCTTTAAGGATAAGGAGAGTGAACCTTAGGTAAATTAAGGAACTTGCCCAAGGTCACCTAACTGGTAAATAAGAGTGCTGAAAGTAGGACTGAGGTCTGCCTGATTTTGAACATCAATGCCCTTTCCACCATGCCAAGGTGTCTTCCAAGGCCAATTCAGAAGACTAAAAGCCTCCCAGGAGTGAATGAATAGTGTTCATCAATGCATTACATATTGTACAGTGCTCATGAGTGGAGGCTTTGCATTGCCCAGGTAGCTTCACATTTTAGTAATCCTACGACCTTGAGCAAGCTATTTAACCTCTCTGAGCTCCTCATAAGGCTGATGTGAGGACTAAACAAGATAATGCATATGAAGTGTTTAGCAAGATGCCTGGAATATAGACAGATCTCAATGAATGTGAATTTTGATGATAACAGTGATGATGATGATGATGATGATGATGATGTTGATGGTGATGTTGATGATGGTGGTGGTGATGACAATGGCTCTGGCATCACTGACCTCGCCTGTGTGATAGTGACGCACCCATGGAAGCTGTCACTAAAGAGAGGGAAAGGTAGTTGCTCCAAGATTATTGCCTTGGCCAGCACACACTTCTGGTTAATCAAAGAATTGTTCAGGATGCAACAAGTTAAGGAACTATGGAGAATTGTGATCCCTACCAGAATTAGTGCGCTAAGAAAATGTATTCTCAAGACATTTATTCTTTATGTGACTTTTTCAAATGTTGGTTGGCGATGAAGCCAGAATTCTCTTATCAAAATGAAATCTGTAGAATACAATTTTCAGCTCAAACAATGTGGTTTATACAAAGTGCCACCCTTGCAAGTCAGATGAGGAAATATAAAACTGTTCGAGAATGGATATATTGTTTGCACACAAAAGGCCCTGTGAATCCATGTTTCATGCCAGGCCTCATTTGGCATCTTCAGTAAAGGGGAAAAACTCTCTCTTCTCCAGAGGAAACCCCAACGGAGACCTCAGCACCATATTAGCTGAACCCTGTGCTCCTTGCAAAATGTCAAAAGACCACACAAAGTGCCAGAAGTCCTACCTCTTTGCTCAGTGGGACTCCAGGTTCCTGGAAGGCAGAAACCTGGCATTTATCACCATTGGTCCTTTTTGTTAGACTGAGATGACTCTGGACTACTTCCCTCAGTGGTGGATTCCATGCTACAGAAATCCATTGAGAGCCCACTAAATGCTGCTCTAGGCACCATGAGGAGTACACAGGTGAGTTAAGATTCAGCCTTGACCTCAATGTGCTTACCATCTAATAGTGTGGGGAAAAGGCAAGTCCTTGAGGGCAACGCAAATTTTTACTGTCACGAGATAATCATCTATGCAGCCAACAGTCTTTCATCATTCCTTCACAGTGTGCCTGCTGTGTCAGGCTCAGTGCTAAGCTTGGAGGAAGGAAAAGCAAGAAGGCACATTTCCTGGCCTTAGGAAGATCAGCGTCCAAGTGCTTTGGGAACTCAGCTGAATGAGAGAGAGCATCTAATTAGGAACCAGAAAAGAGTTCTGGGAGGGTCTTAGAAGACTGGTAAAACTCAACACATGGACATGGGGGACCATCCAAGGACCAGGACCCAAAGTCACAAGTCAAGGTCTGATGGGTGGGTTGTAATCATTGACTGCTCCATGGGTTTGTTACCTACCACTGAGCCTGTAGCCACTGCAGACCACTGTGGACATTTGGGGGCTGATCAGCATTCAGTGCTCCCGTCCCTTTAATTCCTTTGTTTCCCATGAGAATTCTACCTTGTATGAAGACTTGATTGGAAAAAGGACAAAGCTCCCTCCAAGGATGTAGAATGGGCTTCATCCTCCCTTTCCCTGCTCAGGCTCAGCCCCTCTGGAAAGGCCTTTCTGAGGAAGTAGCATTTGAAGGATTTCAACCAAGTTGAGAACAGGAAGAAGAGTCTTCCAGGGTGAAGAAACAGCAGGTCAAATGCCCTGAGGCATGAATGGGTTTGGCGAGTTCAAGGAACCCAGAGTATAGGATGAACAGTAGAGGTGACAGCAGACAGAGAGCAGAGGTGGGCTGGGACCAGATCCTGTAAGCTTGGAGGCTATTGCAAGGGATTTGGAGTTTATTCTTAAGCTGCTAGAGGGCTGGAAGCAGAGGGGCAATGGGGTACTCTAATTTTTAAAATATTCTTCCTGCTGCTGAGTAGAGAATGGACTGTGGAGAGGCAAGACAGGAAGGAGAGAAACCAGCTAGGGCTATTGCTGTGGCCTGGGGATGAGATGGTAACAGCCATCAGTGACATTGGAGAGAAGGAGATAGACTTGGAATATAATTTGCAAGGTTAACTTCCACTGGACATATGCTCTGATGTCACAGGCAAGGAAAAGAAGAATCCCGGGTGACTCCTGGGTTTGCAGGTTGCATAGCTGATAGTGCTACCTAATGAGCAATAGTGGGCAAAAGATAAAGCAATAGTGGGCAAAAGATAATTACGGAGGAAATCACAAGGAAGGCCATATTTTGCTAGAAAAAAACCCCAGTGTTTTGTTTTGAGCATTTAAGGTACCCAGGTAGAGACATCAAGCAGAGAGTTTTGATATGATTCTGGCATTGGGTGTACAGGAAGTGGTTATAGACACAAATGTTGATGTGCTTAGCACATAGATGGGATTTACAGCCAAGGAATGGATTGAGGTCACCCAAGGAGGGAAACAGAGTAAGAAGGTCCAAGGACTGAGCCTCAGGGTGTTCCAACAAGCCCTTTAGAACAAGAAAAATCTGAAATGTGCCTGCTCCCTTCACACTTGCATGTCCCACTGCATCAGGATAAACTGCAGAGGGAAAAGCCGAACCTGTTAAGACCATTTTTAACCTCATTTGAATACTGTATGTACATAATTAAAAACATTTGGCCCCAAAGATTAATAACTCCTTTTACATCTTCCTTTGACAGTCGCACTGATTCGTCGGGCGGGGCTGGTGGGGTGGGTGCTTTCTGAGTTGATTAACACCTCCACGTTGCTTTGAGAAAAGTGTGGGGCGGCGACAGAAAATGCCACATTGCAGATGCCTGACTTGGGGATGGGACTCTGACTTCACGCCTCCCGATAGAGGCAGAGACTCACTTCTGACGGAGGGAAAGTATTACAAAAATATATATGTAACACATATTCTATTCCTGATTTAGGTCTATAATCTTATGAGCCAGACTGTAATGAATAAAGTTATAATTAGCTGTAGATGAAGAACACGCAGCCGTGTTTTCTAGGGTGCACTTTAGGGCTCCAGTCCAATCTGCACATTTACAAGCTGTGCTATTTGCATTGACTTCCACAGACTCCACTCCGAGACAGAAGAGGCTGCATTATTGATTACAGCGTGTGCATCCTGCTTAGCTCTCTACTACACCCTGTGGGGTGTGGAAATGCAGGAGGAGGGAACAGCCAGGAAATCCGGAAAACACTACCCCATCCTCACAGAATAGTTCCCCAAATAGCAGCATCAACGTTTAATCTACGCCAGAAAACCTCTGGCATTTCCCCCCAACGAGATCTACCAGCTTGGACTAAATGGATGTAAATTAACTGTATGAGTGGCTGAGACATGAGCTGTGTGACCTTAGGCAAGTCACTTCCCCTCTCTGGGTCCTGGGTTTCTATCTTTGAAATGAGAAGTTGGGCTTGAATACCTCCAAGGCCCTTTCCAGCTTCAGCATTGGAGGATATTTGATTCTATCAAGAGACAATCATATCAGATGGTCACTGGACAAGCTCCTGCAGGACCAAGGCTTACCCCAAGCTGCCAAGGAGCCTAGCACCCCATACACCTTCTCCATGTGTTTGATGTGGTATGAAGTAGCATACTGGTAAATGTTTAACAACTGGCTCTCCAGTGGAAAAGCTCTGATTTATAGTGTTTTCCAATATCTGTGGTGTAAATACTCCCACTATGGTGAATGTCAACCTACCAACATGATGTCACTGAATACAGAGTTGGGAAAAGATGCACATAATTGGCTCTCAGGAGCTGGCACTCCTACCAATTGCAGTGCACCACTCACGGTTTGTGATGGGAGTTAACTGGCAAGTGGCGCCCCGTCTCTTCTCCATTTCTCCTAGACAAAAGACCTTGAGCAGGAGTCAACACCATTGTTGCAGGTAGCAGAGAGAGTGACTTTGATCCTCTGGCTAATTCCCCTGCTATGTGGTTCTTGATGTGACTTTTGCCTCAAGGTTCTGTCTCATGAGCCAGACATCCACGGTCCAAATTCTGGTTCTGACACTTACCAGCTGTGTGGCCTTGGTCAAGTGACTTAACCTCTATGTAAAAGATGTAAAGTGGGAATCGTAAACATACCTAGCTCCTAGGTGTGTTCGTCAGCTCAGGCTGCCATAAACTGGGTGGCCTAGACACCTCAACTGTATTTGCTCACAGTTCTGGAAGCCGAAAGTCTGAGATCAAGGTGGCAGCATGGCTGGGTTCTGGTTGAGGGCTACCTTCCTGGCTTGGACAGCCACCTTCTTTCTTGCTGTATCTTCATATGGCAGATCAGGGCTACACTGTTAGGACTTCCTTTAATCACCTTATTACAGACCCTACCTACAATACAGCAACATGGGGAGTTAAGGCTTCAACATATGAATTTTGGGGGACACAATTTAGTTAATAGCAATAGGGTTGTTACAAAGGTTAAGTTAATATATGTAAGAAGCCTGCTACATGGTAAGCACTCAATAGACTTATTAGTTGTTGGTATTTTTTTTTCTAATATAATGTCCTATTTGAGTTTGACCCATGGAGTCAAAGATAAAAACAAACAAACAAAAATTTTTAAAAAGCAAAACTTTTGTAACTCTAAAATTCAATTTTCTTGCAAGAGCCAAGGGCCCACCCTGAGTCAACAAATGTCTGATATGATGGTCAATTCAATCCAACTGTTGGTCTAGAAGCTCTGCACTTGGATTTTGGATCTGAAGAGCAATATTTGGAAACCCATCAATTTTATCCCCTTTGAGTATCCATAGCTAGTAACTAGGCCAGCAGAGGAGCCAGGAGTATTTCCTGCTTCTCTTACCTGCAGTTCCAAGACGTCCCACTCCCCAAACTGAAAGCCGGACTCCTGGTACCTACCAATCCTTCCAGCTTCTGGGTAAGCCCCTCCCCAGAAAACATCTGAGCCTGCTTCAACTTGTGGCTGCATTCCACCCCTGCCCTCCTGACGCTCCATAAATCTACATGTGCCTTAGTAAGGAATAAGGTGAGGAAAAGAGAAGCCTGGATGAGAGGAAAAGCGAAAAAGGAGGGAAGGGAATGTCCATTTCTTGAGCACCTTCTGGTTGTCAGGCATGATGCCACATGTTTTGTGTTCATCCCAATGCTGATAGAATCTCCCGGCAACCCTCAGAAGCATTCTACAGACAAGGACACTGACTCTGGGACTGTCACCAATGCACTGGTACACAGCTGGTAAAGGCAGAGGAGCTGGAATTAAAGCCCAGTTCCACACAACTCCAAACTCCTTCAAATCCAGTTCCATGCAACTCCAAAGTCCTTCAACAGGTCTCTACTCTGCCTACAGTGCACTAATACAAATAAAAATACGATGTCCAGGCATCTTGATTTGGCCAGAACAGTCTTGGCTTTTTTTTTTTTCTTTTCTGTTTTTGATATGGAGCCTCTCTCTGTCACCCAGGCTGGAGTGCAATGGTGTGCTCTTGGCTCACTGCAACCTCCGCCTCCTGGGTTCAAGAGATTCTCCTGCCTCAGCCTCCCCAGTAGTTGGGCCTACAGGCGCGGGCAACCATACCCGGCTAACTTTTGTATTTTTAGTAGAGATGGGGTTTCACTATGTTGGCCGGGCTGGTCTCAAACTCCTGACTTCATGATCTGCCTGCCTCAAGCTCTCAAAGTGCTGAGATTACAGGGGTGAGCCACCGCACCCAGCCTACAGTTCTGGCTTTTGGCAACTTGAGTCTAGTGGTGAGGTGACCCTTAAAGTTTTGTTCTAGATATTACCCACTACCCATTATTCACCAACATTCCTTGGAGGTATAACCAACTCAAAAACAAAAAAGACAAAACAGCCCAGTTCGAAAATGGGGAAAAGACATGAAGAGCCATTTCTCCAGAAAAGATATACAAATGGTCAAGAAGCACATGAAATGATGCTCAACATCATTAGTCATTAGGGAAATGCAAATCAAAACCACACTGAGATGCCACTTCACACCAACTAAGATGTCTATAAAAATGGTAAATAGTAAGTGCTGATGAGGAAGTGGAGAAACTGGAACCCTTGTACATTGCTGATGGGGATGTAAAACGGTACAGCCTCTATGGAAGACAGTTTGGTGGTTCCTCAAAAAGTTAAAGATAGAATTTCTGTAAAGCCCAGCAATTCTATTTCTAGGTATATACCCAAAATATTTGAAAACAGGCACTCAAATACTTGTACATAAATGTTTATAGCAGCACTATTTACAATAATGAGAGATGGGAACAACCAAAATGTCCATCAGTGTATGAACAGACAAACAGAATGTGGCATATCCATACAATGGAATATTATTCGGTCATCAGAAGGAATGAAATACAGATACGTGCTACAAGGAGGGTGAACCTTGAAAACATTATGCCAAGTGAAGAAGCCAGACACAAATGGTCACATATGGTAAGATTCTATTTATATGAAATATCCAGAATAGGTAAATCCACAGAAACAAAAAGCAGACTGGTTATTGCCAGGGTCTTGGGGGTGGGGGGAGGAATAGGAGTGACTGCTAAGGGGCAAAGGGTTTTCTTTTGAGGCAACAAAAAATGTTTGGAACTTGATATAGATAGTGGTTGCACAATATTGTGAAGGCATTAAATGCCACTCAACTTATGCTTTAAAATGGTTAATTTTATGTTATATTCTGTTTCAAAATTTTAAAAAGGGGTGTGGGAGAGGCAGGAGAAGGCCCCCAGGTTCTTTTCCTAATTACTGAGGTTCAGGGTCCAGCCTGGGAAAGGAGAGGAAGGAGGAACTCACAATTAATGAACTCCCCAGATGTGCCAGGAGCAGCGCTAGGTCTTCTACCTGCCTTATTTCATTAAATTTTCCCACTTTGCCAGACACAGTACCACTTGCTTTGTGTTTATTACAACTCTGGTTGATTCTCCCAACAACTCTGAGAAGCAGATGGCAGGGCTATTATTCCCACTTTATAGATGGGGCAGCTGAGGCTCTTAAGTGTCAGGACCTGGTTTGGAACCCAAGCCTGTCTGACCACAGAGCTTCAGACTCTCATATCAGCAGGTGTTCCTAAGGGCATCAGTGAAAGTCACAGCCAATACTCTTACAGCTGCAGCCACAACCAGCACGGTCACTGGAGGGAAACGGGAGGGAAAGAGGGGTGTTGCATCGCGTAGTTGCGTTTATCTCTCAGCTCCCCTTCCCTGTCCTCTAATCAACAGGGTAGAAATATGGCCCCTTAAGTGTGAGTATCATCCTCCACAACAGTGGAGACAGCAGCTTATTCATCTGAAGACAGAAAACTTGCCTTGGCAGCCTGAGGCCTGGGAGTTACGTCAGAACTTTCAGAATGGTTGGCGGTGCCTTTGCCTGTGCTGGTCCAGGTTCTACGTCGACTTGGAGGAGCTTTTTACTGCGTCCACTGAGGGACGCCCAGATTCCTCAGAGGGAAGCCGGGTATGCCGGCTGGAGCACATCAAGGGTCAGAAGCGGCCTCCCTGGCTTCCACCACAGCAGTGAGTATCATTGTCCTTCACAGGCCTTCTCTCCTCGCAGGGCCTCAGTTAGTTTGTCTCTGTGGAATGAGGGGGGTTGTACTTCCAACTCTGAAATGTCGATGATTCTCCCTCAACACCTTGACATTTGCTGAGGAACTTGGCAATGGGATGCGGATATAGGTGTCCCTAAAAGCAGTGCATGAATCAGATCCTTGTTATGAAACCACACTTGTGTAAAGCAGAGAGCCATGGTGTAATGTCAATAACCAGCCTCCAATTCATCACGAGCTTGTAGATGTTTATAGAAGCCCAGAAGGAAGAGAAAGAAGAAAGAAAGGAAGCAAGAGATGGGGGAAAGGATGGAAGGGGTTAGGAGCAGGCACTTGGGAGTCAGAGGTTGTCAGTTTGGAGTTGGTGTCTCTGCTCTTGCAGCATGACCTTGGAGAAGTCACTTGACCTCTCTCAGCTTCCATGTTCTCATCTGTAAAATGGGGATACAAGTACCCACCAAATGAAATAACCTATTTGAAGGGCTTACCAGTCCTGGGCACTTAATAAACTCAATCAAATATAAATTATTAAGCAAAGAGGGAGAGAGTAAAAACAGAAAGAATTGAAGGAGCGTTTTGGGGAGAGCAGGAAACCCTGATTGAACCACACTAAGCATGGGCCTGGTATTCTCAGCCACACAACCACAAGGAACATACGCAGAATCATAGAAAGGTTGAAACTGAAGGGAAGGACTGATTTCTCTTTTTCTTTCTCAAATTTGGGGATGTGAAGTGAAGGGGCAGATATGGGGATCCTCTTTAGGCCACCCCAGATTCCAGTTGCTGCTGCTTATATTGCTTTGAAATACACCCCAAAACAATCAGCATACATCATCCAGAAAAGCGCATTCCCTGCCCCACATAGACATAAGCTCTTGTGTATGCACTCTCACAAGATATTTCAAAACGCTCACTCGCTCCTTGTCCCACACACTCACATGCATCCCCAACAAGATTTGAGAACCAAGGTCAATGCTTCTCCTTGTGAGTTACCCTTTTATCACTTGGAATTGATTATCTTAGCATTATTTCCCTCCCCCACTCCCACTGACATCCCCACCTCTCAGACTGGGTCCAGTTCCTCTGTTCTGGGCTGTCAAAGCCCTGTGCTCCTTTCTTGCATGGCACTCAGCAGAGTTTATCGTCACACATGGATGTGCACAATTATTTGATTTGTGTCTACTTCCCCTCCTAGACTTGCTTCTGCTTCAAGGCTTCAGGAATCAAGTCTGTTTGGCTCATCCTGCACCTAGCACCACGCCTGGCAAACAGTAACAGTTTAATAAATACATGTGGAATGTTGAAACGAATGAATGAGCACATAATAATGAGTCTTTTCAAACTCAAGGTCTCAACACCTCAGACCCCCGTCCCTGACCCTGCCTCGCTGCAGGGACCTTGACCTTGTATGATACCCCAGCCTCTGCTCTGAGTCCAGGGCCTCTGCCCTCTGCCTCTGCTCTTTAGCTTCCTTGGCCAGGTGAGGCCCACTTTCCGGAGTCCAGACAGCCTCCTCTTTTCTTCAGCAGTGAAGCTTATGGCCTGTCTTCCAGAAGAGTGGGCAGGGATCCCACCTTAGCATTCCCCAGCTCTGAGCTGGCGTCACAGTTAGGATACAACTACTCCAAAGGGGTCTTCAGGCCAGTGAACCCTCTGACCCTTTTCTGACCTCCCCACCTTTTTCTACCTGCCAAACCCAGCACTTTCCCTCCCTTCCTTTATGCCCTTGACTCAAGCCTCGGATTCATTTTTTAAAATATTTACATTTCCGCCCTTCTTCAGGGGACTTTGTCTCTCTAATAAATAGAACACGAGCAGCTGCTCTCAACTGACCCTGCAGCAGCACTGGGGGGTGGTGGGGAGCCCTGGCTGCTGTCATTCCTCTCCACGCAGGCGCCCTGGTCAGACCCACTCCTTCCACGCTGCCCTGACCGCCACCCACCCCCAGTCATTGTCTGATCCCACTCCCAGGAGCCCAGCCCTCCCCCTCATTAAATCAGTGGCCACCGTGCTCCTAGAGATGCGACAGAGGCAGCTGCCTGGCTTCCCAGACCCGAGTGGGCCCAAGGGGTTGATTAGCATATTGTTGTAGGGAAAGAAGCCTGGAGTAATCCTTTTTCCTACTGATGCTAAATAACATTACCTGAAGGTTCCTCCACCCCTCCAGCCAGCCAAAAGCAGCCAGAGAAAGCTCTGATTCTCCTCTCCTGTTCTCTTCCTCGTCCCCAACTCCCCTCCTCCTCCCCCTCTCCCTCTCACCTCCTTTCCTCCCCTCCATTCCTCTTCTCCCCAGCCCCCTTGTATCTTCACCTTAGCTCCACCCTCTTTTAAAAAATGCAAACACAGGAGCCACCAGGAAGCAGCTCATCGTCTTCTCTGAAGACGCCACGCTTCTGCCTCCCTTACAGCTGGGGGCGCCTTCGCAGGACCAGTGCTTTGCTCTGCCTGGAAAGCCACGGGAATGACAAATCTTTGGACAAATTACTGATTTCTCATCTAATTTACATCCAATTAGTGTGAGTGAAATGAATCATGTGGTCAGCCCCTCAGGGGAAACATTGAGATAACAAATACCCAGGGCTTCTTTCCTGGGGAACTGACGGGCCCTGGGGGAAGTCCATGATTTACCCCTCGGGTCAGAGGCCCCCTCCCTTCCCCCAGGCAGGTTACCCAGCCCATAGATCAACCCCGCCCCCTCCCAGCCGCCTGGACAGGCCCCAGTGAGTTCAGGCTGGTAAAAAGGATGGGCTGGGAGAGAACCAGGTCTCACGTTGCGCCCCGACTGTGGAGATCCACTTCAGATCTGAGTGCAGCCGTGAGGTTTTAGAGCAAGTGCCAAGTCCTGGGCTGGCGGCCCTCATGCCTTGAATCTCCGCCCACCCCCATAAGGACGTGGAGAGGTAGGCAGTCCCAGGCTGGTGATCCTAACTGGTGTTTTGCTGCTACTCACCGCATCTCAGGCCCCCGTTTTCAATACTTAGCGCCGTGGCTCTTAACCCTCACGACAACGACAACATACTCTAGAAGGCAGGCACTACTAGGGCCTCTGCTTTACAGGGAGGGGAACTGAGACTGAGACTCAGACAGGAGTTAGCCAGGAAGCTGCGGGGCTGAGAGTTTTGGACACCGGCAGTGTGATCACAGAGTCCAGGCACTTAACCATCAGGGCTCCTTCTGCTACGTGCATTTTGCAGAGAAGGAAACTGAGTCTCAGAGTGGTGCGAGGGAAGTCACTGCCCAAGGTCACGGAGCGCTTTTTGGCAGATCAGGAGGGTCAAGTCCAGTGCGATTCTTCCGCTTGCAGCTTCGTGTTGCTCGGTCGCAGGGCAACGTCAGAGCACCTCTGACTCCAGGGAGGTGGAAGCGGCTTCCCGGGTGAATGCGGTTGGATCGTGCGAGGCCGCCACCACTGCCAAGAAAAGAAACACACCACCGCACACCTTGCCATCCCTGGGTCACCACTTCCTTCTTCGTGTATGAAGAGCAGCAGACGGAACTCAGCAATGTTTTTCCAACACAAGAAGGATGACTTTCCGAAATCGTTTGAAGTGGGAAGACTGGGGCGAGCGGGCGGGGCGGGGCGGGGGGCGAGCGGGCGGGGCGGGGCGGGGGCACGGGCTTCTTGTCTGAACAGTGCAGTGGCTGCATGTTTGGGGTGAGCTTGATCTTCCTGTGTAAACTTGTTTCTAGTCTGCTATTTAAAACCTGGCATATGGATGGGATCTCAGCTTCCAGTACTGGCAGTTCTTAACATTCACAGCGACTAAATAAAAAGGGAATTTTAAAAACCAAATGCAGTTTTACCCCATAATGAGGCAAAGAGAGAAGTACTAAGAAGTTAACAACTCCCGAACTTAGGATCAGCCAACCCTGTAAATGTGGGGGCCTCTGCAATGCAGTGTGGGGTTCAGAGGAAAGGAAACGACATTTTCTGAGTACCTAAGGTAGGCCTTAGCTTTTTGTGCTGTGGGCTTAGCCCCAGGGTTAGGATTAGGGTTAAGGGGATGGCCTTCATAGTCACCCGCCAGGTTTTGAAGCCCAGCTCTGTCACTCACTACCTGAGTGACCTTGGAAAAGTTACTTTACCTCTCTGAGCTTCCTCAGCCCTAAAACAGGCCTAAAAGTAGGACCTAACTCACAAGGATGCCATCAAGATTATGTGAGCTAATGTTTGTGAAGTGTGTAGCTTGATGCTCCGCATATACTAAGTGTGAAAAAAAAAAAAAAACAACCCTGTGTTATTACCTGCACATCTGCTGGGGCCGTGAGGATTATTTTCCCCATTTTCAGCTACTGAGGTTGCAGAGGATGTTATATGTGCATGGAAGGGGGTGCATCTCTTTCGAGGGCTGAAGACAACCTGTAATCCCAGGAATGGTAAACAGAGTAAGAAGAGAGGCCTGAGATGGTTAGGGAGTGAAAACACTGAGAACAGGTTCTGGAAAGAAGGAAGCGGCTCTAGCAGGCATGTGACTTAGGTCACTACGGGCAGGAGCAGAGTCACAAGGTTCCTGGGGCAGCAATCAGGTAGATTCCTCTCTGGGACCCCAGTAACAACAACAATTGTTACGTGCTTACTATGTGTCTGGCACTGTTCCAAATACTTTACAAGTTTCATTTGTTTGTTTTCACTTAAGCCTCAGAATGGCTCATCGAAGTGGTTATTATTATTTTTGAATAGGAAATCAAGGCTCAGAGAATAAAGACCCAAGATCACACAGCTATAGAGTGAGTGACGGGGCTGGGTAGTCAGGCTCCTTAAGTAAACCTGCTTGGTTTACTGCCTCTACCAGCACAGGTCTTGGCACCAGGGGCATTTTATAGCAGAGAATAAGTAATTGTCCTGCGAGGAAGGTAGAAACAGCCCCTTATGTCTAAGTAGACAATCAAGTTAGCTGTCAGCCTCATTCATCTCACTGGGGCAGAGGCCCCTAAGACTCATTCAGGACTGCTTACAGAGTCCCTTGACAATCAGACCACACCACTTGAACAACCAGCAAAGAGCCTGTTCCCTGACCACCCCAACGAGGGAACCAATACTCCCTAGATGTGTGACCTCAGTTTCCTGATCTGTAAAATGGGAAGATCATGGTATCTACATCCTAAAACTGTTAGTGAGAATTAAGTAAAGCAGCTAGAACTGTACCTGGCACAGACTTCTCAGTTCTGTTGTTGTAACCAATGAGGAAATGGAGGTTCCGAGTGGTGGAGCAACTTGTTCAACTGCACAGCAGCAGATGAGATCAATATCAGAAATGTTTCCTTTGAACACAGCTTGGTCAGCAGGGCTGGAAATGGGGCCATGGGTGTTGCTGGGGAAATTGTCTGGGGCACCTGCTGGGGGAATCCAGTGATCTGAAGGACCACGGCCCCAGTGATGTCTTGGGTCATCTTTGACTCACTTGTCTCAAAACACATGGATGAATGCCCCTGCTTCTCAGAAGCTCCTCTAACACATGTCCCATCCCGACTCTCCATTTCTCCAGAGAGTTCCTTGGGAGGAAGAACTTTGTCCTGGCTCAGAGATTCGCCCCAGGCACTGAGGACATATGGGCTCGGAGCTCCTGCTTCAGAGCCTGCCACTGTCAAGACTTATGGCCGCCTCATCTCTCCCCCTCACTAGGTCTGGCTACATCACTTATCTCCCTGACGCTGACCTGCCAGCAGCTGCAGGAGGCTCTCTCCGGTAAGATTTGATTAATGAGGTTCAGCAGCAACAAATCAGTCTTAGGGAGCAGCCCTCCCCTCTCTGAGACACACTTCCACAACACCCGCTGCATACAAACTGCCCGGTGGGTGTGGGGCTGCTCCCAGCTGTGCCTGTCAGCAGCCCCTGGCTCAGTGTCCCGAGTTCCATGGGCCGGACCTGCCTGGAACTCACAGCTCACCCACCAGTACCCACTGCACCCGTGTACAAGCAAGAGGTGCTCATCTTGTCTTCAAGAGAATCATATCTTAAGATAATAATATGATAGTGTAAAGACAGCTACGAGGTGGGAGGATCATCTGAGCCCAGGAGGTCAAGACTGCAGTAAGCCACTGCACTCCAGCCTGGGTGAGGGAGTGAGACCTAGCTCAGAAAATAAATAAACAAACAAATAAATAAATAAATAAATAAAACAGCTACTATTTGTTAACCATATTCAAGGCATCTGCAATCTTATCTAATTGACAACCCTTTTGAGTGAGGATTTTATTATTCCCATTTTAAAGATGAGGTAACTGAGATGCAGGTGTGCTGGTAACTTGCCCAAAGTCACACAGTTAGAAAGGGGCAGAGCTGGGATTTGAGCCCAGGCATTCTGGCCTGTAATCATACTTCCTTGTGTGCCTGAAATCTTACAACCTTTTGGAAATATGATGAAAGTGATAGTCCTTCTCCTAGCAAAAAAAAAAAAAAAAAAATTATCCTATCTATACACCCATTGCTATACAATTTCAGCATGTGCCGATGTACCCACCTTGAATGCCATCCATGGTCCTGAGAACCCCCACTCTCACTCACTGTAAGACTTAGTCACAGCCTTTCCTCCTCGGGGCCTCAGTCTCCCCTGTAAGGAGAGACTCTGGGGGATCCTACCTCCAAGGGCTCATCCCTCTCTTACTCTCTCTGTCAAATGCGCGATACCCAAGTCCTGCTTCCAAGTCTCATCTGCTCTCTCACATTTGGAAAGTTCTCGTCTTTGGAAGGCAGAACTGTTCTTCTTTCTGAATTTCCAACCACTAAATGTGCGTCGCCCATCCCACCCCACCCTTTCTCCTTACCCCCCAGTTTTATTGGAACTGTTTGTTTCTTAAGCAGTTACAGGAAGCCCATGGCACGTCGAGGTCCATCCATTCCTTTGCAGCATAATCTACACATCATTCAAGTGCATGCCCCTCCAGCCACTGGTCACCCCATGTCACCTTCCTGGGAGCTTTTCTGAAGTGAGTGCCCTGCTTGGCGGCTCCTTGTCCCCCTCCCCCCACCCCCACCACCTCCTCTTGCCCCTGGACCACCAGGCCTCGAGCCATACCCTTTCTTTGGAAGGTGAAAGAACATTGGCTCTCCCCTTTCTGTTCCCCTCTTTACCTTCCCCAAAGCCCTCACATCCCAGAAACATTTGTCAGAGATTTGCCAATAGTCACTTTTTCATCTGCTGGGGCAAGACTCATCTTTGCATATAGATGTTTTGTAATAGATGCTGCATTGATTATGTTAAGTTCTTTTGGGAATCGCCTGGCCATTTCTGGGTCCTCACTGACCAGTTCCACCTCCACCACACATCTCAGATCTCCTGGGTCAGGAGTGCTGAGCCACCTGAACCAGAGGCTGCGGGAAGGGGCACAGCCCCAGATAGGTGGGGACTAATGGCTGTACCCATCCAAGATGAAAGTGCATGGCCCACTCTTTTTTGGATGGGCTAGATAAGGAACGTCCATGTCATCTCCATATGGCCCGTTTCTCAGTTGGAGTTATAATGATGACCCTGGTGATGAGCATTTTTTGTACTTTGCAGTGTAGAAAGCAAAACCCACTCCTCCATTAGTTCATTCTATGCTCACAATCACCTACATGCAAGGGTTTATGATCAGGCCCACTTTAGAGATAGGGAAAGTAAGGCGCGGAGAAAGGACTTGCACAAGAATGCGTGGTTCACACCTGGCAATTCCTGCCCTTGAACCCAACTCATAGAACTGTCAGATTGCTACTTTTTCTCTTACACCATTTTGCTTAAAAGCTCATTTGCAGAGAGTGGCATTTCTTTTTTTTTTATTTATTTTTTTTATTGTAACACTTGTAGATGGGTCTTTTTTTTTTCTTTTCTTTTCTTCTTTTTTTTTTTTTTAAGTATTTATTGGTGGCATTTCTAAGGTACTCTTAGATTTCCTCCCCGCATCTCAGTGTCCTCCAGGAGTGTGCAGGGAACAGCCTGTGGTTATGTGCATTTGTGCTGGGGAGAGGTGTAACGATCCATGTGCAGGACATTTGGGAGGGGTGGGAGTGTGTGGGTACGTGGCCCTGTGCAGGTTGAGTGTGCATGTGTGTGACGAGGTGGGTGTGGGTGAGTATGAGCTTGCTGGGTGTGGGGAGGTGAGAGCACACTCTGCACACTCATGGGGGTGTGCAGTGTATGTTGTCATGGGTGTGAGCCCCCGGCCTGCTTCCTCCTCTGATAGCTCACTCTGCACTTTGTCTTCAGAGCCCAAAGCCTGTGGGTTCAGCCTCTTAGGACAAGAAGACTGGGGCGGATCACCATTTGCAGACTATTTGGGGATGACTCTAAAATAAACACTCTAACGAAAGTGCTCAGCCCTCCTCCAAACACGCTCCCCCTGCAAGCTGGGGTTGTGGTTCAAATGCTTAGAGTTGGCTCTCCACAGGGAAGTGCCCTTGAAGTCAGTGAGCAAGTCACCCTGAAAGGAGCCACAAGCATGTCTTTTTGCAGGTGCAGGATGTGGGCACAGAAGGGTCACTGTGGAATAAGGCCAACAGTCCCAAGTGGCAGAGGTGGAGGGAAGAAGGATCACGTGTGCAAATCCCTGTGGGACACAACACCTCTGGTCACTGTGCTCAGGGGTCATGGGGAAGTTGGCAGGGAGATCAAGGCAGCTCAGCTAGTCTGCCGAAGATCTTGTATCCCAGGCAGGCAGACCCGTGGGTGGGGTCTAGCGGTCTGCCTACAATCTGAAGGCATGAAGGCCCTCAACCCTTCCTCTGGCGAACCTCCAGCTATTCGACTAAAGAGGTCCGGAGGGGCCTTCTCACTGAGTGAGCACTGAAAGCTCACAGAGAGGCCTGGATGTTCCCCCACCAGCCCCCACCATGGTCTGTGCACTTGCTAGCTTCTAAATGGACCCAAACACTCTGAAAATGGCCTCTAAACCATTCATAACACTGAGTCTATAACTGAGCTGCAGGCAGGAAACAAAGTCCAGTCAAGCTGGTGGAGTGCCAAATGTGCCCAAGCCAGAGGATGGCAGAATTCCCTTTCTGCCTGCCCCCAGGTTGGCATTCCCTGCAGCAACTCCGGAGCTTCCCCTGGAGCTTCCTGCTCTGGCTTCTACCTGCACTTGGCATCCCCCTGTGCCAATTAGAGTCACACCTCCCATTTAACCAGAAGCACATTTTCCAGCTTGTTCTTCCACCAGGCTGGGCTCCAAATGCCTCTTGTGGTTGTTTCCCGAAATCAAATCCAACCTCAAAGCATGAAGATTTGCCATTATTAAAGACGAGCAAAAGCATATGCCCCAGGCTCTGGAGAGAATTTCTAATGAGGATTCCAAGATCACAGCCGGCTCACGAGCTCTTGGAATCCAGTGGGCCCTTAGCAGTCCTGGAGCCCTCTAATTACACTTCCTGAATATCCCAGCTGTACCCGCCACCATGCCTGTGCCGCACTGCTCCCACGACAGTCATCTGTGTGATGTAGAGATGGTGTTTAAAGTCCGCGAATAAAGGGAAAAACCAAGCATGGTCAAAATTATCCTTACAAATCCTTTAGGAGGGAGACCAATATACCATCTCTCGGTGAGTCCAACACAGCTGGGTTTTCCTTCAGCGTCGGAACAAATCGCTTTTCTTTGGGTTAAGCACCAGATGAGGTTGTTGGCTTGATTTGAGGGGCCATGTTACATAAAGGATGCATGTCTTTGAACACTAGAATTGCCCTCAGGGTGATACTCACAGGAAGAGAGGCACAGAGAGCCTAAAAGCCATTGGGGAAACTGCAGGATCCATCTCCTATCCTGTGCTTCTCCTTGAGTGAAATGGGGGTCAGAATCCTCCGCTTCATTCTCCATACACACCTTATTGTTATTGTTGCTGTTATGATTATTATGCTGTGTGCATATACATTACTATGCTGTGTGCGCATATACGTTATGCTGTGTTCAAATGCATGGAGTACAATCTCCCTGGAAGACTCATCTCTGGCACCGCAATATGTTTACATCCAGCTGGGCGCAGTGGCTCATGCCTGTAATCCCAGCACTTTGGGAGGCTGAGGCAGGTGGATCACTTGAGGTCAGGAGTTCAAGACCAGCCTAGCCAATATGGTGAAACCCGTCTCTACTAAAAATGTAAAGATTAGCTGGGCGTGGTGGTGCACACCTGTAATCCCAACTACTGGGGAGGGTGAGGCAGGAGAATTGCTTGATCCCAGGAGGTGGAGGTTGCAGTGAGCTGAAATCACACCACTGCACTCCAGCCAGGGTGACAGATGGAGACTCCATCTCATAAAAAAAAAAAAGAATATATATATATATTTACATCCTTCAGAGCTGCTTGTGCATTCTAAATGCCACTTCTTCCAGGAGGCATTCCCTGATTGCATGGGCTGAAAGTGGTGTCCCCCAACTATGAACTCCCACAGGACATTATCTGTATCCATCTGATGCCACCCTGTGCCTCATATCATAGTAACTATGTATGTATCTTATCTCCCCAAGTATGTCAGGTCCTTGTCTGCCTCACCTCCAGGGTCCTGACAATATTTGGCCCAATGTCTCCCATATACGCCTTATCAATAAACATTGATTCAAAGACTAGATATATGAATGAATGAATGAATGAATAAATGAATGATGAAAATGGCTCATCTTGTGACACAAAAACATCTCTACCTTCTGATACAGAAGCTCTGTACTGCTGGATTCAGCACAGGCTAGAGAGAGGACTTCCATGTTGACCTGACCCCATAGATTGTATTCCTTTGAGAAATGTCTTTCCATGCCTTCTCCACTGCCTTCCTCTGCTAAGCTGCCTTCCCAGACCAGATTCTTCACTTTTTTTTTTTTTTGAGATGGAGTTTTGTTCTTGTTGCCCAGGCTGGGGTGCAATGGTGTGATCTTGGCTCACTGCAACCTCTGCCTCCCAGGTTCAAATGATTCTCCTGCCTCAGCCTCCTGAGTAGCTGGGACTACAGGCATCTGCCACCATGCCCGGCTAATTTTTGTATTTTTAATAGAGATGGAGTTTCACCATGTTGGCCAGGCTGGTCTTGAACTCCTGACCTCAGGTGATCCACCTGCTTTGACCTCCCAAAGTACTGATATTACAGGCGTGAGCCACGGAGCCTGGCTGGATTCTTCACATTCTGGTGCATCCAGTGGCGCACATCTGCACAGCAACAAGAGCAGAGGCCTCCACACCCTCCACCGCCACCCCCCTGACCGCCGCCAGCCCTGCTAGGTGGGAGGGGAAAGCCTTAATATCCCCATTTTATGCACTAGGAAACCGAGGCTCAGAGGCGTGTGCCTGGCCCACCGTCACACAGCTAATGAACAGTAGGGCCTGGATTTGTATGAGTCAAAACCTTTTTTTTTCCTTTTTTATTTGATCACATGCTATCTCTAGATAGAGATGCCATATTCTGTTTATAATGACCATCCAGTTAGTTTGGAGGCTCTACCCCTCCCAGGACAAAGAGAGGTCTGTGGACAGTGTCCTAGTGACTTCTTATCCCATGGGAGCGTGTAGTGTGGAAAGAATTTAGGAACTCCCTGCTGAAGAGCCAAAGTCCGAAACATGCCTGTGATGTGGGCGTTGGCAACTCTGAATGCCCTCCTTATATATGACAGGTCACATGCCCCCTTTGCCCAGGTCTCTCAGGGTGCTTGGATTTCTATGTTTTCTTCCAAGACCCTGGTACCCAGCTCCAAACTGCATATCTTTAATTGGCAGGTCCCCTTCCTTCCTTTCCACCCATTTCCTTGTGGCCAAGGACCATCTCCACTCCTCCAGAGGATGGCACAGCATGGGAAATGAGGCTTTGGGGCTAGCAGATCTGGGTTCCAATCCTAGCTCAGCCTCTTTAATAGTTGTGTGACTGCTGGCAGTCACTTAACTGCTCTGAGCTCAGTTTCCTCCTCTGTAAAACCAGGATAATACATCAAAGGTTTTTTTTTTGACATGAAGCTAATGACCTATGGGTATCAAGATTCTCCACTCAGGCCTCATTTAGCTGGAATTCAGACCGATCTGAAGCTCATGCTGTACAGTGGTCAAAAGCAAGTCAGACCACCTGGGTTCAACTCCCAGATCCTGCACTTATTCACCTGCTGTGTGACTCTGGGAAATTTACTTAACATCTCTGAGCTTCAGATTCCTCACCAGTAAAATGGAGATAAAAACAGTGCCTAACGCATGGGGCTGCTTTGCACTGAAAAGCCATCACTCACATTAACAGCTTAGCACAGTGTCTGGAACTTGACCAGTGCTCAGTAAACGTTTGCCATGAATTATTAGCCATTAGTAATGTATTAGTGAATTGGTGGGCAGGTCTACAAGGAGCAAATTTGCATAAGGTTTCGACTATAGGAATGGGAAGGTAAACAAGACATTTGTCTCGGACCTTGGTCTTTGGAGCTGTCTGGCATCTGACCCCTGTTGAGGGACTGAGCAGCAGGCAGAATGAAGGTGAAGGAGCCATTTTCACACACCGAGTTACAAAATGTGACACAGGATAGTTTAAGGCAGTGGCATTTCCAGGAAATATAAAGCATCTATTTATTGAGCAGCTAATATGCTCCCAGGCCTGCGCTTGGTGCTGAGGGTTGAGTGGTGAGCCGGAGATACAGCCCTGCCCTCGTGCAGCATGGAATCTGGTGCTGCTTGTGGGTCTGCACACCAGGGCACTTCCCACAGGGTGAATTCTAGCAATCTTGCGGGGGCCCAGCAGCCTCTGCCAGTTCCAGGCTGCAGATATTCCTGGAGGAGTTTGGAGAAGCAGAACATCAGAGAACAATTACCCGCCTCACAAAAGACACCCCAGAGGGCTTCCAGAAGTAAGAGGGTGAGATCGTGAAAGGGCAGGTGGGAGCGTGAGGGTGCATTCAGGGCTGTGATGGTGGAAGGGTGGCATTACGACCTGATGACCAGTGAAACCTGGGGCAGTTAAGGATCGGAATGTGGAGCACCTGATATGAGGCACAGCACTCTGTCGAGGAGGGCTGCTTTCTGCCCCTCGCAGGGCCTGCCCACAGACACAGACACACTCAACACCCTCCATATTCATTCCACATGCATATGTTCAAAACACACAGCCAGCACACATGGAGCATTCCACAGGGTGCATACAGGGACACACCTCACAGCGTACGCAGAAGACACATACCTCAGACCTCAAACACAAACCAGAGGAGCCTCTCCCCCCGACATCTCCACCCACCTCTGCCGTCTCGCTTCCCCTCCCTCTGGCACCCTGTGGACTTTGGGTGCTGGACAGATGTGAGCCCCAGTCCCAGCCCTGCCACCTAGTGGCTGTGTGACTTGGTAGAGTTAAACTCTTTGAGCCTCAATTTCCCTTTTCTACAGAAGAGGAATAGCAAGACTCCCTGCCTCAGAAGGCTGCTGAGAGGATGAAGTGAGCTTAGGCATGTTAAGCCCTTAAAACTGTATCTGGTACATATCAAGACTCAATAAATATGAGTATTGTGCGTGCCCCCCACACGCGCAAGCATGTGCACACCTACACCCTGCAAACAGCATGTTCCTCTGTGGGACCCATGCCTGGAACTGGCCATAAAACACACGTGAGCATCACAGATTCTAGCCTGGAGACCATCTCACCAGGCCAAGACACCCCCCAAAACACACGACCCCAAAGACCCCAAGCCTGGCCTCCTTTTCCTGGGCAGCCCTGTGGAAAGGTCCCACAAAGGCAGCTTTTCCAGGAATGCCCTTGGAACCTGAGCCATCCTGAGACTGGCATGCAGCCGGAAGCAGCTCTGTGGGTGGAGGCTGGACTGGGCAGCCTCAGACCCTGAGGTGCTTCCCTATCCTTCCTTTCACCCCAACAGTACCCTCCAGCCCCATGGTCCAGTGGAGACTCAGGATCCAGCCCACAGCTGCCTCCCCACCTTCCCCCCTCGCGCCTCCGCAGCCTTTGTTATCTCAACTACTTTGAGAGAGTTCTCTTTTCTCCCCCTCGACTCCTCTGATGCTAATCTCTCTCCATAAATCATACCCTCTAATCTTTTCATCACCTTTCTCTGATTAAAGCAGCCTCGGGGGTTGGGAGCCCCAGTCCTCAGTGACTAAAACGCTTTGATGTCCAAAGACAGTCCCAGAGGCTGCAGCACTGTCTGGCGCAGTCAGGCCTCACCCACCGCCGGGCAGGCCGGGTGCAGGCGTCTACACAGACACATCCCGGAGTTGTCCTGGGCTGCCAGCACAGCCCAGCACCTCGAGGGTTTCACAGATCTCTTCATGAATATTTCTCACTACACACTGGATGTCATTATTCTATTGAGAATCAATTAGCCCAAATGTTGTTATGACAGCTACAGAAAAATGATATTTTTAGCTTTGCTTTATGCTGCTCTGTCTCTTCGCAGAATTATTGAAAACCTTAAAACTAATCTAGTAGCGTCGCGGGCCTTTGTGGCAAGCCGGGGGGCAATTGATCTGGGAATGTGAAATTGTGGGAAATGCAGGGCTTTTCTCAATGAAGTGGGATCACCTCAGAAATAACTTCCAGGATGGGAGGTAAAGCTTGACCTTGGGCAACGTACTTAACCTCTCTCAGCCTCAATGTCTGCATCTGTCAAATGGTAGTAATAGCCATGTCTACCCTTAGTGTTCTTTATGAGGACAAAATGCAGCAATGCAGGAAATGCACTTAGCAAGGCATGCAGCAGCACCATGGGAGGCGCCCAGCAGGTAAGTGACACTGGTGATGGTAGCTAAACTGGGAGACCCTGGAGCAAGGCTTCCTAGGCTCAAGTCCCAGCTCTGACACTTCACAGGTATGTGACCTCACACACATCACTTCACTTCTCTGTGCCTCAGTTTTATCATCCATAAAATGGGATTCATCACACCTTTTTCTTTTTTTTATTTTTGAGATGGAGTCTCACTCTGCCGCCCAGGCTGGAGTGCAGTGGCACGATCTCAGCTCACTGCAACCTCTGCCTCCCGGGTTCAAGTGATTCTCCTGCCTCAGCTCCGGAGTAGCTGGGATTACAGGTATGCACCACCATGCCCGGCTAACTTTTGTATTTTAGTAGAGACAGGGTTTCACCATGTTGGCCAGGCTGGTCTCGAACTCCTGACCTCATGATCCACCCGCCTCAGCCTCCCAAAGTCCTGGGATTACAGGCGTAAGTCACTGTGCCCGGCCCATCATATCTATTTTATAATGTCGTTGTGAGAATTAAATGAGCTAATACAAGTAAAGCACTAAAAAACCTGGCCTGGCTCCAAAAAAATGTCAGCTCATTTTAACGTAGGATGGCTGTCATTGTCAGCTGCTCCCCACCTTTGTTCATCCTGACCCCTTAGCCTAAAATCTTTCCCTTCCCATCTTTGCAAGTTGAAATCCTCCCAACAATAAAATCTAGCTCAAATGTCACCTCCACCACTACGCCTGACAGACTGGGGCTAGGATTCTGGCTTCAATAATCATCACTGGGAGACCTCGCACAGGCATTTAACCTCTTTGCCTTAGTTTCCTCATCAATAGAAAAGGGATAATAGCTTCCTCCCTTCAAATCAGGGGCTGGCCGCAGCCACCTCTACAGCCCCATCCAGTTCTGAAGCTGGGTCAGCAAGTCCTCATTCAAATGCCAGGTCTTCTTGGAATCATTTTTTAAACACTTGCACACTTCTTTCCCCATCAGGAGAGGTTTTACAGACTTACAATAAACAAGGAAGCTGTTTTATAGCAAAAAGAAAAAAAAATCCTCTTTGGCTGGGAAGTCCTGAAACAGAGTTGAGGGAGAGGCAGTTCCAGGACAGCCTCCTGAAGCCACATGCTCTGCCAAGACAGGAGCTGGTGTCAGAACAAAGGCTGAACCCTTCCCAACACCTTTGCTTCCAGCCAAGTCACGCCCCACTCTCCCATCCAGCGGGTTTTGTCCAGCTGGAGTTTAACAGCACCTGACGGCTGACATCTTTCGGCAGGGAAAGAGCCAGTGGAGCAGGCTGGTAGAGCACCCCAGGGCCCCCAGTGTGCCCTGTACCCTGTGCCGGCCACCCCTGGCTCTCTGCCTGAATAAATTCTTGCAGTGCTCTAAGACTCAGAGTGAATCAACCCTTATACAACCTCCCCAGTCTCTTCATTTGGGATTACTTTCCCTCTCTCACCCCTAGCCCCCCATTGCACTCTTTCTGGCTGCTGCTGTAGCCTTTGTCATAGTCGCCCCCTCTGACCCCAGTCGTGTGCAGGCCTGTGTCCCCTGCTGGACGGTGACCGAATGGAGAGCTAAGACCTGGCTCCCACACACTGAGTGTTTCCCACTCTGCCCTCCTGCTCTTGTCACCGCATTGTCTGCTGGGTACAGCTGTCCTCCCTAGAGACTACCCCGTTCAGCGCCAACTCTTTGGCTTCTGGAAGAGCCCCTTGCCCAGCACTGTGTCCAGGATAACCTTGTACATCCATGTAGGCTGTGGTGCACTGCACAATCGATGGTGCTATTCACATAGTCCAGAATGGTTCTGCATGGATGTAAAAGCGTGGGAAAACCATCATGGATGTCTGTGAAGGACATCCCCAGAGCTGGGCACCACAGCGCCCTTGCCTGTGCTCAGAACCTTTTAAAGACGTTCACTGACTCTGGATACACTGATTTTTGAAGGCCCCACCATACATAAAACATGCATATGAAAACACTCATATACCTCAATTAATAATTTCTTGCTATAAAAATATTTTGAAAAGATTTTTCTAATTTGACCTCTGTAATAATTTGGTTATGAGCAACTAATTTATGTTCAGCTATGATTTCTCAGCAACCATTGTGCATTCTTCAGGGTCCTTGAGAAAAGAGAAAATCAAATCTGCAATCTTGTTTCAAATGTAAAGCAATTTTTAGGAATTTAGCCATTAACAAAGTTGAACTAGTGTTTTAGAGGCATTTAATTAAGAACCTTTTTGAAAACACCGTGTGGTTTTCTTTTTCATATTTTGGAATCAATAATTTCTTCCAGAATTCAAATATTTTCATGGGCCTCAAGCATGAATACACTTCCTTCCCAACTCCCCTCAAATGGCAAAGCCAGTCTATAACTTTTAAAGACACCTTACTGAAGGGTTAGCGACAAGCAAGTGGTTACATGTCCCTATTTATTCTGGCAATCTGAGTGTAATTATTACTAGCTTCCCTTTCACTCTCTAGGGTGTGCCGATTTGGACCATCAATTGTATGGTCACCTTGAAAATAAAGGAAGGAAGTGCCATGGAAAAAAGGATGGCCCAGACCCAGACCTGCCCCCGAGTCCCTTCCAAGCGGGCTCTAAGCGTTTCCCTGGCCAGCCCCGAAGGGGTCCAGGGACGCTCACCCTCCACCCTACCCCACCACCTCTAGGAATGTTCTAGGGATCTCCACACCATAGAGTCCAGAACAAATTGCCCCTAGTACCTGAAACAGAAAAGTCTTTTTCTTATGCCCAGTGAAGGCCTGCTTACCAAAGTCCTCATTTCCTGCTGCAGGAATGACATCTTTCTTACAAGGCTGACAATGGACATTTTCATTTCCTTTTGTGCAAACCCTACTCCCATCTATAAGGGTGTGCTCTGGCCCTATGACCCCAACAATAGAATTGCAAAACAGTTCCACATTGATAACTGTCCCAGAGTCTTAATCTATATATCTTTAAATCTTAAATCTTTTATGGAACAAGGCAGAATATCAGTTAATCAACCAATCAATTTCTCTTTTTAGCACCAATCAGATTGTATCATGTTTAAATCCATGAGTCCCCCTCCCTCTTGGAGAGGGATGTGGCTGCCTCATTCTCTGTATCCCCAATGCCAAGCCCAGTCAGGCACACAGCAATGCTTGCTGAAGGATGAGAAGATAAATAAATACGACAGCAATTTTCTCTTGGATTGTGAGCTCCTTGAGAGCAAGGATTGTGCTTGTCCATTTCTGTCTCCACCACCATATGCAATAGCTCATGGCAGAGGCTCACTGGAGGGCAGAGGCTCATGGAACATTTAATTGGATGGATGGATGGATAGATAGATAGATAGATAGATAGATAGATAGATAGATAGATAGATAATAGATAGATAGATAGATAGATAGATAGATAGATAGATAGATGATGGGATAGTTGCATAGATGGATGATTGGATGCATGCTTAGAAGGATGAATTGTTAGCCTGGGAGACTGGGTGGGGTTCAGGAAGAAAACAGAGCTGCTTTGACCCCCTAATAGTTTCTCAGGTCTCAGCTCCAATTCCCATTCATGGCTGCCTTATGGTTCCAATCCTTGAATTTCAAGAGAATTTTATGTGTTCTTACAATAAACTTTCTTCTATTTGAGACAGTTTGATTTGAGCGGATCTGTTCTTTCTAACCAAAAGACCATGACTCAGATAGGAGCCCTCCCAGGTGGAGTTGGGGTAGGGGGGAACTAACACTTACCTCTTGACTGTACCACAAGTGGGTCTTAGGAATCATGGCATATTCGTTCTTTCTTGAGGTCTTCCCCAAGACAAGGCTACAAAGCTAAGCTGGTTAGTGATGGTGGCTTAGTTCGGTTTAATGAGCCTGATGTGGGAGTGCAGGTCTGTGCCAAGTGTTGGGTGGACTTCTATGAACAGCTTGGTCCTTGGTCCTTGCCCTTGGAGCAGTCCACCAGCTCCTAGCAACACTTCCAACAGTTGCTGCATCATCTCAGGTAAGTCACTCCCTATTCTGGGCCTCAGTTCTCCATATATAAAATGTGACGTTGGAAGGAAATCACCGAGCTTTTCCCGCTTTAACATTTTAAGGTTATGTGATTTGCCCAAGGTCACCGATATAACCCTGTTCTAAAAGATTCCTACTCTTTAGGTGGGATAACAGGTTTTAGCTCACCAATTCTGATGCAAAGCCCCACTCCTTTTACCAGCGTTCACACAAGCACAGAGAATATAGTTTGATTCTGCCATTTTTCTGAAGATATGTCAGTTCACCCACTCCTCTAACTCACATTCCTCCTGACACCCAGCATTCCTTCCACATTTTTCCTGGCTTAAATCCAGCCCACCTTTTAGGCCAGTCCTCTCCTCCAGGGTGCCTTCCCTGCTCCCTCTTTTGGAAATGACATCTCCTTCCTGGCACCCTCCGCAGGGTGAAGTACCTGCCTTATGTCACAACAGGTTCCATCTCCCTGGTGTGATTTCCTTTGCAGGATGGTGAGTTCCCAGGAGGCAGACAGAGCTGAGTCTACTCACCCCTCTGAGAGGGGCTTGCTCAGGGCTCTGCACACAGTAGACACCACTGAATGTTTAATGGTATGGACAGCTAGGCAGTGATTTTTATGGTATTGTAGAAGGATAGTTTATGACCTAGTAAATATTCAGATTATTGTTAGATTTCCCTTAAATGCCAATTACAAAACAGCAGGTATTCTGTAATATAACATTTAGCTAAAATGTACTTGAAGGAGTGTGGGGAGATGTGTGTGTGCTCAAGACATTCATTCGTGGTGGCAGAATCTGGGGTGACTCTAATTTTCTTCTTTCAGCATATCTGTATTTCTAAACATTCTAGAATGAGCATGTTTTCACTTTCAGAATGGGAAAAAAGAGAAAAGCAATTTAAAAATAAATAAGTAAATGTTTAATGAATGAAAGTGCCAGGCTCTAACATGTTATGGGAGACTCTAATTTGGAGCTGGATTTTGGAACAGAAGTCATCCTCTGCCAGGAAGCCCCCCTGCCCCCCGCCGCCTCACCACCACCACTCAGCCATTGCCAGTGGAACTCCAGCATGCTCCTGACTGTGAAATTGCTCCTACAGAGTTTGCAATGATCACTCGTGGTCCCGCAGGAGTCATGGTACCCAGCTTTGCTGACAGCGATAACCACAACCCCTCCATGTCTACAGCACTTTATAGTTGACATACTATAAAGCTTTTTACATACACCTCCTCATTTGCTCCTTATAATTCTGCAAGGGAAGTATTAATGTCTCCTAGTACCTATGTGGAAACTGGGGCCTAGAGACAATGACTGATGGGGTGGAGGTCAAAGTCACAAGCTAGCAAGGGGTAGAGCTGGGATTTGGACCCCTGCCTTTCACTCAAGCCACGTCCTCTTCCTCCAGTGCGTGCAAATCTCCTCATGTGCAAATCAGAAAGGGTGTCTAGGGTGACAAGGTACCCATATTCTATATGCACCAGGGTGGTTCACTCCCCAGGAAGGCAGGTTGAGGGGACAGCCATTTTCTGCCTGGAATCTGCAATGCTGAGGAGCACTCCAAGGAAGGCCCCCACAGGAGCAATCCCTCCCTCCCAGCTTGAGGGAGACTGTCTGCTGCTGCATATGTAAACCACTGCCTTGGGTGCCACAGTGTCATACAGGGCAGCAGCAGGTGTGGTCAAGCAGCGCTGGTGCTGGCGGAAAGCTGGGCGGCATTTCTGCTGGGAGATGTGGCCTGTGTCTGGAACCCACGGCGGAATCCACCTCTCTTGGAGTGGAATCTGGGGCTGAGCTTGGGCTACACTGCAGCAGGGAGAGGCACAGCGGGGGAGGCCCAAATGCCAGGGCCCCTCTCTTTCTATTTCCTGCAGGTAGGGGAAACCTCTGTCCTCAGAGATCAGACAAATCGTCAGAAGTTTTCCATCTGCTGTCACCATCTCACCACAAGACCAATTCTTCCACTCCTCTACAGATCTCATGTAGATCCATTGAGAAGCTTCTAAAAATTAATTACATTTTTTATGAAATAAAATTATAAGAAAAATAAAATACAAAATACTAGGGAAGATATTAAATATTGAATTTGTATATAACTTCCAAATTAAATCATTTCAAATGTTTTAATGAGAAACTTGAGTTTGCTTCTGGAAACATTTTTTTAAATATCAGGTTTTATACTGGAAATGATTACACACAATTGATCAACTGACTCCACAGAAATAAGCAAAAAACTTTTAACGAGGAGCTTTTCAAATTCTTGACAGGCACCATCAATGAGAAAGTTTGCTCTCACGTATGATAAAATATTTAAAATCATTTTTAGGTGAGTATTTAATGCAATGATTGAAATTAGATTTACAGAATTGAATTGAATGGGTCGTTTCTTTATTGACAAAAGTAACATTGGAATTTCTTTTGCTAAAGCCAGTTTCTGTAGGAACCAATCAAACTTTTCCCCATCAAGTATTTCAAAATAACCATGCAGCTCCGGTCTGCAGACCAGAAACGCACTGTTGGAGGAGTCAGCCTGCAGTGGTCCTGGATGCCTCTAAATGGGCAAAGCAGGAAGGGCAGAAATATCCAACTGCATGTGAAATCAGATCCAGGATCACTGGATCTTGCTGCCCCCCGCCCTGCCCCGTACCTCCTTGATCCCAGCCTGGGCTGAGGACAGCTTGGACATCTGGAACACAAATTGCAGACACTCTAAGGGGCCCTTGATGACCTGAACAGCGGTGTGCTCTGCAATCCACTGCTGTAAGTGTCCAAGGGGGAGGGAACTTCCTTGACCATACCCAGCCCATTTCAGCAGAGTAGGGAGTGCCAGATGCCACACATCCTGCCGGACACTCTCAGGAAACTCAGGGTGCCCTCCTTAAATCCCTCCAAGGAGCCCCAGCCCAGGCTGCTCCCTGCCAGAGACAACTAGCCCAAGAACTCCAGATGCCCCAGGGGCCACTTGGCTGCTCGGAGGGTGAGTAAGGATGGAGGCATCAGTATTTCCTGGTCCATCAGGTGGGAGAGTCTGGCTTGGAGGTGCCACCTGCTAAGAGAAGCTGAAGGTCTAGAATTTACTAGGAGGAATTTTTAGCCAGCTTTAGAACAGTGTTGGAGAGCTGTGCTTGGGAGAAGGGGACCCAGTGGCAAAAGAGGCAGTGCCCAGAGTTAATGTCATTGGGATGGTCAGCCAGCAAAAGCCACACGGATAATGGGGGCTTGGCCCACATAGGACCTGAGGCCCCTTCCCTTCTATTCTCCTAGATCTACAAGAACCCTCTCTGAAAGGACCTGAAAAGTACATGGGACCAAGGCTTCGCTCCAAACCACCATGCAGGCATCAACCACAGGAATGTGAGGCCTGAGCTGAGACCGGCATCCTTATTGTTGAGGGAGAGGAGGAGGGAGAGACCGGAGGCAAAATTGGAGAGGACCCAGCCAGGATGGAGAGAGTGAGATTGGGAGAATGAGACAAACGGAAATAAAGACAGAGACCGGGAGAGAGAGACAGAGAGCTGGACCTGGGAGAGATACAGATGGAGAGAGGCGGAGATGGAAGGAGCCGAAGGGACCAGAGAGAGCGTGGACGGGAGGAAGACAGACGCGAAGAACTTAAGAGGGGAGCGCGCCCAGGATGGGAGCGAGCCAGAGAGGAGGGGGCGGCGGCGGCGAGAGCGGGCGGGGGACACGGGGACCGGGAGACGCGATCCGGAGAGCGGTGGGAAGTATTCGCCTCCGTTCCTCAAACACAGGATGCGAGCGCCCTTTGGAGAAGTCGCGCTCGGCGGAAACGCTAACTCCCCGGCCAAGTGCAAATGTAAAGAGGCCCTGAGAGCACTTTGTGCAAATATCAGGCCGGGAAGTGCTGCGCCCGCGGAGCTGCCGGGCACCTCGGCGCCCCCGAGCCCTCGGCTGCGCGCTAATTCACTTTGCCGTCACCTCTCGGGCGGGGTCGGGCGGGCGCAGGCAGCCGGAGCGCGCAGAGGGCGCAGAGCGCCTCTCAGGGCCAGGGGCCGCGGCCCTGCCTAATGGAGCAAAAGACAGATCAGCAGAAGCAAGGCAGGTGGGGCGGGAGCGGGAGCGCGGACATCCGGCACGAAGTCAGAGAAGAAGCCGCAGAGACTCGGAGGAGAGAGTGCTGGGCTGCTCAGGACCTGGCCTCGAGTTTGGGGCTTCCAGGTTGTCAGGAATGGAGACTCTCAGCAAGACCTCCGCAGCCTCCGTTTACTCCTCTATAAAATAGGAAAATAAAGCCTTTCCTGTTCACCTCAGGGGGCTTTTGTGAGGCTGGAATGTGAAGGGATTTGGAAAGCAATAAAGTTCATATATGCCAACTCCTGGTAACAATAGCTAACCCTTTCACAACTGTGTAGGTGAAAAAGGGCTCTACAGACATTTGCTCGTGTGATCCTTACAAATACCATCACTTATGCCCATTTTACAGATTATCAAACTGAGGCAGAGGGAAGTGAAGTCACTCATCCAAGGTCAGACAGTCGGTAGCTGGCTGGTGAACCCCGACGACCTAGCTTCAGAGTCTATGCCACTCTATAGCGCAGGGGCAGATTTTATTAAGGCCCACATTTTACATATGAGCAAACGGAGGTTCAAAACGCTGGGGCCATGCTCTATGTCCTATAGACAGTAAGTAGCAAAATCAGGACTTGGGGCTTCAGGCACAGAGGAGTACATGGAAAGAACATGGACTGTGGGGTTAAGTAACTTAGGTTTGGTGTCTTATTCTGCTGCTGTGTAACATCAAAGTGTTGATTTAGCATCTATAATGGGGGATATTGACCATGTCCATCAGATTACTGTAAAGATTAAATGAGGAACCTGACACATAGTTGGCACTCAGTAAGTTCATTTGGTCAATGTCTATCCAGACTGTGCTCGGTCCTGAGGATGCGGTGATGACAAAGATAACAAAGTCCCCTGCCCTAGGGGGACTTGCCTTGTCATAGGGGAGACAGAGGACAAATAAACAAATCATTACGGATGGTGCCTAGGAAGGAAATGAAGAGCATGCTAGAATAAATTCATATAGGGAAACGACTGCACACAGGAGATCTAGGAAGCCCTCTCTGAGGAGGTGATATTGAAGCTGAAAGATGAGATGAAGCCAACCAGGAGGAGAACTGGGAATCATGTCCAGGATAGAGGACAGCCAGTGCAAAGGTGCTGGGGCAGAGAAGAGCTTGGCAGACCCCAGGAACTGGTAGCAGAAGCAGAGTGAATGGAAAACACAAGGGCAGAAAAGGGGTTCAGAGGCTGTGTAGGCCAGAGATTGTATCCTAAGCTCAATGAGAAGTCACAGAAGACTTTTAGGTAGGGGTGACATGATCCAATTAAAAATCACCCTGGCTGCCACGTGGAGACTGGAGAGGAGCAAGAGTGAAGGCAGAAATTGTTATAAGGAGGTGAGAGTCTATCCAGGATGGAACCAAGAGATGTCAAGGGAGAAGAAAAGCTATGGATGGATACAAAAATATTTTAGTACCATGTAAATGCTGACTGTTGCTCACGTTTTCATCACTGATTGGTGCTATCTGGTCTGAGACTCAGTTTCCAGGTCTAGTGGAATGAATGGGTTTCCCACGTCCCACTGGGAACACAGGGCAGTGGCTGTCAGTTACTTCCTGAGCTGGGTTGAGGATCAGGCTGGCCCACTGCTCGTCAAAGGCCATAGATCAAACGGCAGGTCTTGGGACTGTGGGCACTGACCCCAGGACCCAGAGACCGGAATCTTTGCAGGACTGGCTCTCTCTCCTCCGTCCTCCTCCTATCTGCTGGGTTAGGCCTGTAAGGGTGGAAGAAATGAATCAGCCATGGCTTCAAGGTGAAGTATTCAGGGGGGCCGGTCACTTTGGAGGAGATCTCAGGAGAGAAAGTGGGGATTTTCCTGTTGTGTTTCTTTAAGCATTTGTTGTTGAAATGGAAGTTACAATCCAAGCTAATCTGAATAACAGAATCATAGGAAAAACACCCTCTAACCACAAAAATGAATATTCAACATTCCCACCTTATCTTCTTTGCTTTGTAGGGCTGTTTCTCAGCTGCATATTAAATGGACCCTTCATGTGAAGCTGGCAGAGCGGTGCTTTTGCAAGACAGAATGCTGCTGGGCTAAGGTGCTAAATTCAGAACATAAGTCATTCTGGGCCCCCAGAATTTCAAGGATCTTACAGGGACAAGCCTAGCGCCAAAGGGAAGGTGGGAGGACTGGGGTAAGTTTGGATCAAGACCATGGAGTATATTGAGTGAGAACTGAGTGTTCCTGACCAGCTCTCACAAGCCCAGAAGTTGCCAAGCCTGTCCTAACCCTGGTGGGGCTCATAGGGAAACCCTTCAAGAGAGGAGCGTCTGCTGTGTGGATATCTCCAATGGTAGCCCTGATAAATGAGTATTGTGTGCCCGGAGGTGCCACTGCAGAAATCCCACAAGTTGTGTTGATATTGAAAACTGAGACTTCCCTGGATTCAGCTGGCTCCTGAGAAGTACTCAAGATACTGTTATTCTCTGCCATACACCTTTTCCAGCCATTCAAGGCTTCTATGTACACAGGGGCCTGCACCAGATGCACCGTTCTACGTGTAGTTCCCTGAACACAACACTAACTTTCCTGTCTCCTTGCCTTGCTGTGCTGTACTTTCCTCCAGGAATGCCTTTCCTCCCAATTGGACTCCTAGCAGATATCTGCTCCATGTTGCCTCTGCTTGTGTTTCCTGGCACCCACCCACACCAGGTTCCCACAGGACTTACACACTGTGCTGTGCTGGAATGACCTGTTTTTGTGTCCTCCACCAAACTAGATTGTAGCTTCCCCAAAGGGGTCTCTGCATCTGCAGCTCTTGGGCAGAATCTGGCACCCAGCCAAGGCCAACCCAGGCATATTTATGAACAAATGAGACAGTGGCTTTGGGATGAGACTTGTGGGTGACCAAAAAATAGAGAAATAGTAAATATGTTGGGTGATGGAATCAGGATCTCATAAGGTCTGACTTGCTGGATTAGTGGGCTTGATTCAACAAGAGGACTTTAACAGAAATAAATGTTGTGTCTTGAACTTATATTACAAACCGATGGCCCTATAGGAGCAGAAGAGGAGATCCAGGGAGAGCTGCCAGAGCAGCCTCTTACACAAAAGAAAAGCCTGGTGTGATTAGCAGTGACAGGCGTGTAATGGGCTGCCATAAAAAACAAACTCATCCCAGGCAGAATTAATAAAAGTATTCTGCCTAGAATAAAGAGGGTCAAGGGAGGGAATATGCTGAAAAATTACAAAGAGACTCAGATAATCTGAGGGATACCACAAGGAAATAAAATGAAAACATGAAGAGCTGGCTTCAGATCTCCAAGGAGTTGGCCAAGAAAAGTGAGGGCAGATGGGTCCTGGGGAGCTTCAAGAGGCAAAATAGTGGCTTATCCTCAGCACTTTGGGATGCCAAGGCGGGAGGATCACTTGAGGCCTGGAGTTCAAGACCACCCTGGGCAGCAAGACCCCACCTCTACAAAAATAAATAAATTAGCCAGGTGTGGTGGTACACACCTCTAGTCCCAGCTACTTGGGAGGCTGAATGGGGAGGATTGCTGTAGCCCAGGAGTTTGAGGCTGCAGTGAGCTACGATCATGCCACCGCACTCCAGATTGGGCAACAGAACAAGACCCTGACTCTAAAAAGCCTGTCCAAATATAGGCAATATCACCTCAGGTAGAAGTAAGCTCCCCATCCCTGAAGGTGTGCAAGCAATGGCAGGACTGGCCACTTGACAGGGAGGCTGTAGAGCCTTGCTGCTACTTCTCCAGCCTCTTTTCTTACTGTTCTCCTCCCCACTCACTGTGCTGCAGCCACACTGGTCTCCTAGCTGTTCTTCGGTACACTAAGCACATTTTCCCCTCAGAGCCTTTGCACTTTCTGCCCCCATAGCTTGGAAAGCTCTTCCTCTAGAAATTAAAACGTCTTCTCTACCTAGGCAGTACCATTCAGGACATAGGCACAGGCAAAGATTTCATGGTGAAGATGCCAAAATCAGTTGCAACAAAAGCAAAAATTGACAAATGGGATCTAATTAAACTAAAGAGTTTCTGCACAGCAAAAGAAACTATCAACAGAGTAAACAGACAACCTAAGAATGTGAGAAAAATTTTGCAAACTACGCATCTGACAAAGGTCTAATATCCAGTATCTACAAGGAACTTAAACAAATTTACAAGAAAAAGAAACAAGCAACCTGTTAAAGGTGGGCAAAGGACATGAACAGACACTTCTCAAAAGAAGACATAACATATATGTGGCCAAAAATCATATTAAAAAAACTCAACATCACTGATCATTAGAGAAATGCAAATCAAAACCATGAGATACCATCTCACACCAGTCAGAATAGCTATTTTTAAAAAATCAAAAAATAATGGATGTTGGCAAAGGAATGCTTACACACTGTTGGTGGGAATGTAAATTAGTTCAACCATTGTGGGAGACAGTGTGGCGATTCCTCAATGACCCAAAGACAGAAATAACATTTGACCCAGCAATCCCATCAATGGGTATATACCCAAAGGAATATAAATCATTCTATTATAAAGACACATACATGCTTATGTTCATTGCAGCACTATTCACAATAGCAAAGACATGGAATCAATCTAAATGCCCATCAATGACAGACTGGATAAAGAAAATGTGGTACATATACACCATGGAATACTATGCAGCCATAAAAAAAGAATGAGATTATGTCCTTTTCAGGGACAGAGCGGAGCTAGACGCCATCATCCTTAGCAAACTAACACAAGAACAGAAAACCAAATACCAAGTGTTCTCACAAGTGGAAGTTAAATGCTGAGAACACATGACACATAGAGGGAAGAACAAACACTGGGGCCTATCAAAGGGTGGGAGTGAGAGGAGGGAGAGGATCAGGAGAAATAACTAATGGGTACCAGGCCTAATACCTGGGTGAGAAAATAATCTGCACAACCAACCCCCATGACACACATTTACCTATGTAACAAACCTGCATATAAACCCCGAACTTAAAAGTTAAAAAATAGAATGTCTTCCTCCCCTACTTCAATCATATTGCTGCCCATTTGTCACCTGGGCACCATGGGAATGTCAGAGAAACACATTCCCTGACCACCCCATCGAAACCTAATATCTGTTTACTGTCTGCCTCTCCCACTATAATGTACACTCCTTGAGAGCAGGGCCTTGGTCTTATTCATGGATGTGTCTCCAGTGCCTAGAAGGGCCTATCACACAGCAGGTGCTCATTAAATATTTGCCAAATGAACAAAATGAATTACCTCATATATTCCCCCACAATAACCCTTTCTTGTGTTAATTTCTACAAAAGAGTCTCATGAGGATGAGTCTCATGAAGTCTCAAGAGTCTCATGAAGGAAGATTCATCACCAATGGCATGTTCAATAGACAAATCATAGAGGCAAGGAAGAGGCAGGAACTCACCCTGACAGTACCTGCCCTGCCAGGCACCATCATGTACATTATTTCATTTAATTTCTACAGGAAAGCTGTGAGGCACAATTATTTCCCCCAAATTTCAAAGCTCAAAGGGCTACATAACATTAGAATTCGTTGGTTGTAAGCAACAGGAGTAATGTTTACTAATGTAGGCAAAGAGGGAATTCTCAATAGGAGGAATGAGGTCATTCACAAGATTGAAGGAAAAACTTCAAAAAAGATGGAGAGCAGAGCAGCTGCAGAGACCCAGGGCCGAGGTGCCAATGGTTCCCACTGGCATTTGACCTGGTGTCTCCCTGTTCAAGATTCAGATTCCTTCCTGAGGGAGAGTCTGATTGGCAGAGCTTGGATCATGTGACTCCCGTTAGCCAGGAGAGGTGAGGAGAACTTGATTGACAGGCTTACAAGCACTGCACAGGATGGGAGATGGGGCTGCCCAAGGGAAATGGAGATGCTCTTAGCAGACAAATGAGGACAGGACAAAACAAGAGCAGGTCACTTCCAGGGCTCACAGATCACGGATCCAATGCCCTGCTTGTGCAGAAGCTCAGAAGGGCAAGTGCTCAGCTCACGGTCACACAGGGCAGACACAGGTCCAACACATAGGCCTCCTGGCCCCAGACTTGTGTGAACATCAAGTCTCACCAGAAGTGGGTATCCAGATCCTTTTACTTCAAACAAGCCCACAAGGAACAACTCTTGCTCTCGTCATGCTTGGAGGTCTTAGCACCACTGTGGACTTTCTTCCACAGTCTCTGAATCCAGCCTCTAAAATACACCCACTCAAAGACTCTTCTAAACTTCTTTAACTGCTGCGCTGATGGCCACTGGATCTCAAGTGAGAACTAGCATTGCCAACTTCAGGAAGTGACTGTCATAACTAATCTATTTTCATGTCTGTTGTGAAGCCCTCCTGGGGTGGTATAATCCACAGATACAAGGCTGCTTCACCTCTACTAGAAGGGTTTTAAAAATGAAATTAGACATGTTTTTGAGGCAAAATCTCTCACAGTTAACTCCCTGGTTTGGCACAAATTCTCTTAGCATTCGTGACCAAAGGAGACTCCTCCAAACCATTTCCTGTCATCCCCTCTGAGCTGTCAACTTCGATTATTCCTTTCCTGGTACTGTGCCTTATCTTATACTAAAGGAATAATAAATACCTCCCTTCCCTTTTCTAAATCTAGGACTACCCTGGCACTTTCTATTTCCTACTTTACGCAAAACTTTTCAGAAGAAGGGCAAAGGCAATGGCAGCAGTTGCAATAATAAATCACTAGGGAATGAGACTGAGGCTGTTTCTAGGCAGTGACCCAGGAACTGGCTTGTTTGTCCAACATGTGGTGAGCCTACTATGCGCCAGGCCTTCCCCTGTTCTTCCCTCACTGGGCCATTGGCAGTCAGTGTCTTCAGCCATCAGTCAACAGAACTGCTCTCTGTGGTCCCCCATGGAAGTCCCCTTTCAGCCCTCATTCCCATTCACTTCTTAGCAACGTTTCTCCATCTTGTTATTCTGTGTCATCCTCACCAGAGTGCAAGCTGCCTGAGGGGGACTTTTGTTTTGATCACCACTGACATATCTGCCTCAGAATCCAGAATAGTGCCTGGCACATAGTAGGCACTCAATAAATAGCTGTTGTATGAACAGATGGATGAACCAATGAACCAATAAATGAACAGATCCCTCGTTTCCTTGGAACTCCCTAAATCCCCACACCAGTATCTCTGGATTCTAGCACAGTGCCTGATACATAGTAAAAATGTGCAATGTGCTTGAATAAAATTCTCCTCCCCCTTCTCACTTTGCTCCTTCCCCCCCTTCCTCAGGAATTTCTTTGTCCCTCCACCTCCCCTTGGCCCCTTATTAAGTGTCTACAGTCCTTGGGGTTTTGTCCTTGTTCCTCTCCAATTCCCACTCTGCAGAAAATGCTCTGTGAGTGATCTCATCCACTCCCACGCTTTCAGCTTCCATCCCCACACCGATGCATGAAGCTGAAAGTAGAAAAAAAAAAAAACAACTAAACTAAAAACCGAAATTGTTGAGTTGGAAGTCCTTAGGCACCTCAAAGCTTGGCAGGTTGAAGGTGTGGCAGAATAATAGATTGAAAATTTAATTTACATTTTGTTTTCCCTGATGTAAGAGAGTCAGAGAAATGATGTGTATTTTATTCTCTGTAATTTTTCCTCACCAATTCTAAGAAAGTACCCAGGACATCTTGCCTCCGGGACGGTGGTGTTGGCTAGACTGAGGGCAAAATTAGCCTGAAGCCTGGCACTTGCCTTTGAAAACAAACTCAGCAAGATAATTCTGGGTCAGAGTTTGTCACCCTCAGCACTGTTGGCATTTTGAGATGGATAATTCTTTGTTGTGAGGCCGTCCCGTGCATCGTAGGATGCCTAGCATCATCCCTGGCCTCCATCTACTAGATGCTAGGAGCACCCTTCCCGCAAGTTGTAACAACCAACAATCTCCCGGCAATGCCAAACATCCCCTGGGGATGGGGCACAGTGGAGCATGGGGTGGGTGGGTGGGTTACAGGGAGGTGGGAGTGTCGATGGGGTGGCGGGGGGGAATTATCCCTGGCTGAGAAACACTGTGCTAGATAGATCATCCACAAAAGGAGGGAACAGGGGCCCGATGGAAACTGCCAACCTTGGGAATTGGACAGCTTCCCCTACACTGGGAATGGGGGACCCATGAGATTCCAGGAACCACAGTTGGTTCCTCCTTGTTATGTGCCAGGCCACAACCAAAACACAGGTTTCCTTTCCCAGGATCCTCCTGGCTTAGCACGGTCTCTAGTCCTTCCAAGATGGCAGCAGTGTGTAGAGGGAAGGCAGTCTTGGAGCTCTCAGAGGCATTTGGGGTGCTGACTTCCTGGTCCCCCTCTGTCCCGAATGCCTGCTTGCAGGCTTCTGCCTGGTTCCCTGGCTGGGTCCGTGGGCCAGTGATTTCTAGCCTCCCTCTCCACCCCAGGGCTGCTCTTGGCTGCCCCCTTGCTGTCAGGAGCCCCTACTGCAGCAAGACACGGATCAAATCTGTGAGAAGTTTGCTCCTTGTTAGGATAACTTTTGACAAACTGCTTAAAGCATCCCCCAAATCCCCTCAATGTCTTTAGTCCTCTGAGGCTGAATCTTCCAGTAAAGATGACATCCTTTTTAGATCTCTGCTCCCTCCTTGTCAGAAAGTTGTACTCTGTGGGCCAGGTACCGTGGCTCATGCCTGTAATCCCAACACCTTAGGAGGACAAGGTGAGGGGATCACTTGATCCCAGAAGTTTGAGACCAGCCTGGGCAACATAGTGGAGTCCCGTTTCTACAAAAATAAATAAATTAGCCAGGCGTAATAGTGCACTCCTGTAGTCCCAGCTACTCGGGAGACTGAGGCGGGAGGATGGCTTGAGCCCAGGAGGTCGAAGTTACAGTGACCGGTGATTGCACCACTGCACTCCAGCCTGGGTGACAGAGAGAGACCCTGTCTCAAAAAAAAAAAAAAAAAAACAACAAAAACAAAAAAGCTGTATTCTACATAGCACCAAAAAATGAACACTGCCCAGTGAATGATGATTTCAACTCCATCTCCTCAAAATTGTCCTGCACTTTACAGAAGCTCCTGCTTCACTGAGTCCTTATAAGTGAGTGACATTTTGCAAATACATTCGACTTCCCATTGGTTCCTCCCCAACAGCCACTAGCAAGTGGCCAGGTCCCAGAAATCCAGATGTGTCCTCTCCATCTGCTAAGTCCTGCCAGACACATGAAGGATGCTTTCTTTTTATCCTTTTCTGCCAGGAGTGTCTGGTAATCCCACTCCTTCTAAACAACCCTGAACATCCCTGCATTTCTGCCAAACTCTCTAAGGCATTCCAAGCTCAGGGCATGCTGTCTCCATCACTGTTGGTTTGTTTGGTGTCCTGTAATGCGTGCACATTCTCATCTTCCCAAATGTCTTATGTGCAACCGTAGATGGAATTACATATGGACTCTTGGACTTGGGAATAATGCCATGAATTAACATTCTCTCCTAAAATGAATTAATATTTTCCCCTAAAACATTTGTTTACAGAGAGATCTTTCTAAAATGCTCTCTCAAAAAGTCCTGTAACTCTCTTCCAGGGATTCCTTTTTTCACAGCCCATTCATGAAGAGAAAACACCTTTCTCCTTGCTTGAGTTTTCCCTATCAATTTCTCTGTACAGTCTTCAAGTTCTGGGATCGCCAAAGTCCAGTGGGTTCTTCTGCCTCGGAGACTGCCAGCTGAGGCGTGTCAGAGGTCATCCTCCTGCGTCCCAGCTTCTATGTCGTGGTAAGTACCAGCAAGAGGCCTGTGTTGGTTGAGTGATGGCCTCTCTCTCTCTGCCCATTGCTAATTGGGGTGCACAGGGAATGTATGCGGAGACTGGCAAGATGCTGCCGCCTGTCTGTGATCCATGAAGGAAGGCTAACCCCAGACAGAGGGGAGACCTGGTCCCACTGCATGGCTCAGTTTGTCCAGAGGTGCTGCAGTAATGCCTCGCCATAGCAGGTCCGCAACCTCTCAACCCCACCACCCACCCTGGGAAGTTTCAAGCTCCCACGACATACCCCAGGCAGGGTCATTCTCTGCACCTGGGCCACCGACATCAGGCCCCATCAGACTTTGTAAAGGAACATGGGCCAGGCAGTGGGCATAGAATGACTGAAACAATAGTGATTTCTATGTTCAAGATACTTCTTCCTTCATTTACCTAGACCTCTTTGTCTGAGGTTTCACTGGCCTCAGAGACAAGGCCTGGGATTACAGGATGGTAGCTTCCATGGGAGGGCCTTGGATCACAGGCAGGTTTGAACCTATGATTTCTTGGGCCTGTCTTGCTCTGGCCTTGGGCAGAGAACCACCCCCATTAGTCACACATTGTGCCCCAATCCCACCCACTGAGAGGTCCTGGGACCTGGCTGGGAATCAGGAGCCCCACCCACCCCTCCCACCGATGGGTAGAACATGCAAGCTGTTGTGCCACTCTGAGCTCAGTCCTGGCTTGTGTTCAGGGCTCTGGGCCAAGCCTCCAGGGGTTCAGTAAGCTGCAGACTCCCCCAGGGCCCTGGGAGGGAAGCACTGTCCTGGGCCTCTGCCTGGTTACTCCTCTCGCCTCCACAGCTTTGGCTTCACTTACATCACCCTGAACCTCGTTCTGAAAAATCTTTTACAGTAGGAAGGAACCCAGCTAGGGGACCTCTCTGGCCAGGGGCCAAACTCCAAATCAGAGCATTCAGAAGACTCTGCTGGTCACATCAAACCTGCTTCTCCTCTGGCCTGTGGACAATGACTCCTGCAGATCAAACCCACAAGGGAGTGTATTTCTCAGCCTTGGACTGGCCTTGTTCAGGTTTTCTCCTCTCTCCCTACACCCTCCACTCCCCCCAGCCCACCCCCAACACAGAAGTTCTAGCTGCCCAGGGCGGGCACTACACAGATGGACTAATTGGGACTGGAACCCATGGGTGTGAAAATCGTCAACTATCTATACTGATTAATGGGTTAGTATCAACCTGGAGAAGAGTTTAAAGACTGCCCTCAACATCTGTTTTTAATGTCCTAAACCAGCATACACTTTCATGGGGGGCAGCATCTGTGCCAGGTGCTGTGTACAGCACATTCACAGACTCCATCTCTCTGCGACCTGAATAAAGACATCCAGGGCAGACAGAGCAGGAGGCCAGGAGGGGCAGCAAGGAGGCCAGGAGCTAGAATCGGGACATGAGAAGACCTCACTGGCTGGAGCAATTGGACAAAATAGCATGTCCTGGGGACCCAGGGCAAATCCTGGACTTCTGGCAACACGGTGAACGGAGCTGATACAAAAGGGCTCCCACCTCCCACAGCCACATAGATATGAAGATTGCAAACACATAGTTGAGATTAAAAGAAAGAACTGGGATCCCCAGGCATCTGGTAGAGACCCCAAAGCCAAAGCTGTAAGCAGAAACAGAGAGTACGGTGGTCCCAGGTGTCTTGGACCTAGTGACTTGGGGGGGCTGGGATTTTAATAATCCCTGGGGCTGCACTGTGGCCTTCTGCCTGCACAAGTGAGAGCATCAAGGGTCAAGAAAAACTATTTCCATCAGTTCAAGGAAGCATCAGACAGATTTCTAGGCCCATGGATGGAAATAAATTGTAAGTCATCTGCAAGAAATCAGAATCCTAGGTGACTCTTCTGTGTAGGTCTGAATTTATATTCCCTAGGTGGTGGAGGAGCCCCAGGCTGCCCCCTACCCCCACATACACACCCAGAATGATCGGAAATATAACATTCCATGAAACAATCTGAATATCCACTAACAGGAGAACTAATACATTACAGTATCCGCATACAACATTTAGAATGCATGATATATAGCTACATGTATCAACATGGATAAATTTCTTTAAAAAACACAATTTTGAGTAAAAGGAAGCAAATCGAAAAGAAGTAAAAAGGATGATGCTTGTTCTTGTTTATTTTTCTACATGAATTTTACAATTTCCTTGCCCAGTTCCCCATTCTCCTTCTCGCCCCCACAAAAAGAGCTATTGGTATTTTTATAAGGATAACGTTAAGCTTAAAAATTAACTTAGGCCAGGTGCAGTGGATCATGCCTGTAATCCCAGCACTTAGGGAGGTAGAGGTGGGAGGATCACTTAAGTCCAGGAGTTTGAGACCAGCCTGGGCAACATAGCAAGACTCTGTTTTCCACAAGAAGAAAAAACAAAAACAAAAAAAGAAAAAAATTAATTTAGAAAAAAATTAACTTGGGGGAAAATGAAATCGTTATGGGGTCAAATTTTCCAATTCAAGAATATAGCAGACTGTCATTTGTTCAAGATTCTTTTAGTAGCCTTTCAAGTGGTTAAAGGTAGGTTTTTTGTTAAGTTTTGCTTTGTTTTGTTAAGTTTTGCTTTGTTTGTTTTTCATATATGCCTTGGACATTTCTTGTTAAATTTATTCCTAGGTGTTTTATCCTTTTGTTAATTTTGTAGATAAGTTTATTTCTTCCATTATATCCCATTATATTCATATATATAAACAACTGGTCGTTTGTATGAATATAATGAAGGATATAATGGAAGAAACAAACTTATCTACAAAATTAAAGCATATAATGGAGGATATAAGTTCATTTCTTCCGTTATATCCTCCATTACATTCATATAAACAACCGGTTGTTTATATATATATGAAAGTTAATGATTCCTTTATGTTCATCTTGTACCCCGCTATCTTTCTGAATTTTCCTATTTTTGACAGTAGTTCCAAAGTATATCTTCCAAGGTTTTTCAGATATACAATTATATCATCTGAGAATTATAACTTTATTTCCTCCTTTATAATTTTTATACTTCTAATTTCTTCCTCTTATTTAATTTCATTGGTTTCTTCCTCTAGTACAATATTAAATAATAGTTCTGAAAGTGGGAATTCTTCTCTTGTTCCTGACTTTAGCAGGAAATCTTCCAGCATTTCCCCATTATTTATGATGCTTATTTTTTAGTTGAGAAAGATTTTTTCATCTTAAGGAAATATCCATCTATTCCTATTTTACTGAGTTTTTTAAAAATAAAAAACCAATGGTTCCTTTTCATAGATCAATCATTTTAATATAACGAATAATTTAAATTGGTTTCTTAATGTTAAACCATCCTTGCATTGCTAGAATAAATTCCACTTAAGTATGATTTATTATACTTTTAAGTGCTATTAATTTTGTTCCTAATGCCTTATTTTGGATTTTAAAATTAATATTCATAAGTGAAATGAGTCTGGCATTTCCTTTTGGGTTCAATCTTCACTGGGATTTGTCTCCAATGTATTGCTTGATACATTAAAATAATTTGGATTTTTTCTCTTCTTTTCAATGTTCTAGAACTGAATCATTAATATTGGAATATTGGAATTATTTGTTCTTTAATGCAGAAAAAAATTATTCGTGAAACCATTTGGCCTTTCGGAAGATAGCTCTTTGACAACTTTCCCATGAATATCAGTACATTTAAAATGCTTTATGTCTTCTGGAATCATTTTGGTAAATTATATTTTCTTAGATAATTTAATAGTTATTCTAGTTTTCAAATTTGTTTTTGTAGAGTTGAATGGTTTTCATGATTAATTTTGTCTCTGTGTTAATTCTTCTTTATTATTTCTATTTTGTGTATATTTGCCTTCTGATTTTCTTTATTAGGAATAGAAACTAATCTATTTTATTGTCTTTTAAAATATTTTTTGAATTTTATTTATTCTATCCTTATTCCATTTTCTGTGTTTTCTAATTCATTACATTATTCTTGGTACTTTATTCACTTTTTCCTCTTTTTTATTTAGGCTTATTTTGTGATTTTTTTTAACTTTCCAGGTTGGATGCTTTGTTGTCATACTTGTTTATTGAATTTAAGGCTAAATATTTAAAACTATGCATTTTTTCTCTGGCATTTCTAGCTTTTTCTCACTACTTCTCCATGATACCCCCATGCAGCAGGGGCTTTTTGTTATCTGATTTTGTTGTTATTTTCTACCTAATTGAATTATGATCTGAAAGTAATCTCTGTACTATATTTTTTGAGGGCAGAATTTATTGAGGGAAAAACTGCTACAGTTTTCCTTTAAGTGCCCATGGAAAATCTCTCTACATAACTCTCTGTGATATGTATATATGTGTGTGTATATATGACACGTACATCATACCTTGCTGATATTATTTAGATTATAATTTATTTATATTTGCTTTTATCCACTTAATCTGTCAAACAGAAAAAAGTAAAGTCTTCTACTATTAGTATGTTTCTCTTTCTCCTTGCATTTCCCATAAGTTTTGTTGTTTTTCATGTAGATTCTACTTTATTTGGTACATAGATAGTTCATAACCATTATACCTTCATTAAAGTTAAGTACATGTAACATAAGTATAATATTATAAATATATACATAAACATATATGATTGGAATTTGAAAGTTCTCTTCTTTGTCTCATTTAATGACTTTTTTTTTCCACCGGCATTTCCAGCTTATTCCCACTACTTCCGCATGACACCCTCAAGCAGCAGGGGCTTTTTGTTCTCTGATTCTCACTTTGTTTCATGTGAAGGTGGCAGTCCCAGCACCTAGGGCTTACCATTTCTATTACCCTAGTTTCCGATGGCTGCCAAAACAAAACACTACAAACTGGGTGGCTGAAAACAACAGAAATCTAGTGGTCGCAGTTTTGGAGCTTAGAAGTCTGAAGTCAAGGTATCAGCAAGGCCATGCTCTCTCTGATGACTCTAGAGGTGAATCTCCCTCCTTGCTCTTCCAGCTTCTGGTGTTTGCCAGTGATCCTTGGTGTTCCTTGGCTTCTAGATGCATCACTCCAGTCACGTGGCTGCCTTCTCCCTGTGTTTCTCTTCATATCATCTTGCCTCAATGCATGTCTGTTTCCAATGTACTGTGGGTTAGGACTTCACCATATCTTTTTTTAGGGCACACAATTCAACCCACAGCACCACCCCGAGTCTGCTGGGGCAAGATGACAGAATGGTTACCAGAATCTGGAGAGAGGATAGCTCTGTGGAAAGGGCTTCCCTAGACAGCAGTGGCTTCTCTAAAGGGATTCAGGCCAAGCAGGTGACCAAATAGGGAAGGAGTAGGGGAATAAATAACCCTACATCACTTTCTTCCCCCTCTAGTTTCTCCCAACATGTCACACTGGGAAGCAGAGGACAGAGGGTAGTCCAATGAGGCAATTCACATGGGTCAGCTTCCCCAAGGCACAGGTCAGTCTGGAGCAGGATGGACGGAGGATATGAAGGGCAAACAGAAGTTCTCCAACATACTCACAATTTCCAAGTGCTCTGGGGCAACTTTTTTCTCATGCATGTTCTTTATGTGTTAGTAAGTGATCTTTTGCTCTTTTTCATAGAACATCTTTGTATTGATGACATGTCAGTTCCTTTGTATTACTCATTAGGGAATTAGTTTGGTTTCCTGAAAGAATCTTTCTCCGTGGGGAAAGAGGGTCAATAAACAGGTAGGTTCAAAGCAATATTCCAGTGGTTGTTTTCACAGCACAAATATTCTTCTTCTTTTTTTTTTTTTGAGACGGAGTCTCACTCTGTTGCCCAGGCTGGAGTGTAGTGGCATGATCTCAGCTTGCTGCAAGCTCTGCCTCCTGAGTTGATGCCATTCTCCTGCCTCAGCCTCCCAAGTAGCTGGGAAGCACAGGTGCCAGCCACCACGCCCGGCTAATTTTTTTGTATTTTTAGTAGAGATGAGGTTTCGCTGTGTTAGCCAGGATGTTCTCAACATGTTAGCCAGGATGGTCTCAATCTCCTGACCTCATGATCTGCCCACCTTGGCCTCCCAAAGTGCTGGGATTACAGGCATGAGCCACCATGCCTGGCAAATAGTCTTATTCTCTACTGCCACAGAGACAGACTGCTTCCTGCAAATATGGCTGTCTGTGTGATCCTTCCTGTAGTTGCATCTCCTTTGCTTCTTTGAACATACTAGATCCAGAGAAGCTACTATTTCCACCTCAGCTCACTGCCTTTCCTACACTCATGGTTATAAACAAGAGATCTGCACACTGCTTTTGTACCTGAGATGATGACATTTGCCCTCATAAAATGAATTTTTTTCAAAGACTTTTGAGACCTCCCAGGAATGAGTCTTCTCATTGCTAAGACTTCTCTGTTCAATTTTTTGTCTCCTCTTTGTTCATTGAAATGCTGCTTGGTCTCAGCTGGATTTGGCAACCCTTTCACATAAATTAGAGTCTGGTGATTAAAACTGCCCTCTAGTTTCAATAAAAAGTGAAATTTACAGACTTTTATTTTTCTCCTTGTTGCTTTTCAATGCTTTCCTGGAGGAAAGGGAGACAATGTTGCTTTATACAGCCACATAAATGAAGTCTTTTCCAATTGTTAAATAATCATGATTGATTCAAATTGTTCTTAAAAGATTATTAGACCAAATCAAATATATCTGTGAGTCACATTCAGCCCATGGTATGGGGCTTCTTCGTTAAGGCATAGTGATCAGTCACAAAGCTTTGGAGACGGCCAATCCAGTAGAGTGGGTTGAAAGGTGCACCACCCCCAAAAATATATGTCCACCGGGCATCTGTGAATGTGACTTCATTTGGAAGAAGGGTCTTTGCAGATGTAGTTAAGGATCTAGAGATGAGATCATCTTGGATTACTCAAGTGGGCCTAAATCCAGTGGCAAGTGTCCTTCAAAGAAGAGGAGAATACAGGCACACAGAGGAGAAAGCAACATGAACACAGAGCACATGTGGGAGTGACACATCTATAGGACGAGAAATGTTGTCAGTCACTGGAAGCCAGAAAAGGCAAGAAGCCGATACTCTCCTAGACTCTCCAGAAGGAACCAACCCTGCTGACACCTTGATCCCAGAGCTCTGGTTTACAGAACTATGAAGGAATACACTTCTGTTGTTTGAAGCCACCCAGTTTGTGGTCATTTGTTGCAGCATTCGCAGGAAACTAACACACCCAGTTTCAATCCTACCTTGTCCACATTCAAGCTATGTGACCTTGAGCAAATCTTGAGATGCAGAGGAAGGAGGTGGCTGGAAGAGCATGACTGAATTCAAATCTCTGCAGGGTTATGATGGGACAGCAGGAGTGCCTGTGTCCTGTGTGGCCACAGAGGACAGGGCTAAAACTGGGGTGCCAGTTTGGGCTGCAGGTAAGGGAAAGACTTTCTAAAAGTCTGAACAATGCAGACATGGAAAGGTGCTCAGCTCTGAGTGACTGCAAAGACACTGTCACTGGAGATGAGCACAGAGAGATGAGACCCACCTGCAAGGTGAATATTAAGAGGACAAGTTCAATTAGCTGGGCATGGTGGCGGGCACCTGTAACCCCAGCTACTTGGGAGGCTGAGGCAAAAGAATTACTTAAACCCGGGAGGCCAAGGTTGCAGTGAGCTGAGATTGTGCCACTGCATTCCAGCCTGGGTGACAGAGCAAGATCCTGTCAAAAAAAAAAAAAAAAAAAAAAAAGAAAGAAAGAAAGAAAAGAAAAGGAAAAAAAAGAAAAAGGACAAGTACAGGGTCAGAAAGACCTAGGTTATCATCTTGGCCCTGCTGCATGACTTTTGACAAATGACTTAAAGTTTCTGGGCCTCAGATATCTCATCTATAGTATGGGGTCAGCAGCACCCAGAGTTATCATCAGGATTACATGAGAGCTACAAGGAGAAGAGTACTTCACTACGTGCAGGGTACTATATGCTAAGTACCGTTTACATGTACTTACCCATTTAATGATGAATGCTCCATAAATGGTGCCTTTTAATTTGGTGGTGGTGTTTTTTCATGTCATTGTAGACTGTTCTTGACCAGGAGGTGGACTAAATGTAGGGAATCCACAAACCCCACACAAGTTGATATGTATGTGTGCTTTTCTGCAGAGTGGATCCACAGCGGTCTCCCAAGTCTCAAAGGGAGCAGTGACCCTGAAAACCACAAAATTTTGCGCAGAGGGAATTGGATTCTGCGGCCCAAGAGATTCCTTCCAACCTAGAACTGAATGACATGGAGCAGATGCTGCTGTAGCCCAATGTGTGTCCAGAACAAAATGAGTCTGGGTGTCCTGTGGGGGCACAGGGATACCTTCTGCTACATTCTCCTCTCTGTTCCCTCCTGTCTGTGAGATGCAGGCAAATTTCGGTGGGGGAAGCAGCAAGAGAAGAAAAAAGCAGTGTGCAATTTTGATGCACAAGGGGCAATTTCTACAGACAATTCTTGGTGACCATAAACGCCCACCACCTCCAGCGGTTCCACCTGAAACCCAAGGAGCATCATTTTCCATTCTAGCCTCTGAGATAATAAGTTGGAGAGAAGCTTCATATTTCAAATCAAAACTATTTTCCAACTAGAGGAAGAGTGGAAACTTTTCAGGCAAATTTCATATGCAGTAACACAATTTCCTCCTGTTCCACTTCTTTTTTCACCTAATACATGATAAATATTCAAGATCTCCTTGAGGGAGCATGAGCGGAGAGCGGGGAGGCATAATCGTCATGGCTGCTCAGTGGTGGCAGGCAGCAGGGCGGACCGAGGTCCCTCTCTCTCAGGGCCTGCCTGGATACCACCCTGAGCTCCTGGCTCCCTAACCTGCCCCCAGAAGAGCCCTCACTCCATCTGGCTGATGAGAATGAGCCCTGGTGTGGGCTTGAGGGAATACTCAAAACTTTTATTATCTTTTTTTTCTCTTTTCTTTTTTTTTTTGAGATGGAGTCTTGCTCTGTTGCCCAGGCTGGAGTGCAGTGGCACAATCTGGGCTCACTGCAACCTCCGCCTCCCAGGTTCAAGCTGTTCTCCTGCCTCAGCCTCCCAAGTAGCTGGGATTACAGGTGCGACACCATGCCCAGTGAATTTTTTGCATTTTTAGTAGAGATGGGGTTTCACCATGCTGGCCAGGCTGGTCTTGAACTCCTGACCTCATGATCCGCCCACCTCAGCCTCCCAAAGTGCTGGGATTACAGGCATGAGCCACCATGCCTGGCCAAAAATTATTTATTATCTTAATGGCTATGAACAATGTTCACTGGGAAAATGCCTTGAAGAGGTACTTGGGATAGACGATGAGACCTAACACAGAGATTATTAGTGATTTTGGGGGGGGCGGACCCAGGCCAGGGGACAGGGATAAGGGGACACAAGAGAGGCAACCCTCACCAATGGGATCTGTGGGCTCCAGCCACATGGTAGAAGGTTGATGATAAATAAATGGTGGCCTGTGGTTGGGAGCACAGAGGGCATCCCTCTGTTAAGAGATAACAATAACTAGCTTCTCTCTACTGGGCACTTGCCACGTGCCTAGCACTGAACTAATGCTTTACGTGCACCACCACATTTAATCCTCATAGCACTGCTATGAGGTAGGAACTATCATTATTCCCATTTTACAAAGAAACCAGAGTTCAGGGAGCTTACATAAATTGCCTGAGATCACACCGCTAACAAAGTAAAACACAAAATACCACTACACATTCTGTAGAATGGTACAATTAAAAAGACTCACCATATCAAGTGTTGATAAGAACTAGAGCATCTGGAAGTCTCATATATTGCTGATGAACATATGGCACAACCACTTTGGAAAACTGGCAGTTTCTAATAAATTTAAACACATACTTACCCTATTACCCAGAATTCCACTCCTAGGTATTTACCAAAGAGAAATGAGTGCATGTATGTCCACAAAAAGTGTGCAAGAATGCTCATAGCCGCTTTACTCATAAGAACCCCAAACTAGAAAACTCCAAACAACTCCATCAACAGGCAAGTGGATAAATACCCTGGGTGCATACACATAAGGGAAAATTGCTTAGCAATAAAAAGGAGCAAACTAGTCATACTTGCAGCATGGATGCATCTCAAAATCAACATGCTGAACAAAAGAAGCCAGACTCAGAGTGAATACCATGTATTTCCAATGGCAAGAAGCAGACTCCTGGTTGCCCCAGGCTGGGGTGGGCAGGGACCACTTGCAAAGGGCAATGAGGGTGGTGGAAATGTTCTACATCTTAATAGTGGTGGTAATTACATAGGTGGAGACATCTGTCAAAACCCATCTAATGAACACCCAAAATGGTTAAATTTATAACATAAATTATACCTCGGTAAGGTTGTCTTTACAAAAATCTGAAGTGCTTACACCACGGCCTGTACGATCCAACATCCCTCCTGCCTCCACCTCTCCCTCCACTCTCCCCTTTGGCCCTCTATTCTGGCCACACCAGCCTCCTTGCTGTTCATCAAATTGTCCAGGCACATCTCCCTCTCTGGGGCTTTGTCCGTGCTGTCCCCACCGCCTGCAATGCTCTCCCCACAATGTCCACGTGACTCACTCTCTCACCTCTTGCAGATCTCTGTTCAAAAGTTACCCAGAAGCGTGGTCTTCCCTGACCCCAGCCCCCGCATAAAATAGCACCCACTGCATACTTCCCTGGTCCTTTACCCTGCTTTCTTCTCTATAGCCCTTATCACATCCTGGCATATTATACTTGTATTCGTTTACTGTCTGTCTCCCTCTCTAGAGTAAGCCCCATGAGAGCTGGAACTCTGTTTCACTGGGCAGTGCTACTTTGAGGTCTAGAACAATCCATGTCATGCGGTAGACCCTCAATCATTCCTCACTGAATGAATGAATTAAGCCCTTCCTATCCTGCTTTCCTTCCCTTTTCCCCACTGATCTTCCCTTAAAAAAAAAAAAGAAAAATCATTTAATATCAAAAAGATCTCTTTCAGAGATATCCCCACTCTAACACGAAACAGTCTTTTCTTCTGAAAATAACAATAATAATAGAATATTTTACTTCTCAGCTTCTATCATTTGCATTTGGGGATTTCACCAATACTCAGTAATACTCCAAGAACACGGAGTGGATATTTGTCCTACGTTTGTATAACTGAAGGACATCCAAAACAAAGAACCATTTTTTCCAAGGTGACTTCTGTCTTTAACACCAGAGACTGGTAGGAACTTAAATCTGCTAGCAACTTAAAAAAAAATGCAGTGTCTCTACAATACTTTTGTTCTGCCTCACTGATCACCCTTCTACATGTACATTTATTTATTTACATAATCAGGATTATACAGCATGAAGACGTACTGTTCTGTAACCCATTTTTCTCATTTAGCAATATAGAGTACGTATTTTCCCATGTCATTAAAAATTCTTGGAAAATATAATTATTAATGGCTAAGGAATGTTATATCATCTAGATGTACCATAGTTTATTTAAGCACTCTCTTACTATGGAAGATTTTGGTTGCTTCCTTTTAAAAAAAATTCAATTATAAATAATGAATGTCATTGAGTATAAATTTTTGCCTGAATTTCTGAGTATTTCCTAGAGATGGAATCCTAGCTGCAAAGGATATGGGTGGTTTTTCTGTTAAGGTTTTTAATAAGAAGTCCCAACTTGTATTTTAAGTTTTAATACATAGTTCCACTTCTGTTTTCCAGAGGAGAGACACCCATTTAAATGACTAACAACAGGATATGAAAGCACTGTAAGGTTTGACCCTTTCAAGCAGTGGGCATTACCATTTCTTATATCTTGTCTTCTATTTCTTTGATTATTAGCAAAGTGGAATGTCTTTTCACATGTTTATTTGTATTTCATCTTCCGTGAATTATGTTATTCTCCCGTTTTGTAATTGAAGTGTTAGTATTTATCTTAGTGAATTGTCAGAGCTCTCAGTGAATAATAAGGACATTAACAAAGAATCTTTGTTTCTTTGTTTGCTTGCCTTTAATTGTGTTTATGTTGTTTCTCGAATATACATATTTTTAACTCTCTTTGTTGTTAATGTTGCTTCATTTAGGAAGTCCTTTCTCATCCCAGAATGGGGTTAGAACCCTGCTGACTATAAGGCATAGGTTTGTTGCATAAATTCTCTCCTGCTGTCCTTCAACCATGCCATGAAGTAAGCATTATCATCCTCACTTTGTTATTTTTTACTATGTAAAAATTTCAAACATACACAGAAGAAAATAAATATATTGATTCTGGGATTTGCTTCAAGATAACGGGGGCGGGCATGAGGGTAGGGAGAGGACCAATAAGAATGACCATGAGCTGGTGATGATTGTAGTTAATGATGGGTTCATGGGGGTTCTCCCGACTTTTGCAAGGTGATGTGACCTGGTTGACACTTCAGGAGGCCAAAAGGGGAGCTATTTCCTGGCCCCTTCCCTATGACAGGCACTGCCCTGGGATCCCTGAATCATCCCACTGAACCCCACCACCAAGGGGAAGGAATCATTGGTCCCATTCTACAGCTGAAGACACTGAGATTCAAGGGGATGAATTACTCAAGGTCACATGATGGATAAGTGCAGAAGCAGGATCTGAACTCAGATCATCTTGACCCAAGTTTTATGTTCCTTCCACTGGGCCAGACTATTTCTTTGGAGGCAGAAAATTTAATGAAAGAAAAGATAGACGTCTTTCACAGAGCTTGGCTTAACCACACTCCCAGAAGAGGGCTCTGATTAGAAGTTAATCTGATTTTTAAAAAATAAGAAATATAATTCTTCTTGTTTGGCTGAATTTATGGACCAAGATTCAGGCCTGCTACTCATTCATTTTGTCCATCATCATCTCAGCAATCATTCTGAGCACTAACAGTGCTTGAATTGGTTTAAAATTCAAAACAAAAGGAGAAACAAATTAGAAGAGTTCAATACCACTGATGCAATCAGAGTCCCCCCACCCAAAATGGCCCTCTCACTTTGCATCACAGACATTTGGCCAAGACCTTTCTTTCTAACATAACACTTAATTCACGTCCTAGTGTGCTAGTCAACTATTGCTACAGTAATGCCACATAAGAAACAATCCCAGAATCTCCATGGCCTACAACAGCAAGCACACACTGCTCCCCCATGGTCTGCAGGTTGGTTCTCTAGACCCCTGTCCCCAACCCCCAGGGATGCTCAAATACATAAGAAATTTGCCTATATATTAAAGCCTCATAGGCACACCCAGATTTTGATGAAACCAAAAGTATAACGTGAATTTGTAACCTTATAAACAGTACAGCTGAGGCAGGGATGGGACTGGGGACACAGTTCCCATTCCCCTGGCAGTAACTCTTTCTCTGTCTCTTTCACTCAGAAACTGTGTTGGAATTTGAGAAAGTGAGAGTGTTATCATGACAGAGAGGTCCTTGAATCTGCTCTGATTTATCTTTTTTTTTTTTTTTAAATAAATCACTCACAGCACTGGTGCTTTATCATTCACCACAAATCACTCATGGTACAATGTCACAGTCCTATCCCCAAGAACGGTGGAATTACATGGCAGCAGGTAAGAAAGGTAAGCCATTTAGTTATTGGGACAGCATATACTAGTTAAGCATCTACTATGAACTAGGCACCGGGGAGACCCTGCCCTCTTGAGGCCATATTCCAGTGGGGTTGGCATCAGGGAACAGGCAATAAATGAATTTTTTTTTTTTTTTTTTTTGAGACGGAGTTTTGCTCTTGTCACCCAGGCTGGAGTGCAATGGTGCAATCTTGGCTCACTGCAACATCCTTCTCCTGGATTCAAGCAATTCTCCTGCCTCGACCTCCAGAGTAGCTGGGATGACAGGCATCTGCCACCATGGCCAGCTAATTTTTGTATTTTTAGTAGAGATGGAGTTTCACTATGTTGGCCAGGCTGGTCTTGAACTCCTGACCTCAGGTGATCTGCCCGCCTCGGCCTTGAATGTATTTTTAAAACGTCATCTGATGATAAATATTCAAGTGATGGATGCCCTAAATACCCTGACTTGATCATTACACATTCTATGCATGCAACAAAATGTTATGTATACCCCATAGATATGTACAAATATAGTGTATAAAAAAATTTAATAAAAAATTAAAAGGTCATTGGAGTGGATGATAAGTGCAATAACTGCCAGGGAAATCAAGCAAGGTAGTTGGACAGAGCAGGAGGAGGCACATCAGGGTTGACTTCTGCTGGGAGGCATAATGGACTGCGTCTTGAATGGCGAGGAGTCAACCATACACAACTGGAGCAAGTGCATTCTAGGCAAAGGGAACCACAGGGACAAAGCCTGGAACAGGAGCAGAAACAGAAAGGAGTCTGGCATGGCTGCAGTAGAATGAAGGAGGGGAGGGGGCAGACCAGTGGGAGAGGCAGAAAGGAACACCTCACAGAGGCCCTGGGGGCCTGGAGCAGGGGTTGGGATTTTCCTCTGACATTGGAAGATCCTGGAATGTTTCCACACGGGAGTGGCATGATTGGATAGGATCTCTCTGACTGCGCCAGTGACCACCCAACAGAGCTGCCTCATCTGGCTGACTGCACAAGGTCTCTCCTCATTTTCCATGGCCCTTCCCCTGAACTGTACTTCTGGAGATAAACAGGAGGACCCTCCAGAGAAAAGGGGGAGCCCCTGTGGCCCAGGAAAACCAGCAGCTGTGCTTCCTTCCATGTGCAATGGAAGCTGCAGTATTTTTCCTTCCAAGCAGCACTTGCAACTTCCCAGAAACCTTCAGCACAAGCAATGGGCTAAACCCACATGGGTGACTCTGCTGGCCACAGCGCCAGGCACTAGGGCTTGCAGTCAGGGAGAAGTAGGAGATACACAGGACCTTCAGCAGCTTTCCTGTGCCAGCTGCCTTTCAGCCAATGCTAGGCCCCAAGTGGATTCTCCCAGGTCCTGTGGCCCACGAGGTGAAATTCCCTCCAGCATCACCACATCTTACAGCTCCTGAAGAGCTGTACTTGCCACAGCCCTCAACTATCCCAGGAGGCAGCCGGGGAAAGACCGCTTGTCCCCACTCACAAGTGAGAAAACCAAGGCACAGGGAAATGAAGTTTGAGCCCAGAGTCACGGAGGCCTAAAGAACAAGGCCCGGAATTGAAGCGGGCACTTCTTGCCACAAACCCAGTGCTTTGGCCTGTCTTAGTTCTTCTGCCGCAGTCAGAGGCAACCCCAGGACAGTCTACCATGGACGAGGCATTGCTCTGAGAGCTTTACACATATGAATAGATTTTATCCTCACAAAAATCCTGTGGGGTCGATACTACTATTATCCACATGTTACAGATGAAAAAACAGAGACAGAGACATTCGATACCTTGCTCAAGGTCACACAGGGCTAGAAAGTGGCACAGCCAAGATGTGAACCAGTCTTTATCACTGTGCTGTGCTGCACCTTACACTCATCTGTGGAAGGAAGGGAAAGGAGGGGAAGGGAGGGGGACAAAAGTGTAGGAACATAGCATGCTACCTGTATATTTGTGCGTACAGCTGTCCGTGGGTGTGTATGTGTGGGTGCACCAGTGTGTATGTACACACTTGGGTGTCTTCTTGTCTGTACACACTTGTCTGTCTTCACAAGAAGGTACACACTTGTCTGTCTTCACATGAGGGTTTTGCCGAGTGCTTATCACCTGCTTTTTATTTTTTGTGTATCTATGCACACATGAGCATCAGGTGTGGTTTTGTTTTTTGTTTTTGTTTTTTATTTTATTTTATTTATTTATTTTTTTGAGACGGAGTCTCGTACTGTTGCCCGGGCTGGAGTGCAGTGGCGTAATCTGGGCTCACTGCAACCTCCGCCTCTTGGGTTCAAATGATTCTCCTGCCTCAGCCTCCCGAGTAGCTGGGATTACAGGCATGTGCCACCACGCCCAGTTAGTTTTTTGTATTTTTAGTAGAGACAGGGTTTCACCATGTTGGCCAGGCTGGTCTTGAACTCCTGACCTCATGATTCACCCGCCTCGGCCTCCCAAAGTGCTGGGATTACAGGTGTGAGTCACTGCACCCGGCCAGGTGTGGTTTTTGGTGTATCTTCTCATAAGTGCAGGCATGCACACAGGCGCTGGCACGCATATTTATGTACCCATGCATATGGCTGCATCCAAGCATATGAGTGGGTTTGTTAGTGTAACTGTGCCTCCCCACAAGTGCATATTATGAGGGCAGGTATGCTTTTTCAGTGCATGTGTGTGACTATGTGGGTGTATGTGACCTTGAGTATTCACCTGTGCAGATGGATGTGATTTTGAGGGCAGGTGCACCTATTTATTTATGCCCTGTTGTCTACGGCTGTGCTGGTGTACCCAGGAGTGCACATACTCTTGGGATCTGTTCTGCTTGACCCAACTCCAGCCAGTGCTCCACAAGAAAGACAAGGGGAGCACTGAGATTAAAAGAGCCTCTCTGCGGGGTCAGAGTTCTGCACCATCATCACCAGAAACTCTGCAGAAAACAGGTTTTGAAAGTGGACAAGAAATTGATATGTTTGTTATCTAAATCCTGAATTATTTTCCCCCTTGCTTTGGGGTGTTTGGAAGCTGCCTGCAGCACCTTAGAGAGATACTGTGTGCAACCCATTGCAACCTGCATGTGATCGGGTGCTGAAGGAGAGGGGAAGGTCATTTTCAGATGAGCTCCTCGGAGGATGTGACTGCCAGCAGGCTCAGGAAGTATTGGCTGTTTCCAGTCCTCCCTCAGCACTGGCCCTGCCCAGCCTGCACCTGCCTCTGCCAGCCAGCTTACAGGGGACAAGGATGCAAACAGGGAAAGTGGGGAGGAGCTGCACAGTGGGGAGTCTGGGGAGAGGAAAGGGAGGACTTGGCCAGGGATGTGGGGCTCTGTTTCAATGGGCCTTTGGTTTATAATTCCACAGGTCCAGTGCTTGTTCGGCCTCAGCTTGCATAACTCCAGAGATGGGCTACTCACTACCTCTTGAAGTCACCGGTTCCCATTGGCTATTAGGAAGTGGGGTCATTCGGCATTTCACGGCCCACTGTGTGCCCAGCAAGGCTGCCACCCTCCTGGAGCACACTGTACTGCGGTGGACAGGCACAGCTACATTTGTTCCATCCCATTATTCTGTCCCGAGGGCTGTCATCAGCACCTGCACTGCAGAAGTGGACACGTCCTTTCCCCTCTAACCAAAACATTCCTCTTCCTTTTACAGCTCCTCAAATGCTAGGACATGGAGTTCTGTCTCTACTTCCCTCATTCTATCCTTGCCCTGTCCCACTCATCACCTCCTCTCCAGCCCCCCTGCTTCCCAAGGGAGGCCGCTGGAGGCTGAGGCATGCACTTCCCAGTCTTGGCAAGGCTATGGGGTCCAGGCAGTTCTCAGACCCCAGGGCCCAGATGCTGAGAAGAGAGGTAGGAAAGGAATCCCTAAGTACTTTCTTGGCATAAGACAGGGTCTCTTGGAGGCTGAGCCTCTCTTACTCAGGAAGGCCCTGGAGTATTGGCCAGAGACAAAGCATGAAGTTCTCTGACAATACCAGTAAGAAGGCCACATTCTACACCAATAAAAGGACTATACTTCTGGCTAAAACAGTGATGGTGGGAGATTGAGAGAAAAAACAGAAGAGTCATAGGGAGAGAGAGACAGAGACAGATACAGAAACAGAGAGACTAGCAGAAATAAAGACAAAGAAAAATGTGCACAGAACAGAAAGAGACAGACAGAAAGATATAGAGTCAAAGAGAGAATCATAGCAACAGAGTCTCGGAGAGACAAGGATGAGAGGCTCAGAGATGGGAACAGATAAAGATGGTCCTAGAGACAGGGAGAGATGCTCATCAATGGAGATATCAGCCACAAAAGCAGGAAGAGGGGCCCGAGACCCAGAAATCCAGAGACACAGAGAGAGATGTCCACGGACCTCCCAGACTTCCTTTTTACTCTCTTGACTAATTTTTTTAAAAAGCAAAAGAAATAAAATGGTTTGATTTGAAGTCACTTCCAATAAAGATCCATGTGCAATAAAGGATCAGCATGAAAGGGAAAAGGCAAATCTAAACTGTTGTGGAAGAAGGAAAAAACTAATTATACCGAAGACCTAGCTGTGGTTACTTTAGTGGGCCTGCAATGAACTACCTGATTTTCATGCCTTGTGTACACCCATGACCTTGATTCTGGGCTGGCCCTGTAATCTGCTTTTACCAATAGGATGTGGTGGATGTGACACTGTGCCAATTCTGAGCCTAGGCCTTAAGTCCTGGCAGTTTCTGGGTGTGTGTGTGTGTGTGTGTGTGTGTGTGTGTGTGTGGGCGCGCACGCATGCACCTGAGTACACATGCTTTGGGGAAAACCATCCACTGTCTAAGATGTTAGACTATACTGAGGCCATCTTGCTTATGTGAAGATGCCTAAGCTAATCACCTTGAGAGATCATGTGGGGAACAAGAAACTCAGCCAACAGTGAGAACCAAGGCCCCAGATATACACCCTAAATCAAACTGTGCCACAGCCCTCAGCTGCACACACAGAGAGCAGAGGTCAACTCTCCCCACTAAGCCCTGCAAATGCAGAATCATGAGCAATAACAGAATTGTTGTATTTTAAGTCATTACATTTTGGGATAGTTTGTCATATGGGAATAGATTGCTGAAATACCAGGTTACTACAGTAGCATTAATTAAGTCTAGCGGATTCCATAATTTCCTTTAGCTGATGGATTATGTGGGAGACTCAGAGCATCTCTTTCCCCTGAAGAATAAAAGTGATACTCAGCTCCTTAATTGTAAAATCAACAAAAGTCCATCATTGACAAACTGGAAAGAATATGGTAATTCACAGACTCACCTGCTGTGGAACAGAGATGCTGCTGCTGCTAATGATCAGTGACTGACTAACGATGGGTAAAGAGAATCAGCGCTACATTTTTTATTAGCACTTACCACATGCCAGTTTATCCCATTTTATAGAAGAGAAGACAGAGGCACAGAGATGTGAAATGACCACCCAAGGTCTCACAGCCAGTCCTTGTCAGGGCCAGGATTTGAGCCCAGAACCCACATTAGATTAGAAATCAAGCCGAACAAACAAATCCCTACCCAGGAACTACAAATTTAGGGGCCACCTCTGCATCTCAAAGGCCCTGAGGCCAAAATGCTCACCAGACATTCCTGGGAAGTGGGCAGTGGGGAGGATGGGCCAGTGCTCTAGCCCTCTTTCAGGGTGGGCTAGCTCTAGGGTGAGTCTGTTTTTATCTAGAGCCCCGGGCAGACAAGCACCCAGGGAAGGCTCCCCAACAGGCCCACCCCACCGTGGCTCTGTGCACTTGTATAGCAGGGCAGCAGCCCATGCCTGCAGAATCTGTCTTGAGGCCTGGAGGAATTACTTGACTCTGAGATTGTTTCCAGGAATACTTTTGCTCCTGTTATTATACTGCCTTCCCTGACACCCTCTCCCCCCAGCACTTTTTTTTTTACACTAAACTTTCTCTGAATTCACCTGATTTTTCCCATCTCCTTTACATTCTTTATGGCAATGGAGAAATAATCACCGCTTCTCCGGCAGGGTGATGGGAGTGTGCAATATTAACTGTAAATCAGGCAGAAATTGGTGGAAGGGGAAGGGTTTGATGAGGTGCAGAGACATTATATCATTTTAAAGCACTTTTCTGGTCTCCAGTAATCCCCATGTAAATGAAAAGGAGGCGACGTGCCTCTCTCTCCCAGGCTGCCTTGAGGAATGCAGAGAAAATACTCCTGGAAAGCGGACCCAGGGCAGAGGAAGGTTGGCTGGGGCTAACAGGGGAGGCAGAAATGGCCAAGACGGTGCCCCCAGCCCCTCCACACCAGGGATGTGCTCACGGTGGGACTGGAATCATCCGGGCCATGCTGCGCCTTCGTGAAAGATGAGGACCCAAGGCTATGGACCGGGAGACGTTGGTGCTATTTGCCAACAGGGGGCAGGGCTGCATCAAACCATCTGCATCTTGTAGCCCGGTGGTCTCAACCCGAGTGGTACTGCCCCCAGGGGAGCGTCTGGAATGTGTGGGGCCTCCAGGGACTTTGTCCATTGTCAAATGTCTTGGAGGCACTGCAGAACTTGGTAGAAGCGTAACATCCTGTAATGCGCAGAACACTCCCACATAACAAAGAACTGCCCCTCCTAAAATGCTAGTAGCTTCCCCTCCGTGCCATGCTCACACAAAGAACATCATTTTCCTGAAGAATGACCATCTATGGAGACCTATAACTGTAGGGCCCATCGCCAGGGAAGGTTCATTCTCTCCCTGACCTCCCAGGTTCCTTTAAACTTAAGTCAGTTCATCTAGGCCTACTGGCTGCTGCTTCAGCTGAAATCAGCTACCTGCATTTCATCCAATCTCAGGTGTTATTGATTGATTGTAAAGGAAAGCACTGTTTTATAGACTACTAAAAAAGGAAAAAATGCTGCGACTCGATGCTTTCTTATCGGTTAGATTTTTTTTTTTTTACTTTATACTTATTGAAAGTGTTATTTCATACTTATTTAATCATTGTATATCATGGAATGTTACAAGTGCGGTAAGTTAGCTACCATATTCCTAACCTTCCTATTCAGGGTCCAATCTTATGAATCACTTTTCAACTCAAAATCACCAATGTCCATGTTTTTCCACATAGAATTGAGACAGGATAGTTCCCTTGACCCCCTTTGTGGGCCAGAACTGGAGTGGCTCATTTCACTCAGCCCGCCGCTGGCCATTCCTCACAGGAGGGAACCAGAGTGCGGAAACCAGAGCAAATGAACATTGGAACCAGCCAGTTGCTCCTCTCTGGCAGGAACAGGCTCTGTGCAGGCCCTGCAGCAGCGTCCAAGCGTGTTACAACCAATGTTCTTTCGGCTCTGCCGTCCAGGGATGGCCAAGTACCAACCAACTCAGTGGAAGGTCAGGGTGACAGCCCCTGCCCTCTTGGCACCCAGGTTCTTGTCTGGTGTCCAGGAAGAATCAGGTCACAAAAACTGTTTGAAAGGTGATGGATGCGGATGACTTTATTGAGCAGTGGGTGGCTCTCAGCGGAAAAGGAAGCTGGGAAGGGAATAGGAAAGTGATCTTTCCCTGAAGCCACACCATCTGAAGTCATCAGCATCTATCCATAGTCTCCGACGCTCAGTTGCTTCTCTGCTCACCGCTTAGCCGCTTGTATCCTCAATGCTCAGCTGCTTGTAGTGCTCTCAGAGCTTCTATGGGCACAGGATAGGGGTGGGGCAGGCCAAATGGGCAACGTGTGGGTGGAAAATTGTGGTCAGCTATTTTCACTTAGGGTTGAGGTTCTATGTTTAAGGGTGGAGTTTAGCTAGGAGCCCAGCCCTTCTGCATAGAATCATCATTAGTGACATCAAGAGTGGAGATGATGCTGCATTTCTTCAAAGAAGGCTCCACTCCTGTCTTTTGTTTGAAACTTTTTGTTTCTTCTGAGCTGTTGATACCCATTTTACATTTGTGGTGCTGGCTGTTCCTTTTTTTATTTTTACTGATACATAATGGATGTACATATTTTCAGGGTACATGTGATAACTTGATACATTCATATAATGTGTAAAAATCAAATCAGGGGTAAGTGGGAAATCTATCACCTAAATATTTATCTTTTCTTTATGCCAGGAACTTCCAATTATTCTCTTCTTCCTAGCTTTTTTTTTTTTTTTTTTGAGACAGGGTCTCACCTTGTTACCAAGGCTGGAGTTCAGTGGCAGGATCTCAGCTCACTGCAGCCTTGACCTCCTGGGCTCAAGTGATCCTCCCACCTCAGCCCTCCAAGTAGGTTGGACTACAGGCACGCGCCACCATGCCCGGCTAATTTGTTTATTTTTTAAGTAGAGATGGGGTTTCGCCATGTTGGCCAGGCTGGTCTCCAACTCCTGATCTCAGATGATCCGCCCGCCTCAACCTCCTCCCAAAGTGCTGGGATTACAGGCATGAGCCACCATGACTGGCCACTAGCTTTTTCTTGATCTTACCAGAATGTGTCAACAAAAAGTTTCGGACAATAAACAAAACTTATTTCCTTTTCTAAATGGTCATCAAATATTTTGTTGATGGGCCATCAGGTGCCTGCCTGCTGGCATCTGACCAGGTATCCCAGCATAACTGCATTACCACATCAGTGAAGGGAAGGCGCAGCCTCTGGAGGCCACATCACTACCCATGTCTGAATAGCAGCAATTGTAAGATGATAAGATGGATCCTGATTATAGAGATGCTAAAATGGGAAGAAGTGTATACCTCAGAATCTATAAAATATATTAGAAAATTAGTTGGTCTATATGGATAGATGCCCAGAGCTCCAACAGAGACACCTTAGCACTGAAACAAAGACTGCTTGAGAGGCCCCAGAAGGTTTTTCAGACAAAGATGTACTTTAGACAGACAAATAAATGGAAAGAGGTTTCCAGGCAGCAAGAATTTGTACAAAGCAGTATAAATATAGAGTTTTAGGAAGAGAGAGAAGTCCAGTGTGCCTGGATCATGAGGTACATTGGGAAGAAATGTGGCAGGAACTGGGTTGGACTCCTGGGTCTGTAATTTCATATCTGTGTGATCTTGGATGGTTTATCACTCTCAGCCTTAGTTTCCTGAACATCAAACAGAGAGGTCCTCAGCCTCAGAACTCCCAGGGCACCAAGCAGTACAATTTGAAAAACAGTTCTAAAGGCATGAGGATTAACAAAGGATTTCAAACATGAAGTGCATATGGTCAGATCTGTGTTTTAATAATAATTACAATAATAGGAACCACTGATGGAATACCTACTATTTGCTAAGCCCTTTGTAATTATTAATAGAAGCTACTGTGTATTATTTGCCAGACATGGTGATAAACATTTGCCTTCAATATTTCATTTGGTCCTCACAACATCTGTCCGATGCTGCTTTTTATTACCCCAGCTCATAGAGAATGAAAGTGACACTCAACTCAATGATCAGACTTGCCCTAAATTCCACTGACATCGGTGGCAGAGCCAGGACCAGAACCTAGACTGCTGACATTGAGACCTGGCTGCCATGACTCCCTGAATAACTGAAACTCCTGGAAAGTTGCAGAGGTTCCCTTGCACAGCATATTCTACAGACTTCCCTGGGAGAAGCCTTGTCTCTCCAAGCACAAAGAACGGCTGGAATCAAAATTCCATGTGCATCCTAATTTTTGTGCATAATATTTTAAATGACAAATCAGGCTGCAATCAGAAAGCCCCTAACCAAAATTCAAGCCATATGCAAACAAGCTGTGGTCAACATCCACACGGGAGGATCAGCTCAGGAAGCCAAGTCTCAGTGGGGGGGGGGGTCGCTAAACTGGGGGTTCCCCAGGAACGCAGCCTAAGGGACTAGAGGCAGGCGCCTGATTTCTCTGCCAACTGCCTGCAATTACAGCAATTCTCTCAGTGCTGCAGACTCCCAGGGAAGAGTCATCTGCTGTTTGCTTAAACTGATTAGGAATTACTTTCTCTGTGTCAGAGTCATCCCTGAATCTCAGCAGTATGCAGAGTTGCTGTCCAGGCTTCCAAATCAACACGGATCTTAAAGATTCCAGGATCATCTCAGCTGCCCTCAGTAGTCTGGGGATTTTTGTTTCTGCTCTTTTCCTGTCTTACCAGGTTTTGTGCCTAGCGTGCTGCCTGAGTAACAGCAGTGTCCACTCCCTTCAGGCCTCACCTGGGGGAAATTCTGAAAATACAACTCAGAAGCTTCTCCCCAGTCCCATTCAGGGGTCATGTGGTCGTTCCAGAGCTTGGGTTGGCCTGGACAGTGCTAGGAGGTGGCCACTCTGTGGCCAAGGACTGGCCTCCCATGAGATGGGACATCCCGTCCCCTGAGCTGCCCCTGGCCAGAAGAGTATAATGGTTTCTCTATTGTGCCCAGCTCCTGGACACCCACAAGGTGCTCCTCAGCATCCTTCTCCTGGAAGTTTCTTGTCTTTATTGATGTATTTAGTCAGGTTTGGGGTTTTTTTTGTTGTTTGTTTGTTTATTTGTTTTGAGACAGAGTCTTGCTCTGTCACCCAGGCTAGAGTGCAGTGGTGCGATCTCGGGTCACTGCAACCTCTGTCTCCCAGGCTCAAGCAATTCTTGTGCCTCAGCCTCCTGAGTAGCTGGCTAATTTTTGTATTTTTAGTAGAGACAGGATTTCACTCTGTTGGCCAGGCTGGTCTCGAACTCCCGGTCTCAAGTTGATCTGCCCACCTTGGCCTCCCAAAGTGCTGGGATTACAGGTGTGAGCCACCACGCCCGGCCGTATTAGTCAGTTTTTTGTCTCTTAACAAATAACCTCAAAATCTTTGTGGCTTACCGCAACACACATTTATTTTCAAAGTTATAGGTCAACAGGTTGACCTAGGTTTGTCTGGTCCAGATGAGTTCATGTGGACCAGAGTGGCCCCAGGTATTGGGCTAGGCTCAGGTCTCCTCCACACATCCATTCTGGGGCCCAGGCTGCAGGCGCTGTGGATTCCAGGAGCATGTCCTGTCCACAGCAGATCACGGGGCACAAGAAGGCTGAGGAGACACAGTGATGCATCCTAGAGTCTCAGCACAGACTGGCAACATCACTACTACCCACGTTCCACCGGCCGAAGCAAGTCATCTGACCCAGTTCGTTATCAGTATATACCAGCAGAGAAGTCTACACCATCCACTGTGGTTGCAGGAACTGCAAAGTCACATGATAAAGAGCATGGATGTGTAATCCCAATATAGGGAGGCAGTAAAGAATCGGAGCAACAAGACAATATAATGTGGGTTCTTAATGGGACACGGTTACTAACATCATATCACAACCATATCAGCAGGATAACCCGATAACCTGAGATGAGGCAGTGAAGCTGGACCCTGTGGCTGTTACTGTGCAAACACATTGGGGGCTGCCTTGGGAAAGGGGCATGGGGCTGCAGTCCCTTCCAGAGAGCACTTGTGTGAACCTACTGTGACCCTGAGACGTCCCTGGAATCACTGACACAGCAGGAAACATGGAAACAAGAAAACCACTTGAATATCTAGATTTACAGACCAGGACAGCAGGGCTGTTCCCCCAGGATCTTGACTTGTCTTGGAGAACCAAGTCTTCTAAGAGGCAGGCTCAGGGCCCTCATCAGCCAGAGCCAGAATCGCATTGAGCTCAAAAAGGACTCCTGTGACTCGGGGTCCCAAGGTGCATGCCCACCCCACTGCAGGGATCTGCAGACTCCCCAGAGTCTTGGCTCAGAGACGTTCCACATCAGGGCTGGAAGGGTGTGTGCAGGGCATCTAGTCAGGTCCCCTTGTGTGCAGATAGGGAAACTGAGGCCCAAGAATGAAAGACACCAGAGACAGTCAGTGGCGGGGCTCCCTGTCTCCTACATTCATGCTTCCTCCAATACCCCAGGGAACCTGATGGCCCCCAGGACCTCTCATTCTCTCCTCCCTTACACTACCCATTCCCCTACTGACCTTGCTTCTGCCTTGACTTGGGCTCTTCAAGAATTCTGGTGGAAGCTGCAGGGCTGGCTGTTATGTTTCTACTTGAGAGGAGCGGCATTTTCCCAGGGAGGATGAGTTGACAGCGGAACCAGGGGCAGGAGCTTGGCCAAGAAAGCCGGGGCCTTCACAAGGCTGGGCTGGGCGGATGGAGAAGCGGCTGGGTTTCAGCATCCAATTAGCACCCCCTGTTCTTAGAGCTGTTGGAGCTGGCTGCTGAGCAGCTGGAAGGGAGCAGGCCAGCCAGCTGGGCTGGTCAGTTGGTGAATGAGCACTAATTGGGTGTCAGGCACGCCAGACCCCGTGGCTCCCCTGGCTCCCCTCCCCTCCCCACCAAACACTGGAAGACCACCACAGAGAGCCCAGGGGTGGAAAGCAGCTAATTGGCCTGGCCTGCCCAGCAAGCCCTTTCTCCACAGATGCCCTGTCACTCTGCTTTCTTTGTCTTTCATTTCAAGGGCTTGGGGAAAATTGCCCATGTCCTCTGAGAAGTTTGCTGTAAACCTCGGAACGGGAGGGGAGCTTGTTTTAAAAGAGGCTCTTAGCAGAGACATTTGGGCGCATTTCCCACAGTGGCCCCCATGCTCCTGGCTGTGGAGAACTGTGGGGACAAGCCTCCTACACACTCCCTCACACTCCTGCTTGTCCATATTTTTAGACAAGAGCTTCCAAGTCACCCGAAAGCTAAGGAAATGCTTTCTGTTGCCTTTTGCCTGCCAATTTCACTGTTCACTTAGGGAGAAAAAAAAAAAACTATTAATACTACTTAATTTTTTCCCGTACTTAACTAGAAGAAATCACACTTACCCTAGAGGAAGCAGGCATGGATTTGAACATGAGCATCGAAACAAACACAGATGTCAGGACCCTGACTCTAAGTACCCCCAACACACAACATATTGAACTCAGGGAAGCAACGAAGGCTGAAATGTATTTAACAGGTGTGGCTGGGATGATATTTTGAGATACAAGTCTATTCCAACCTGTATTTTTTCCTCCCCTATATTTTCCCTGCTCACCCCACCATCCCCAAAGAGGAAGTCAGCATTCTGCTCATTGCCTCAGGGAAAAGACGCAGGAGGGCAAAAACCAGAAATAGCCTGCAAATGTCTCTGGCTTTTGTGTTCCAAAAGCCTGAGCCCTTGGGGGAAGGGGATTTCTCAGGCTTTGACAAGTGTCTTGGCCAGAAGCAGGAGGAGAGCTGAGCTTCACTCTCTGACCCCTTCTCAGAAGACCAGATAGAAATTTCACCAGCTAGGGGAGGGAGGAGAGAGAGACAGAAATGCGCAGAGCAGACTTGTTCTCATCAGCACCTCTGGGAGGGTCACCCAGGCAGATGGAACTGTGAACAGTCCAACATGGCCCTGAGGCAGTAGAAAGCCACCAGGCCATATAGAAAGCCACAGAAGAGAGTGCTATGGGAACCCATGGCCAAAGCAAGAGGTTATTCCCCCACTCTCCCTCTCTCTGCCTAGGAGCCTCGAATTGCAATTCTTCCCTGGGTGCCTGGGTGGGTGGGTTCTCTAAGGAAGGTTAAGGTTTATTCCCCACCCCCCACCACCCCACCACCAAACTCTATGAAATGAGGATTCAGAGCAAAATATTTAATTTAGTATTAGTAAAAACTTTTAAGGCAATATGCCTTACACACATGGATGTGTAGACACATCATCTCTGGCCTTAAGACATTTTTTATATCACCTTCACAGATAGGTCTTCCTTGACCACTCTATCTAAAATAATCCTCTCTCTCCATTCAGTCTCTATCCTCTTCATAGCATTGATAATTAGCTAACATTACATTGTATATCTAAGTGTTTATTTAGTCATTGTCCATCCTCATGAGGGTAGGGATGTTGTCTGTTTTGTTCACTGTTTTACCCATACCTAGAAGAAGGCCTAGTACACAGCAGTGTCAATATTTAGGTGTTGAATTAATGAATGCATTGTCTGCTCAATGGTGACACCTGCTGGCAAATGGGATATTGCAGCTCAGCTCTATTAAACATTGTCACTGCTTCACCTAAAGGAGGATGGAGGACGTTTCTAAATATTGTAAGTGATAGGGTTTGGAAACTCCAGGCAAAGGGAAAATTTTTCTGGACCTAAGATACACACTAAAGAGGTCCCCTGGGGATTGTGGTAGAAGAGAGGTAAGAGTAGAGCATGGGTCTAGTGAAGAAAAAGGAAATATAAAATTAAGATTGGGCCTTTCACTCTCAGATCGTAGCCATCAAGTCTCACATTTTGTAGGGTGGTCACCCTGCTTCTGTTTAATTATCTTATTCTTCCTCGTTTATTCCAATTCACTTGCCTCAATTGTTTTTTTAATTTGAACACCAGGTGGGGAGAGAGGTGAGGAGAGAGGACAGTTGCAAGAGAAGTATAAGGCCCACTGCAGATGAGCTTAAGATCAGGCTAAGGAGATAGGACAGGATGAGTGTGTCTTGACCTCCTCCAGCATCTACAGAGGAATTTGAGGCTTGCAAAGTCCTTTCCCATATATTTCCTTATTAGATCTCCCTATGACCCATCCTGGCAGGCAGGCTAGTAATTCACAAGCCCCATTTTATAGACGAGGAAACTGGAGCTCAATGAAGAAAGTAATTCATCCAAAGTCCTCCATAAAGAATCCTGGCAGTATCAGAATCCATATCCAAATCTTTTCTTGCTTTACACATCCTGGTATTTAATATAGAGGTCTCAGCCATGGAAGAACAAAAACTCTCACTGGAGAAACAAAGTATACAAGTAGGAAACAAACAGGAGACCAGAGCACCAGAATTCACAGGACTCTGAAAGCCCAGAGGCAGAGGATCTAACTCCACTCTCTGCAAAAGTTTTCACTACAGTTACCTTCCCACAAATGATGCCACTTTACTACTGGAATTTAGATAAAGTAGGAACTTTGACATTCTCCATTTGGGGTCAGAAAGTCAGATCCTCCCCATCACACCCTGTTCTTTGTAAAAGGAAACCACTGACTGCACCCCTGGGAATGTTTGCCCCAATTCACTATCAAACTGCTTGCAATTATCAAACTGTGCTCCCTTGAGTTGACCTTTAGCTGGGGAACAGCTATATTTAGAGAAAACCAGCCCTTTGTAATTACCCCCACTCAGATTACTTAAAGGTCAGCTGCGGATGTGACCGTTTGATCCGTGGGAAGGGTTGTTTTCAGGATCCCTGGATAATTATTCAAACCAGACAATAATTAGCAAACATTTTCTGCAAATGAATCTATCCCTGTTGTTCAGCCCCAGAAGGGAGCCCAGAAGTCTCACTGGGCCAAAGTTGCCCCTTGCTATGGTTTGAATGTGTCCCTCAAAAGTTTATGTGTTGGAAACTTAATTACCATTGTTATAGCATTAAAAGATGGAGCCTTTAAGAGTTGATTAGGCCACAGGGGCTCCTCCACTCTCAGGAAGGGATTAATGCCATTGTCCGGTTATCTCCAGATTTGGTTTCTGGTGGAAAGGATGAGTTCAGCCTGATTCTTCTCTTGAGCTCACGTGCTTTCACCTTCTCACCTTCTGCCATGAGGTGAGCCTTGCCAGATGTCAGCACCATGATCTTTGACTTCCCAACCTCCAGGACAGTGAGCCAAATAAAATCTTCTTATAAATTACCCAGTCTGTGGCATTCTGTTACAGCAGCAAAAAACAGACTAAGATACCCGCTCTAGATATAATAACAGCAATTCTTTCATGTATATCCCTTTACAGTTTACTAAGGACTTCATATCCCGCCTTACTTCCCACATCAGTGTTGTGAGACACGCATTCCTACTTTACATTCAATGTTCAATGTTAATGTTCATACATTACAATGTTCTCATTCCAGATAAGAACACTGAGGCTCTGAGAGGTTAAGTAGACTTGCCCAGAGTCACACTGTGGAACCAAGACTTAAACCCAGGTCTTCTGACTCCAAATCTCTTGCTCTTTCCTAGGAAAATCACTCATTCTGCAAACATTTATTGAGTGCATACTATGTCCCTGACCTTGTAGTGGGCTGCAGAAAGGAAAGAAAGACCTCGACATTGTTCCAGGTGTTCAAAAACTCAGGATTAGTAGGGGAGCGAAGAGGGGCAGGAGAGACATAAACCAATGGAACACTAGAAGCAGCAGCACCTCTAGTGAGTGTTCATGAACTCCCCTGCTAGAATCTTGGGCATCAGAAGTTAAGAGTCAATTTATTTGAAGAGATTAAGGAGGTTTGTGGTGCAAGTTAGCCAGAAACAATGGAGTGATTGGGAAGGGAAAAAAACATAAAAATGAATTCAGCCAATAACCTCGATTAGCAAATTTAAAGGTACCTAAGTAATGAAATGGTACATGTCACCTGATCCCAACGTCAAGAGGAACTGGGGCTATGAATGACATCTCCTCAAGAATAATTTTCTGAGGCCAGGCACGGTGACTCATGCCTGTAATCCCAGCACTTTGGGAGGCCAAGGTGGGTGGATCACCTGAGGTCGGGAGTTTGAGACCGGCCTGACCAACATGGAGAAACCCCGTCTCTACCAAAAATACAAAATTAGCCGAGCGTGATGGTACATGCCTGTAATCCCAGCTACTCGGGGGGCTGAGGCAGGAGAATCGCTTGAACCTGGGAGGCAGAGGTTGCAGTGAGCCAAGATCATGTCATTGCACTCCAGCCTGGGCAAAAAGAGTGAAACTCCATCTAAAAAAAAAAAAGAATTTTCTTGGTTTTAAAGGATCCCCTCAAGCCCCAGGGGCAGTTTGGACAAGGATGGTCTTTAAGCCCCACTTTCCCTTCATCCAGAAACTCCATTTATATCTGATTTACATTTTCAGTTTCTGTTAAATAAAGGAGTCTATAATTTTTAAAAATATAAGAACTACTGGTTTACTCATAGGTACGGTGGTTTAAGATATTTATAAAGTGACATGAATATTGATTGAGTTCACAATCTCTTATTTAAAGTGCAAAAAAGGAAAGTAGTCATTGACAGTATCTTTAAAAGAAATTCATCTGAACTGGCCAATCATCAGATTCTAACAAGATAAAATAATGATTAAAAATAATAATGTTAATAATAATTAGCATGTATTTAGAAATTACTATATGTTAGGGACTCCTCAAAGTACTTTAGAGGAATTAATTCATTTGATTGTTCCTCCTAACGCTGTGAGGCAGGTACAGAGCATTCACAAGAGGTGATTCACACGGGCTCATGCGCTAAGGTTAAGCAGCACCAACTGCACAAAGGAGGACTGGATCTGCAGAGAAACTGTAGACAATAATGAAAGGAAAGGAGTTCTGGTAGACCCCATGCATCATCTCAGTTGGCAGAGTGATAACGCCACCAAGTCAGTAGGAATTGGGATGACTCTAACATCCAATTGTGACTCCCTGGCTGTTTGAGCTTGAGAACGGTGGGCAGATAGAAGCAGATCAAGTGACTAAAAAGTCCCCTTCGAAGTCAGAGTTTCTGTAGCTTCCATTTAGAGATGGAGGGTCTTCTGAACAACCCAGGCTTTGAGCACACAGGATATACAAGGAGGGTTAGGATTGCAACGGCTTCATCATAATCACCAATTGAACCTCCACTGGGAAGAAATGAATAGTTCATGCAAATGAGAGCTTGAGATTTGCTCATGCTGGGCTTGAGAGAGAAACAGAAGGAGAAAATGGCAAAGTTTTAATAAACTCTTAGGATAAATTCCACCATAGAGATATTGTATAACTCTTTAGGGAAGATAGTTATCCAACATTTCAGAAGCACTCAGTTGTCTACAAACAGTATTTATGTTTCCATTTATTATATCAATCTCCATGATTCTATTCATTAGTGCAAATCCCTGCAGACCTGCCCTGGCTCCATGCCTTCAGTCAGCTTGTCTTTACTCAGCTGCCTCCCAGTGTCAGACACTACGCTGGGCTCTAGGGGATGCAGTGGTAAAATAAAAGCACGGAACACTCATTCTAGATTGGCACTGACCAATACCATAACTACTAGCCAATGTGGCTATTTAAATTCAGATTTTAATTAGTTAAAAGCAAGTAAAATTGGCCAGGTGCAGTGGCTCACACCTGTAATTCCAGCACTTTGGGAGGCCGAGGCGGGTGGATCACCTGAGGTCGAGAGTTCAAGACCAGCCTGACCAACATGGAGAAACCCCATCTCTACTAAAAGTACAAAATTAGCCAGGCGTGGTGGTGCATGCCTGTAATCCCAGCTACTCAGGAGGCTGAGGCAGGAGAATCACTTGAACCTGGGAGGTGGAGGTTGCGGTGAGCCGAAATCGCACCATTGCCCTCCAGCCTGGGCAACAAGAGTGAAACTCCATCTCAAAAAAAAAAAAAAAAAAAGGAAATAAAATTTAAAATTCAGTTCCTGGGACAGGCATAATGGCTCACGCCTATAATCTCAGCACTTTGGGAGGCCAAGGCAGTCAGATCACTTGAGCTCAGGAATTGGAGACCAGTCGGGACAACAAGACGAAACCCTGTCTCTACCAAAACTATAAAAAATTAGCCGGGCGTGGTGGCACATGCCTGTTATCCCAGCTACTTGGAGGGCTGAGGCAGGAGAATCGCTTGAGCCTGGGAGGTCAAGGTTGCAGTGAGCTGAGATCGTGCCACTGCACTACAGCCTGGGTGACAAAGTGAGACCTTGCCTCAAAAAAAAAAAAAATTCAGTTCTTTTCTCACACAAGCCACATTTCAACATTTCAAGTGCTCAATATGTGGACAGCAGTGTATTCTGCAAAAGACAGTGCAGATATAGAACATTTCTCTAATGTTCTTGCCCAGAGTTTCTAAAGTTAATAATAATTAACATAATTAATAACACGACATTAATTAACGTAAATAATAACATAATAATTAACATCTAACAGAAGGTTCTGTTAGAAGGTGCTGCTAGATGAAGCAATGCCTTCACTGGGTGGAGGTAAGCCTGCTTTAATTACTAGCTATTCTGCACAGTAATGGTTGTCTATCTTTTGAAATATTTGATAATTCCGGATTTTTAGCCTATTCATACTGGCTCAGCTCAGGTTAGTCTGAACATGTGCAGTAGAATAGTTCTTAGATTCATTTGGATACCATGAGCTTGGTTGAAAAGGAGGTTTTTGGGGGGATGCATAATGTATAGACACAATCAGGTGACAACGTGCAGTACATCTGCTCACTGGAGCCCGTATTGCAGTGCAGGTATGCATGAGCTCACGTATACTCACATACACACACCTGCACACAAACACACACACACATGCATTCACTCCTGAAAATATCTGCTCACTTAGTTGCTCACATATAGACAATTAAACATGCACATACACATTCATTAACACACTCACACATACGCCCTTACACATATGTGATATGAGATATGCAATCACATCCAGCTCTTACAGATACACACACACACACACGTTTACATCAATGCATCAGTGCATTCTGCATTGCTGCTGGGTTGTCACACATGATTGAGTTGGCTACAGTTAAGTTCTGTGGCTTTTTGCTATCCTGATATAATACAGAAACAGATGGGCCAATTTTTCTTGCATTTTCCAGATTCAAGATAAATGCTTGAGAGCTCCACGATAACCCTGTCCTTGGGATCCATCCATTCATTCACTGTTCAGCAAACATTGATTGAGGGCCTAGAAATCGACAGAATCACGGAGGAGTTTTGGTAAGTAAACCACAAAAACTCCATGATGAGTATCAGACTCAGAAAGGGAAGAGTGTCATCCTACAGAACAGAGAAGCCAGCAGTCCCTTGCCTGGGACCAAAATTACAAGCAGTGACCCCATCACCACCCCCCTCTAGGTGTCCCTGCCAAGGATATGGGGCTGTAGTTGAATCTGGGAGGAGAGAAGGGGATTACATGTCTAGGTTAGGCCAGATGATGTGCATTAGAGAAGTTCAGAGGTAGAAAAGTCCACCAGCCTCTCCTAACTTCCTCCCTTATCTCACCTGCATCTCCGGTCTCTCATGCTCAGCTCTTGCCATCGGCAGATCATACTCAAGTCTTCCCATTTTAAAAAATACCTCACTTGATTCTATAACTCCCCTTCCTAACTTACAGCTACTGTCTATATCCTCTTAGTCACAGCCAAACTCTTCCAAAGAATTGTCTACACTTACTGCCTTTACTTCCTCAACCCAATGGATTCTTGAATCCACCACAATATGACTTCTGACCCCTCCTCAACTCCATGAAACCACTCTCCCAGAGTCACCGGTGGTCCCCGCCCTGCCAAGTCTGATAGTCACCTTTCATCCCCTATCTTAGCAGACCACTGTGCTATGCTTCACATTGGTCAGTCCCTTCTGATTCTCAAATTCTGCTATGCGCCAAGCACCATGGGGGATATTATTATGTGTGAGCCTCAGGTGCTGCTGTCAGGAAACTCACGATTTCACTCACTTCACTGGTAAGACCCTCTGTTACATCATCCGGCAAGAAGGGGTCCAGCAAGCCCTCTACATTGCAGCTGAACCCCGAAGTTTACCCTTGCCTCCCTGGGGCATTGAGTCAAGGGCAGTGGAAGAAATAACTGATAGATCTGGGGAGGGTAGTTAGGATGACCTAGAGTCCGATAGGTCCTTGTTCTGGATTGAATTATGTTGAAAAGATAGGCTGAAGTCCTAGGATACCGGTACTTCAAAACATGGCCTCTATTTGCAAAGAAGATGGTTGCAGATGTAATTCGTTAAGATGAGATCATACTGGAGCAGAATGGGCCCTTAATCCACTATGACTGTGTCCACATAAGATTGACGACACAGGAGAGGATGCACATGATGATGCAGACAAAGATTGAAGTTATGCAGCTGCAAGCCAAGTATTGCCGGCAGCACTGGCAGTTAAGAGAAAGGCATAGAACAGATCCTTTCCTAGAGCCTTGGGTGAGCATGGCCCTTCCAATGCCCGAGTTTTGTACTTCTAGCCTCCCAAACCATGCGACAACGAATGGCTGTTGTTTGAAACCACCCAGTTTGTGGCGCTTTGTTATGGTAGCCCTAGGAAACTGAGACAGTCCTGCTGTCCATTTTTTGGAAACTGAGCTAATTCCAATGAGGATCCACCTGGGGCAATCTTCACCGGGATTTGCCTGAGGCCCTCAGCCCCTGAGCCAATGTTTTGAGGCAGCAGAACGCAGAAATGCATGAGTGGCAGAATTGGTGAGACCCGGATTCAAGGCCTGGCTCCGGGGTGACTCTGAGCACCTTAGCTACTTAACCCTCTGAAACCCAGTCTCCTCACCTATACAGCAGGATTCTCATGTGAAACTAACAGATTGCTATGTGTAATCTCATCTGCCTTGGACTAGAAAATAAGGTCACATTAACTTCTGATGACCGAGTTATGGTGGCTCCAAGCGTTACCAGCTCCACTTACAGAAATGAGTCTCCCCAAAGAGTCCCCCATTTTTTTCTAGGAGTTGCCAAAAGGAACTTCACACATTTCCACAAAACCAGACAGCTTCTCTCACCGTTTGGCACCAGCCCGTTCTTCCTCTCCCACCTCAGTTCCTTCTTGTCTATGCCCCTACCTCCCCCAATCATGAAGCCAGCTGGGGAAGTGCAGGAAAGGCAGCCAGCAGCTGCCTCCAGCCGTCAGCTCCCTCAGGGTCAGCCTCGGAAGCCTCACCCTCAGTCACCCTTCCTTGGGCAGCCTGCATGAAGTGACTGAGCCAGATGGGGACACCAAGGCCTGACCATTTCCACCAGATACAGACACTGATGAACGAGTTGCTCCGAAGCTCCCCATGAAGTGGGCCGAGGCTGTGCTGGGCTTGCCTCATGGTTCAGCCTCTTCCTCCAGCCAGTCCCGCTTATGCGCCCTGCCCTCCGGAGGTGTGGATCCCTAGCAACACCTTGTGCCCCAAACTCCTCAGCCTCTGCTTCTGGAGAATGCACCCTGCACCGACCCTCATAAGATGGCCTTTGTCTATTTCAACAGGGCAGTTCTGGAGATTTGCAAAGCCACCAACCTTCGTGTTCCAGGCAGAGGTGGGGAGAGATCCTCCTCCAAAGCAGCTGTGCCGTGCCTTGAGCCTCGCAAATTCTCCCTGGATTCCTGTCCATTTCTGTCCAGGATTTTTTTTGTCTAGATTCTTACCAGGTGTCCCATGAAAAAGAGTTTGTGGCCTTGTCCCCTGACCATAACACCCAAACCCAGGCCATGTAGTGGGGCAGATGGGAAGCAATGCATATCATCCCCTCCAGGTTCCTCCCCTAGAACAGCCCTTGCTTCCTTTGCTATAAAACAAAAGCTGCCATGCAAATCAATGGTTATGAAGCAGACCCGGAGTGGGAGGGAGGTGGGTGGAGAAGAACTGGGGGAGGAACAGGAGTAGGCCCTATTCCGCATGTAAAACACCTAGCCCAGTGCCTGGTCCACAGTGAGTGTCCAATAAATGATAGCTATTATCGTCATTATTATTATTATGAACCATGAAGCTATCATCAGTAGTTGGTCTGCTGGCAGCGGGAGTCAGTGCGGGCTGGGCTGCTCCCTGCTCCAGATCACTAACCCGGGCTAAGTGGTGGTAATTATGACTTTGAGGAATACTGGTAACAGTGCCAAGTTCCAGAATAGCTACAGCCGTGAGCAGAGAGGCCCCTGGCTCAGCTCCGGGCTTCAGGCTGAGCAAGAATTAGTGCAATTGGCCATGCTGCAAGGTGAGAACAGTACAGGGACATCACAGGGAGATTGTCCCTCCTGGCACTTATGAGCAGAGAGCCCCTTGTGGACACACAGTGGGGAAGGAGCTGAGTGCTCACATGCAGAAGGACCACAGGGTTCCAAGTCTGTCATGGCGGCCCCAGCCCCCAGCAGCCTGAGCCCCATGGAAGCCCTTCTGTGGCTCATTAAAGACTTCCGCGTGGGCCTTGCTCCATAGGAAACCACAGATCTTTCTGCAGCCTGGTCAGACCCTGGTCTGGGGCTGCATTCTACTGGCAATTACTTTGCCAGGAAAGCACCACTGCCTGACAAGGATTCTTGGGAGTCGCTCAGGGCTGCCTGTACAGGGTTACGAGAAGCTCAGCTGCATGTGAGACTTGGCGCCTAAGGAATTGGTGCCTTCCTTTTTAGAAAAACTGATCCCCCTACAGGCCCCCAAATTTGCTCCTGTCTTATCCTTAATAGTCAATGGAAAAGTTGGCAGGTCCAGTGAAGTCTCAGCCTATCAAGAGTTCTTGTTATTCCTGCAGTTCCCTATGCCTCTTTTCATCCCTGCAGCTGAAAGTCACAGGTGCCACAGGACAGGAAAAAGAAGAGCAGAAGTCCAGGCCATCTGGCACCTGACCTCTATCCCCCCATCTATTCATCACTCATCAGCTCCCTCCAACTGGACAGTGAAGGTGTGGCTCTTTCCCCAGATTCCTCCTAGTCAGGGGGTCTGAACTGCTGCAGAATGTTTTTGCTCAGAGTGTGAAGTGAGGGTCCATCTCCTTGTGATAAAACAATGGGGCCTTTTGTGCCAGCCTCCAAATCCACTCCCTGGGGATCCAAGCACACTGAACCCTAGTGCACTTCTGGCCTCCAGGCTTTCGGCACACGCTGCTCCTTCTTCCTGGAAGGCCCTTCTCCCCAGTCCACCTGTGAACTCCCAGCCATTGGTTAAAGCCCATCTCAAGTGTCAATCCCTCTTTGCAACTTTTCCTGACTTCTCTCCCCGATCCTATCCCACCCCTGCTACCTGCTGACTTAATCATCACTCTCTTCCTGGGGATTTAATCACCTCTGCCCTTGAGCTTCCTCCTAACTTTGCAATGCACTATCTCTCTCCACTCTGACCTGCTCCACGGTGGGGACCATGACTGTTTCATCTCTGTACCCCCGCCAGCTGGCAATTGGAAGGCATTGCTCAGCATTCATTGCAATGATGGTAAATAAACAAAGATAGAAGGAAAGGAGAGATGAAGGTGGAGGAAGAAAGGACTCAGAAGAAACTGGAAAAAAGAGAAAGAGGGAGGAGAGAAGGAGGAAAGAAAGGAAGGAAACAGGAAGAAAGAGATGGGGAGAGAGCTAGAGAGGGAGAAACGGGGAGAGGAGTGGACTTCATGAACCGGCTTTTTTGCATCTTCCATGGGAATCTATTTGTGCCAGGTGTTGCTCCTGAAAACCTAAGAATCCCTGGCTGGGGAGACATCCAGGAGGCAGTACAGGTCACAAGTGGGAGCACCGTACCATAAAGCACGCACCTAGAGAAGGCGCTGTTGTATCAAGGGGCCCCTAAGCCAACCCTGAGGTACCCATATGCCAGGCTCCAGCAAAACCCCTGGGTTTGAGCTCCACTTACTCTCTGTGCTCTACTCGATATTCCAGTCTTCTCTCCTTCAGCCCTGACCCTGACCCTTGAACAAGAACTCCTCTGGCCTTCAAAAGCATCCTGCCTTTCTTTAATCCTCTGACTTGCATTAAAACCCCATGGAACATTCTCTTAGTTCTGGCTCCCTCCCCGATTCCCCAGTCACGCCAATCTTAGGATATAAAAATTGTAAATGTGGCTGTAATGTAAACGATTGCAAACTGATTGCTAAGTCGCTGTTTCCTATACTGTCTACATGCACTAAAGTGAGACTCATGACTTATTTTCAGACAATGGAAATAAGAAAGTGTGACCTAAGCCTAGACCCTCATTATAAAATGTGAGCTAGATGGAAAACTCAAGTGCTTTTTCTGTTTACTCATAAGTTTCTAGAGCCATGTTTCTCCAATGTGCCAGGTCAGCAGAGCTAAAGGAATTATGGTATGTATACAGGCCTTGTCCCTTGGTTCACAGTTCTGGTCCTCCAGTTGGATGCTGGGAGCAGCACCACATCACAGACCCCACACACTTTGAAAATCTGCAGGCTTTTTCACAGTCAGCATCTTGAGTCTGAGTATACACCCAGCAGTACCTCCCAGAGATGGATCCTGTTCCCCTGTCCTGCACATAGGCCACCAGGGGCGTAACAAATGCCTATGGAATCAATGAATGAATGAAGAAGTAAATGGAGGCATGAATGATGTGTGTGAACAAATCAGTAAATGAATGAGTTACTGAATAAATAATAAGTGAATCAGGGACTGGGGAAGACCCATTGAGCACCAGAACACAGTGCAGTTGTCCAGGGGGCGTGATTACAAGACCAGCCTTTGGAAAGTTGCACTCACTGTTTTTGTAAGCCCTTCGTTTTTCCATTACAAGTAGAATCTGCCCTTTGGAAAGATATTTAAAGCTTAGAATGGGAGACAAGTACATTGTCCCTTTCACTTGAATGTAAACCAGTCAAGACTTTGGGATCATTTTCTTTGTTTATTTTGGAGATAGAGTCTCACTCTGTCACCCAGGCTGGAGTGCAGTGGCATAATCTCAGCTCACTGCAACCTCCACCTCCCGAGTTCAAGTGATTCTCCCGCCTCAGCCTCCCGAGTAGCTGGGACTACTGGCGTGCACCACCACACCTGGCTAATTTTTGTATTTTTAGTAGAGACAGGGTTTCACCATATTGGCCAGGCTGATCTTGAATTCCTGACCTCAAGTGATCTACCACCTCGGCCTCCCAAAGTACTGAGATTACAGGCATGAGCCACTGCGCCTGGCCAGATCATTTTCTATTTTAAACCTTCAAGAAGAATTTCAAATTTGAAGGCCAGGACTGTTTGCAGCCAAGGTATCCAATGAAGACTTGGGGTCCTGAGGAGGTAGTGCGCTCCCCATTAACATGGTCTATAAGCAGGCATTGGGTATGTTGAAGATGACCCACTCCTCTGATAGGCATTGTCCCTTTCTTTTTTTTTGAGACAGAGTCTTGCTCTGTTGCCCAGGCTGGAGTGCAGTGGCGCCATCTCGGCTCACTGCAACCTCTGCCTCCCGGGTTCAAGTGATTCAAGTGATTTTCCTGCCTTAGCCTCCTGAGTAGCTGGGATTACAGGCACCAGCCACCACACTGGGCTAATTTTTATGGAGACAGAGTTTCACTATATTGGCCAGGCTTGTCTTGAACTCCTGATCTCAGGTGATCCACCTGCCTCGGCCTCCCAAAGTGCTGGGATTACAGGTGTAAGGCACCACATCATCCATGGCTCCTTTTGCGTCTGAGTTTCTAAGTGCTCCATGTAAGAGGAAAATCATTACCCAGGTCCTTCCCTCTAGCTTTTCCCTTTGGGTGGCGCTCAGTACCTGGCTTTGTTTTATTTTGTTGTTGCTTTGTTTTGTTTTTGTTTTTGTTTTCATTTCTTTGTTTGTTTTAGGAAAAAAGGCATTCAATAAAAGTGGCTATATGCCATTCATCTGTAAAATGACAGGCTGGATCCCTAAATCCATGAATTCCATAGCACCTCTTCATGGTACTTACCATAGTTGCAGTTTACGTTTACATGTGAGAATGCTTGATTAAAGTCTGGTTGGTTAAGAGCATGAATTGAGTTCATCTCTATCTCTTCTATACTGTCTACTTCTATACTGTGTGAACTTGGGCAAGTTACTTAACTTCTCTGTGCCTCAATTTCCTCACCTGTCAAAAGGATAATAATACCTACCTTATGGGATTGTTGTGAGTGTTAATTGAAATAATTCAACAAATGCACTTTGAACAGCGTGTGGCACATAGGAGGTAACAAAGGCTTTCATTATTTTAATAGTTTATTTTTTAGAAAAAACTATAGAGTCACAATAATTTTTCCTCGGAATTTGGTAAATATTTTCCACTATGTTTGAGCACAATTTGAAGAGAAGTCGGACAATAGTCCAATCCTCTTTTCTTGTTGGTTTTTCTGACTCTTCCTTGTAGGATAATCTTCCAAGTTCCAAGTTTCCTTTAATGTTTTCTTCCAACCCTTGGTTAATATTTTTATTTGAAGATATATAATTTTTCAACTCAAGGACAGGACATTTTCTTTTAGTATTGCTTTTATTATAATTTCACCTCTATAAAGTCCCCTCCTTCTGGGACTTCCTTTATATGGAGGTAGACTCTCTGGATCTGGCCCTCATGCTATTTTGCTTATATTTCCCTGATCTCTCTAAAATTCTTTTCTTTTCCCTCAGCATTTCTGTTGCACCTCCTCATACCTTCTCCTGAGTTTTGGGAGAATTTCTCAAGTAAGTTTACTAATTATTCAGGTTGGTTTTTGAAGTATGCATTCTGCTATGTATGGTCTCTATGGGGTGCTTTAATTTGAAAATCATACCTTTCCTTTCTAAGATTTCTTTATTGTTTTCAGAGTGATCTCTTTTTTTTAACACTTTAAGTTCTATGGTACATGTGCACAACATGCAGTTTTGATACATAGGTATATATGTGCCAAGTTGGTTTGCTGCACCTATCAACTCATCATTTACATTACGTATTTCTCCTAATGCTATCCCTCCCCCAGCCCCCCACCCCCAACAGGCCCCAGTGTGTGATGGTCCCCGCCCTATGTCCAAGTGATTTCATTGTTCAGTTCCCCCCTATGAGTGAGAACATGCAGTGTTGGTTTTCTGTCCTTGTGATAGTTTGCTGAGAATGATGGTTTCCAGCTTCATCCATGTCCCTGCAAAGGACATGAACTCATCCTTTTTTATGGCTGCATAGTATTCCATGGTATATATGTGCCACATTTTCTTAATCCAGTCTATCATTGATGGACATTTGGGTTGTTTCCAAGTCTTTGCTATTGTGAATAGTGCCACAATAAACATACGTGTGCATGTGTCTTTATAGTAGCATGATTTATAATCCTGTGGGTATATACCCAGTAATGAGATTGCTGGGTCAAATGGTAATTCTAGTTCTAGATCCTTGAGGTATCGCTACACTGTCTTCCACAATGGTTGAACCAATTTACACTTCCACCAACAGTGTAAAACATTCCTATTTCTCCACATCCTCTCCAGCATCTGTTGTTTCCTGACTTTTAATGATTGCCATTCTAACTGGCATGAGATGGATCTCATTGTGGTTTTGATTTGCGTTTCTCTGATGACCAGTGATGATGAGCATGTTTTCGTCTGTTGGCTGCATAGATGTCTTCTTTTGAGAAATGTCTGCTCATATCCTTTGCCCACTTTTTGATGGGGTTGTTTGTTTTTTTCTTGTACATTTGTTTGAGTTCTTTGTAGATTCTGGATATTAGCCCTTTGTCAGATGGGTAGATTGCAAAAATTTTCTCCCATTCTGTAGGTTGCCTGTTTACTCTGATGGTAGTTTCTTTTGCCATGCAGACCCTCTTTGGTTTAATTAGATCCCATTTGTCTATTTTGGCTTTTGTTGCCATTGCTTTTGGTGTTTTAGTCATGAAGTCCTTGCCCATGCCTATGTCCTGAATGGTATTGCCTAGGTTTTCTTCTAGGGATTTTATGGTTTTAGGTCTTACATTTAAGTCTTTAATTCATCTTGAATTAATTTTTGTATAAGGTGTAAGGAAGGGATCGAGTTTCAGCTTTCTACATATGGCTAGCCAGTTTTCCCAGCACCATTTATTAAATACGGAATCCTTTCCCCATTGCTTATTTTTGTCAGGTTTGTCAAAGATCAGGTTGTAGATGTGTGGCATTATTTCTGAGACCTCTGTTCCATTTCATTGGTCTATATATCTGTTTTGGTACCAGTACCATGCTGTTTTGGTTACTATAGCCTTGTAGTATAGTTTGAAGTCAAGTAGCGTGATGCCTCCAGCTTTGTTCTTTTTGCTTAGGATTGTCTTGGCAATACGGGCTCTTTTTTGGTTCCATGTGAACTTTAAAGTAGTTTTTTCCAATTCTGGGAAGAAAGTCATTGGTAGCTTGATGGGGATGGCATTGAATCTATAAATTATCTTGGGCAGTATGGCCATTTTCATGGTATTGATTCTTCCTATCCATGAGCATGGAATGTTCTTCCATTTGTTTGTGTCCTCTTTTATTTGGTTGAGCAGTGGTTTGTAGTTCTCCTTGAAAAGGTCCTTCACGTCCCTTGTAAGTTGGATTCCTAGGTATTTTATTCTCTTTGAAGCAATTGTTCACTCGTGATTTGGCTCTCTGTTTGTCTATTAATGGTATATAGGAATGCTTGTGATTTTTGCACATTGATTTTGTATGCTGAGACTATGCTGAAGTTGCTTATCAGTTTAAGGAGATTTGGGGCCGAGATGATGGGGTTTTCTAAATATACAATCATGTCATCTGCAAACAGGGACAATTTGACTTCCTTTTTTCCTAATTGAATACCCTTTATTTCTTTCTTTTGCCTGATTGCCCTGGCCAGAACTTCCAACACCATGTCGAATAGGAGTGGTGAGAGAGGGCATCCTTGTCTTGTGCCGGTTTTCAAAGGGAATGCTTCCAGTTTTTGCCCATTCAGTATGATATTGGCTGTGGGTTTGTCATAAATAGCTCTTATGATTTTGAGATACGTTCCATCAATACCTAGTTTATTGAGGGTTTTTAGCATGAAGGGCTGTTGAATTTTGTCAAAGACTTTTTCTGCATCTATTGAGATAATCATGTGGTTTTTGTCATTGGTTCTATGTGGTGGATTATGTTTATTGATTTGTGTATGTTGAACCAGCCTTGCATCCCAGGGATGAAGCCCACTTGATCGTAGTGGACAAGCTTTTTGATGTGCTGCTGGATTTGGTTTGCCAGTATTTTATTGAGGATTTTTGCATTGATGTTCATCAGGGATATTGGTCTAAAATTCTCTTTTTTTGTTGTGTCTCTGCCAGGCTTTGGTATCAGGATGATGTTGGCCTCATAAAATGAGTTAGGGAGGATTCCCTCTTTTTCTACTGATTGGAATCATTTCAGAAGGAATGGTACCAGCTCCTCTTTGTACCTCTGGTAGAATTTGGCTGTGAATCCGTCTGGTCCTGGACTTCTTTTGGTTGGTAGGCTATTAATTCCTGCCTCAGTTTCAGAGCCTGTTATTGGTCTACTCAGAGATTCAACTTCTTCCTAATTTAGTCTTGGGAGAGTGTATGTGTCCAGGAATTTATTCATTTCTTCTAGATTTTCTAGTTTATTTGTGTAGAGGTGTTTATAGTATTCTCTGATGGTAGTTTGTATTTCTCTGGGATCGGTGGTGATATCCCCTTTATCATTTTTTATTGCGTCTATTTGATTCTTCTCTCTTTTCTTCTTTATTAGTCTTGCTGGCGATTTATCAATTTTGTTGATCTTTTCAAAAAAATCACCTCCTGGATTCATTGATTTTTTGAAGGTTTTTTTGTGTCTCTATCTCTTTCCATTCTGCTCTGATCTTAGTTATTTCTTGCCTTCTGCTAGCTTTTGAATGTGTTTGCTCTTGCTTCTCTAGTTCTTTTAATTGTGATGTTAGGGTGTCAATTTTAGATATTTCCTGCTTTCTCTTGTGGGCATTTAGTGCTATAAATTTCCCTCTACACACTGCTTTAAATGTGTCCCAGAGATTCTAGTACATTGTGTCTTTGTTCTCATTGGTTTCAAAGAACATCTTTATTTCTGCCTTCATTTCGTTATTTACCCAGTAGTCATTCAGGAGCAGGTTGTTCAGTTTCCATGTAGTTGTGCAGTTTTGAGTGAGTTTCTTAATCCTGAGTTCTAGTTTGATTGCACTGTGGTCTGAGAGACAGTTTGTTGTGATTTGTGTTCTTTTACATTTGCTGAGGAGTGCTTTACTTCCAATTATGTGGTCAGTTTTAGAATAAGTGTGATGTGGTGCTGAGAAGAATGTGTATTCTGTTGATTTGGGTTGGAGAGTTCCATAGATGTCTATTAGGTCTGCTTGGTGCAGAGCTGAGTTCAGGTCCTGGATATCCTTGTTAACCTTCTGTCTCGTTGATCTGTCTAACATTGACAGTTGGGTGTTAAAGTCTCCCATTATTATTGTGTGGGAGTCTAAGTCTCTTTGTAGGTCTCTAAGGACTTGCTTTATGAATCTGGGTGCCCTTGTATTGGGTGCATATATATTTAGGATTGTTAGCTCTTCTTGTTGAATTGATCCCTTTACCATTATGTAATGGCCTTCTTTGTCTCTTTTGATCTTTGTTGGCTTAAAGTCTGTTTTATCAGAGACTAGGATTGCAACTCCCGCTTTTTTTTTTTTTTTTTTTTTTTTGCCTTCCATTTGCTTCATAGATCTTCCTACATCCCTTTATTTTGAACCTATGTGTGTCTTTGCACGTGAGATGGGTCTCCTGAATACAGCACACTGATGTGTCTTGACTCTTTATCCAGTTCGCCAGTCTGTGTCTTTTAATTGGGGCATTTAGCTCATTTACATTTAAGGTTAATATTGTTATGTGTGAATTTGATCCTGTCATTATGATGTTTGCTGGTTATTTTGCCCATTAATTGATGCAGTTTCTTCATAGCATTGATGGTTTTTACAGTTTGGCATGTTTTTGCAGTGGCTGGTACCAGTTGTTTCTTTCCCTGTTTAGTGCTTCCTTCAGGAGCTCTTGTAAGGCAGGCCTAGTGGTGACAAAATCTCTCAGCATTTGCTTGTCTGTAAAGGATTTTTTTCTCCTTCACTTATGAAGCTTAGTTTGGCAGGATATGAAATTCTGGGTTGAAAATTCTTTTCTTTAAAAATGTTGAATATTGGCCCCCACTCTCTTCTGGCTTGTAGGGTTTCTGCTGAGAGATCTGCTGTTAGTCTGATGGGCTTCCCTTTGTGGGTAACCCGACCTTTCTCTCTGGCTGCCCTTAACACTTTTTTCTTCATTTCAACCTTGGTGAATCTGATAATTATGTGTCTTGGGGTTGCTCTTCTCAAGGAGTATCTTTGTGGTGTTCTCTGTATTTCCTGAATTTGAATGTTGGCCTGCCTTGCTAGGTTGGGGAAGTTCTCCTGGATAATATCCTGAAGAGTGTTTTCCAGCTTAGTTCCATTCTCCCCGTCACTTTCAGGGACACCAATCAAATGTAGATTTGGTCTTTTCACATAGTCCCATATTTCTTGGAGGCTTTGATCATTTCTTTTTATTCTCTTTTCTCTAAACTTCTCTTCTCACTTTATTTCATTAATTTGATCTTCAATCACTGACATCTTTTCTTCTACTTGATCAAATTGTCTATTGAAGCTTGTACATGCATCACAAAGTTCTCGTGCCATGTTTTTCAGCTCCATCAGGTCATTTAAGGTCTTCTCTACACTGTTTATTCTAGTTAGCCGTCCGTCTAATCATTTTTTTTCAAGGTTTTTGCTTCCTTGTGATGGGTTCAAACATCCTCCTTTAGCTCGGAGAAGTTTGTTATTACCGACCTTCTGAAGCCTACATCTGTCAACTTGTCAAAGTCATTCTCTGTCTAGCTTTGTTCCATTGCTGATGAGGAGCTGTGATCTTTTGGAGGACAAGAGGTGCCCTGGTTTTTAGAATTTTCAGCTTTTCTGCTCTGGTTTCTTCCCATCTTTGTGGTTTTGTCTACCTTTGGTCTTTGATGTTGGTGACCTAGAGATGGGGTTTTGGTGTAGATTACCTTTTTGTTGATGTTGATGCTATTCCTTTCTGTTTGTTAGTTTTCCTTCTGTCAGGACCCTCAGCTGCAGGTCTGTTGGAGTTTGCTGGAGGTCCACTCCAGACCCTGTTTGCCTGGGTATCACCAGCGGAGGCTGTAGAACAGCAAATATTGCAGAACAGCAAATTTGATTTAAATTGCTGCCTGATCCTTCCTGTGGAAGCTTTGTCCCAGAGGGGCAGCCACTTATATGAGGTGTCTGTTGGCCCCTACTGGGAGGTGTCTCCCAGTTAGGCTACACAGGGGTCAGGGACACACTTGAGGAGGCAGTGTGTCCATGTTCAGAGCTCAAACGCCATGCTGGGAGAACCACTGCTCTCTTCAGAGCTGTCAGACAGGGAAGTTTAAGTCTGCAGAAGTTGTCTGCTGCCTTTTGTTCAGCTATGCCCTGCCCACGGAGGTGGAGTCTAGAGGCAGTAGGCCTTGTTGAGCTGTGGTGGGCTCCACCCAGTTCGAGCTTCCTGGCCACTTTGTTTACCTACTCAAGCCTCAGCAATGGTGGACACCCCTCCCCCAGCCAGGCTGCCGCCTCGCAGATTGATCTCAGACTGCTGCGCTAGCAGTGAGCAAGGCTCTGTGGGCATGGGACCCACCGAGCCAGGCATGGGACCCACCGAGCCAGGCATGGGAGAGAATCACTTTGTCTGCCAGTTGCTAAGACCTTGGGAAAAGTGCAGTATTTGGGTGGGGAGTGTCCTGTTTTTCCAGGTGGTCTGTCACGGCTTCCCTTGGCTAGGAAAGGGAAATACTCCAACCTCTTGCACTTCCCGGGTAAGGCGACGCCCCGCCCTGCTTCAGCTCACCCTCTGTGGGCTGCACCCACTGTCCAACCAGTCCCAGTGAGATGAACCATGTACCTCAGTTGGAAATGCAGAAATCACCCGTCTTCTGCATAGATCATGCTGGGAGCTGCAGACCGGAGCTGTTCCTATTCGGCCATCTTGGCAACTCCCCCCCAGATTGATCTTTTTAAATCAACCTTACAGCACCTCAAATCTCACTAAAAATACAATTAAGAGGGCTTTTTAAAGTTTTCTTATTTCCTGAAGAAACCTTTGCTGGATATAGTTTGTGCTGTATGTTTTACATTGGTTCTTCAGTCCTTCTCTTTAAATTGCTAAGTCTTTTCACAGTGCCAGCAGCTTTTCACCATTTGCTCATACTTGTTGATGAGGTTTAGAGATGGTTTACTCTGGATAATCTGTTGGTGCTTAGTAAGTCACTGTACCTTCCTCTACTACTGACTGAGGGCAGCCAGCAGTTAGGGCTTATGAATTAGAATTAGTTTCAGCTACAAGTGACAGCAAATCCAAACAGTGCTTTAAATAAGATATAACTTTATTTCTCTTTCAGGCAAAAGAAACCCAGAGGTTATCAATCTCAGGTTGATAGGGTGTTTCACAGTGTCAGGGGCTCTCGCTCATTCAATCTTAGTGTTCCACCTTCCTCAGCATATGGTCTTGGACTGCATGGTTCAAAATGGATGCTCTAGCTCCAGCCATCAAGTCTATATTCCGGTCAGCAGTAGGAAGATGGGGAAAGATCACACATCCTCCCTTTAAGAACCACTTTCTGGAAATGACCCTCACCATTTCTACTTATATTCTAGTGATTAGAACTCAATCCTATGACTGTACCTAGCTGCCAGGGAGGCTAGACAATATTCTCTGTATTGTGGGTAGCCATTTGGTCAGCTAAAATTTCTATTGCTATGAAACAAGAAAAGAATGGATGTTAGGGAACAACTTGAAATTTCTGACATGGAACTTTTCCTTTATCTATTTCCTTCTGTTCCACTCTGATCCAAGAAGAATTAGGGGCCTGGGGGCAGAGTGGGAATTGCTTCACTCAATGGATGGCAGAGAGAGCAGTCAGTGCTTGCCTCCATCTGTACTTGTGCTCTCCTCTTCCTTTGTTTATTGCCAAAATCTGCAGAGATTTCAGTTGGGTGGGTGAGATCTCTTTGTGATTTTCAGCACTTACATAGGATTTCCCTGTTCCTTGGTTTTATCACTTCAGCAGGAATGATGAGAAGAAATCAAATTGGAGAATTTAGTTGGTATCTTGGTTCAAGAGCCTAAACACAAATTTGACCCTAAGAGTCTTCTGTTTAAAATCCTGCCCTCAATAGCACATGAAAATATGTCAATACCATTAGTCATTAGGGAAATTCAGATTAAAAGACAATGAGATAACACTGCAAACCAACCAGAATGGCTAAAATTACAAGGATGTGAAGCTCCTGGAATTCTCATATATTGCTGGTAGGAGCTCAAAAATCTTACTACTTCAGAAAAAAAGAGATTGGTAGAACTTAAACATATGCTTATCATATGGCTCAGCAATTCCACTCCTAGATATTTGTCCAAAGGGAATGAAAATATGTCTACACAAAGATTTGTACATGAATATTCATAACAGCTTTATTTGTAAAACTAGAAACTAGAAAACAATTCAAATGCACTCAAATGTGCATCAATAGGCAAATAGAGAAGCAAATTGTGGAAATCCATACAATGGACTACTACTCAGCAATATAAAGGGACAAAGAACTGACACATGCAAGAACATGGACCAAAAACTTTATGCTAACTTCTAAAATAAGCTAAACCAATCCGTATAGTGACAAATCAGACCAGTGGCTGTCTAGGTCAGAGATGGGAGGGAATAGAGAGAAAACATAAAAGGACACAAGGGAAATCTAGGGGAGTGACAAGGGTGTTCCACATCTTGATTATGGCAGTATTTGTGCAAATGAATACATTTGTTAGAATTCATCAAACTGTATCCTTAAAACTGATGGGCCGGGTGCAGTGGCGCACGCCTGTAATCCCAGCACTTTGGGAGGCTGAGATGGGTGGATCACAAGATCAGGAGATCGAGACTGTCCTGGCCAACACGGTGAAACCCCGCCTCTACTAAAAATACAAAAAAATTAGCTGGTGTGGTGGCGGGCACCTGTGGTCCCAGCTACTCAGGAGGCTGAGGCAGGAGAATGGTGTGAACCTGGGAGGCGGAGCTTGCAGTGAGCCGAGATCGCACCACTGAACTCCAGCCTGGGCGACAGAGCGAGACTCCATCTCAAAACAAAAAACAAAAAAATGAAAGCTGATGCATGGGTGCATTTTAATATGTGTAACATACCTCAGTAAAGGTGATTTAAAAAACAAAAATAAAAACAACTCCTGCCCTGCTTCCTACATCCGAAATGATAAAACTGAAACTCTCTTTAAAAAAAAAATCACAAAGGCTTTCATGATCTGGCCCCTGCCTCCTTCTTCTCCAGCCCTCAGATCCATGTGGTCATAGTGACCTATCTACTCAAAACTCCAATCACCTATGTCTTTGGTGAGGAGAGTGTTATGAGGAAGAAATCCATTATTGCTTAATAAATGCAGTTTTCTTGGCGTTTCCTACCATCTTTCAGGTGCTAGGATGTATCGAAATAACACAAGTAAACCTTACTGGCAAGGGAGTTGGGGCTTTTTGAAAAGGTTCTCTCTAAGTGGCCCCAGCGTTAACAGCCTAGGCATTGGTTCATCGACCCCCAGCAGAGTCTCCCTGCTGTAGCAATATACTCCTAAATAAGTATTTTTGCCAGGACAACCCTGTTATTTTCCTGCTTGAGAACGAATTTTGAATTTTAAAGGGGGGAAAAAAAAACCTCAGATACTTTCAGTCATTCATTCCATAGCACCCATAATATGTCACTCTGTCTTGAAATTTTCCCCTGTATGGCTTGGCTTTAATGGGTTCAGCATTTAGTGAGCCAGGCATGGATTATGTGCGAAACGCATTAACCTCTCACATGATTGTAAAAATTGCCTTAATAAAATAGAGCTAAATCCTACTTAATAGCAGTAAAACAGAAGCCACTATCCAGGGATGCTAATGACCTGTGAGTCATTCCTTTTTATTTTAGAAGGTTGAACATTTGGAATTTGTCCTTTTTTATTAAACTTTTAAGCTTGGATAACTGCTGGAAAATCACACAAGTTTAAAGAAGTTTCCTGCTCACAGATACTGGAGAGCCAAGAAACTTCATCATATTTTTAAAGCTTTGTCATCCTGAGATGTGCTTTTGAGGTCATAGATGCAAATGGCAAAAGGAAAGCACTGATTATAACTAATATTTGCCTAGTGCTTTACCGCTTACAAAGCTTTTTTTTAAACCTATATCCATTGATTCAGCTCGTGTAACAGACTTGTGAAGTAGGTACTATTATCTCCATTTTACAGATAAAAAAATCACAACTCAGAGAGGTAAAGGAATTTGTCCAAATCCTCACAGCTAATAAAATGAAGAACCAGTATATGGATCCAGGTCCTCTTAATTCAAGTCCCATGCTATCCTTAAGTGCTGTTTTCATATTTATCTTGAATGATAACCATCTGCTTATAAATGGAAGGAAATTGTAATAAGTGCTCAATAACCTGAAAAACTGCCATGTTTTGGCCTCTTCCCTTTCCCAGTGTTAGGGCTCAAAAAATTACACCCTAAACTGTGGTGCTTTGGCATGCCGAGTACTTTGAACTAAAGGAGATTGGAAGGCCTCAGAAGCAAGTTCTCCCTGACCTTCTCCTCCTTTCTGCTTTCTTACCCCTCTTACCTCTCTTCTCCCATGAAGCAAGTAATAGAAACTGGAATTCTTCTTCCCCAAGGTTGTTTCAAGGAAGTAGAACCCCTCTGCCCCAAAGCAAGCCATAAAACCTAGACATATTACTTTAACCTTCTCCTGCCTTTCTGTGTAGGAGCCAGCCATAAAGAAATTATCTGACCCACCTTGTCTGAGGGTAGGTCATAAGACCCTCATTCCAGAGGGGTCCTACCCTGTACCTGAGCAGGAGGAATGTTACAGAGAAAGGCCAAGAAGAGTCTGAACAGATAGGCCTTGCTTGGTCTCCCTGCCCTCAGTCTACTACCATTAGGTCATACCCTTTTGTCCAATAGTCTCTCTACATGGCTGTGCATCCTTCATCTAATCTAAGCATTAAAATGGACAGTTTTGCCTGAGTCTTTGGCTCTTCATTTTTGAAGTATCCTGTGTCACCTAAAACTTTGATTAAATAAATCTATTATGTTTTTCTCTTGCTAATCTGTCCTTTGTTATAAAGGCGTATTGGCCATGACCCTTATGACGGGTAAAGAAAGATATCACACCTTTGTATTATCCTATTCACACACTGCAATAAATAACTACCTGAAACTGGGTAATTTACAAAGAAAAGAGGTTTAATTGACTCCCAGTTCCACAGGCTGTACAGGAGGCATGGCTGGGGAGGCCTCAGGAAACTTACAATCATGGTGTAAGGGCAAAAGAAGCAAGCACATCTTCACATGGTGGCAGGAAAGAAAGAGAGAGCAAAGGGGGAAGTGCTACACACTTTCAAACAACTAGATTTCATGAAAACTCATTCACCATCATGAGAACAGCAAGGGGAAAGTCTGCCCCCATGATTCAATCACTTCCCACCAGGCTCCCCTCCTCCGACGCTGAAGATCACAATTCAACATGAGATTTGGGTGGGGACACAAAGCCAAACCACATCACCCTTTTTTTGCCCTTATCACATCTCTTTGCCCCTACACCAGCAAAGTCGGGTTTACCATGGAAGCATTTGCTATCCCTTATCAGAACCACAGTTTTCTGCCAGTCTTTGTAATAACTATGATAATCATAACAATTATTATTGCAATAACAATAATAATAGCAACAGTAATCATACTAACTGCTGTCTTCATTGAGCACTGCAACTGCTGTCATTATTAAGCACCATGATAGGCATTATTAAGTGTCCTATATGTTTTATCCTATTTAATACTCACCATAATGAAATAGATATTATTATTTCCCATTTTTCAGGTGAAGAAACTAAGGATGAGAGGAATTAAGAAACTTGGCCAGTCATGGAATATGGTAGATTAACTATCAAATTGGTCCAAATTTCCCACCTCTCCCTGAATTCATGCCCTTTGCAAGATGATTTAAAGACGTTCCCATAAAGACATGGAGAGATTTCCATACCTGTGAATCCAGTCTCTGACTTGCTTTGGTCAACAGAAAGCAGCAAAAGTCATGATGTGCCAGTTCTGAGCTTGTACACTTCTACTATCACTCAGAACCCTGCCATTGCCATGAGAACAAATCCAGGCTTGCCTACTAGACAATAAGGGACTATATGATCTGATCTGTCTCAGCTTCAGTCATTCTAGACCACTCAGACCCTAGCTGACCTACTAGGTGACCACAGACACATGGGCAAGCCCAGCCAAGATCAGCCTTGCCTGTCCCAGATCGACAGAACTCTCCAGCCAACCCACAGACTAATGAGAAATCATAAATCGCTTTTTTAAGCCACGAGGTTTTGAGGTAGAGTGATGGTTAATTTAATGTGTCAACTTAACTGGCTAAGGGATGCCCAGATATCTGCTTAAATACTATTTATGGGTGTGTCTGTGAGGGTGTTTTCAGAAGAGATTAGCTTTTGAATCAGTACACTGAGCAAAGATCACCCTCATCAAGATGTGTGAACATCATTCAAACTGTTTATGGCCCAAATAGAACAAAAAAGGCAAAGAAAGTCAAATTCCTTCTCTTCTTAAACTAGACATCTATATTCTCCTGCCTTCAGACATGAGAGCTCCTGGTTCTTGGGCCTTCAGCCTTCAAGGCTTACACCAGAGGCTCCCTTGTTCTCAGGTTGTTAGACTAGGACTGAATTATACTACTGGTTTTCCTGGTGCTCCAGCTTGCTGATGGCATATTGTGAGACCTCTGCCTCCACAATCATGTGAGGCAATTCCTATAATAAATCTCCTCATATGTCTATCTATCTATCTATCTATCTATCTATCTATCTATCTATCTATCATCTATCTATCCTATTGGTTCTGTTTCCCTGGAGAACCCTGACTTATACTGGTGGCTCGTTATACAGCAATAGCTAACTGTTACAAGGTGAAACTGAAACAAGAGCGTTCCCTTATCCTCCTCACAGGATGTGTGACAGGGGTGTGGCTTGCTCCTTCAGTTGCCCCAGTGCTCAAACCCCTAGGGGAAGCATTCAGACAGGCAGGTACAGAGGCTGTGGGGAGTGCTTTTGGGATCCAGCCCCATAGCAGTGCCTAGGGGTGGGTGTCTGTGACTCCCAAAGCCCAAGTGTGTGTGTGTTACAGTGTGCTCTTTCAGCTTTGCTGTCTGCAGACACCTTGTGTTAATTAGCTCAAAAGACCCTCTGCCTTATCGCAAGGGCAGAGGGCCAGTGTGACAGCTTTCTGTACCCCAAGCTATTGCCCAGTATACCAGAAAAATTGGATCACATGTGGGCTCAAAGGATGCGTGCAAGGTTTTATTGAGTGGTGGAAGTGGCTCTTGGGCTCTCAGCAAGATAGATGGAGAGTCAGAAGTCGGGGATGGAGTGAGAAGGTCTTCCCCTGGAGTTGGGCCACCCAGCAGCTGGACTCTTCTCCTACTGCCCCCCGCCCCATCCCGGCTGAACTCCCCTTGGTGTCCAGATGTCCTTCCTCTTCTCTGTTTCTCTGCCACATCGTTCCGCTGTCGCTGGTCTGCCGGTCAGCTGGTGTCTGTGCCTGCTCAACATTCTCTGCTTGTGTCTGTGCCTGCTAGGGTCTCGGGTTTATATGGGCATAGGATGGGGTGCGTAGCAGGTGAGGGTGGTCTTGGAAAATGCAACATTTAGGTGCAAAAGCAGGAGTGCCTGTTCTCACTTAGGTCCATGGGCATAGGCCTGAGGGTGGAGCCCTCGCCAGGGACCCCACCCTTCTCTACCCAGCACTTTTCTGCCCCCCTCCCATATCAAAACCAGGATTTAGACCTAGGTCTTATGGGTTCCATAGCTTGAACTCTTCCTTGTACTCTGCATGAATAAGCCATATCCTTCTCAACAATCACAGCCAGCAGGGTTGGGAGAAATGTCAATGTCAGCCCAGGGGAATAGGATAGGATATCTCGTTCACTGATAGAATTTGGGCCACTGTCTGTTTAGGTGTAAAAATTGAAAGACTCAGATGACCTGGGTTCTGAATCCAGCTCTGCCACTAGAATCTGTAAAACCTTGACCAAGCCACTCATATATCTAGGCATCTGTGATCTTATCCACAAGAGGAAGAGGTCAAGATATATTGGCTCAGACTAATGTCTGCCAATAGCTGCAGTGTTAAGCAATGTGCTACATGCCAAGGGTACAAATCTTACAAAATTCTCATCCTCAAGAAGCTCACAGTCTAATGGAGACATAAACATTGCAAACAAAAAAATTGGAAACAGATAGGTATTGTGGTAGGCAAAATAATGGTTCCCCAAATATACCCACATTAGCTTCCATGGCCAAAAGCACTTTGCAGGTGTGATTTAGTTATGGATCTTGGGATTGGAAGACAGCCCTGGATTATCTGGGTTATAGCAATCTAATGTAATCACAAGAATTCCTACAAGAGGGAGGCGGGAGGGCAAGAGTCAAAGAGGGAGATTTGAAGATGCAACACTGCTGGCTTTGAAGATGAAGGAAAGGGCCACAAACCAAGGAAGACAGGCAACCTCTAGAAGCTGGAAAGGCAAAGAAATGGGTTCTTCCAAAGAGCTTCCAAAAGGAATGTGGTTCTGCCAACACTTTGATTTTAGACAAATAGGACCTATTTTGGACTTCTGACCTCTAGAACAGGAAAAGAATAACTCTGTGCTGTTTTAAGCCACTCAATTTGTAGTGATTTGTTGCAGCAGCCATAGGAAATGCATATACCATGCCTGGATCAGTACCTGGCATTTAAGATGTTGCCTGGCACACAAGAGGTGACTGACTCCAAATGATTCCCTGGTGATGTTGCCAGTCTCAGGCCCTGGTGTGTTCTTGAGAGGGTCTCTTGGAATTCGCAGTCTTTGGGTCCATGGTTTCTTACAGACACAACTAGGGGGAAATAAGATGGGATATCTCTGGCTGGCCACCAATTCCCACCACCTCTTGGCTTCTGCTGTTCCTATCCAGCCACAAGGCTGTGCCAGGCTGAGGTAGAGGAGCATGGAGAGAACCAAGGCACAGTCTCTTCCCTCTGGAAGGGGAGCTATACAAGAGCATGGACTATCTGAGCAAGGCCCGTAGCCTTGGGCACTGGGTGGGAATGACTCCACATTCTCCCTTCTAGGCCAGGAGCTTTCAAATATTTGACCAAGACCACCTCTCATAGGTATGAAATACATTTCATACCACCACCCAGTACACACATCTGTGTGTATAGCTGTATGTAAGCATAACTAGGCAAAAGTTTCACCTAACAGCACTTGATACATTCTAGTTATTTAGTATTCTAATATGCTTTATTTGATGTAAAAATACTGGCCGCAACAGAGTAGAGTGATTTCACAACGCATTGATGGGGTGCAATCTGCAGTTTAAAATCACTCTTTTAAACCATCACATCCAGGGAACTTTTAAAACCCTGTCAGTTGCCAGGCCCTACCTCTAGAGATTCTGATGTCACTGGTCTGGGGAGTGGGCTCAGGCATCAGTATTTCTACAGAGCTCCTCAGGTGCTCAAAAGTGAGTCAAATGTGCCATCAAGGTTGAGAAGCACAGTCTAGACCCATATCCACTGTCAAATGAATTTGCCGACAGCAGAACTTGGGCCAGGACACTCACTTGCACAGGATATTGCACTGGAACACACTCACAATCACACAAGCGCACACACACACACACACACACACACACACACACACACTTTCCTACGGGATCAATTCCAGACACCTTGTCAGAGCATCCAAGGCCTTTGATGAATAGACCCCAACCAACCTTTGCAGACATGTCCTCTCTACCATGCCACGGTTCCCCTGGTCCCAACACTTCAGTCATACACAATTGTCATCCATCAGGCCAGATCTGCTCACAGCACTGGGCTTCATACTTGCGGCATCTCTGCTGGAAAAGCCCCTCCCGCATCACCCTCCTGGCCCCGACTCAGTTCACAGCCTCTCTTGGGAGCCTTCCTACTTCCTCTATTCTCTGTGTCCATCACTGGAATGGAACCCTCACCACTGTGCCCAGGAATTACCAATCTACCCATCTCCTTCTTCACTTGTGCAATAACTATATATTTTTTATTTTCTGTATTCTTTTTTTTTTTTTTTGAGACAGAGTTTTGCTCTTGTTGCCCAGGCTGGAGTGCAATGACACAATCTCAGCTCACTGCAACCTCCGCCTCCTAGGTTCAAGCGATTCTCCTGCCTCAGCCTCCTGAGTAGCTGGGATTACAGGCGCCTGCTACTACGCCCGGCTAATTTTGTATTTTTAGTAGAGATGGAGTTTCATCATGTTGGTCAGGCTGGTCTCGAACTCCTGACCTCAGGTGATCCACCCGCCTTGGCCTCCCAAAGTGCTGGGATTACAGGAGTGAGCCACCATGCCTGGCCTATTTTCTGTATCATTAATGCTCTGGCATCTGAAGCCTTGTTAACTGAGGAGAGACCGTTCCTTTCAGGGCTAGCAAATTCCAAGAGACGCAAACTACTCCCTTCCAAGGGAGTCTTTCACAACAAAACAACCAATCCAAAGCCCACATCCCCCAGGCACCTCCTTCACTGGGCTGTCTCAGGCTGTTATACTCCAGGCCATAATCACCCCAGGGCCAGGCACCAGACAACTCCAGACAGCCCCTACCCCCGAGAGCCCACTGAAATTATTCAAACTAGCCAATCCTAAGGCCACTTACCCTGCTGTGCCTGTTCCTTCCTGTGGATACCACAGCCAAGGGTCCCACCACCCACCTCACTCTTTCAGCCTCCTGACAGACCCTGGTGCTCCTCAACATGGCCCTGTGTGGCGTGGTGTGCCCCCTCCTCTTGGGACCTGTGAGTAACAAACTATCTTTTTAATGGCAATCGTTTCCTGATCTGTTGTTCTCCCTATACTTGAATAATAATAAAACCTACACTTTTAAAACAGCTCATCTGTGAGTCCTAAGGCAGGGACATCCTTCTAACACTATCTTTCGCTGAGCACTTGCTGAGTGACAGGCACTGTGCTAAGCCTTTTACTGGTATTATTTTATTATTCTCACAACAACCTGATGAGGTAGGTACTGACCTCCTCCCAATTTACAGGTGAGAAAATAAAGCCAGCAATGGACAGCGCTAGGATTTAAACACAGGTCTGTCTGGCTCCCAGGTCAACTCCAGATTACCCTCTTGGAGGAGGGGGTGTCAAACTCAAAGGCCACAACCTCAACGACAGGGCTTCTGCAAACAGGACTGCAAGGCACAGGTGTGCAGGTTTCATGAAGGCCCCTGGCCAATGGAGCAAGGAGACCAAAGGAATCAGCCTCCCAGGCTGGCCAATCTGGGCACCTCAGGGCTGCTTTCTTCCAGAAAAAAAGCACTTTTTCTAGTCTTCACTCAGGGGCCATCTAGATTAGCCCTATATCAGAACTGCAGTCCTACAATGTTTGCTAATCTAATTTCCCCATTGTGTTGTGTGGAGAGGATGCATTCTGAAGGCATCTCAGCATAAACATCAGAGGCTGTCATGGATGTGTCAAACCAAGGCCCCAAGGCTTCGGGCACTGAGATAAATCCTGCCCCTCCTCTTTAATTAATTCTCTCATCCTCTTTATGTTTAACATAGACTGGGCCTGTTCCTCAAATTCGTTTATTTGGTTCTGCAAGAGAAGATTCCCAGAGATGTGTATTTAAACAAGTCTTAACTTTTGTCAGTGTAACATGTGATTAGCACCTTCCACTTGAGCTCTGTTGTAATGCCAAGTGGCCCATGTACCTCAAAACTGGTGTTAGGAATCATCAATGGCCTCCTGCTGAGCTCTAGGACACAGCAGAGACTTTTTGCTCCAACTGTCCTTATGAGCTGGTCACTTATTGTCCCAACAAGGATCTGGGTTTTCATCACCCAGAGCTCTTGCTTTTCAAAAGTAATCTTTTGGCTGTTCCATAAGAATATCACTTTTACAAAAGGCATGCCCACAGTATTACAACCATGGACAACCTCAGTGAAACTCTGGGTTATTAGCTGGAGACCTAAAGGTGGCACCAAAATGAGTATCTATGCTCATCCAAATTAATGACACTCCTCAACCTTTGACCACAGAAGCCCATGAAGTCACTAAGCAATGCCATCTGCACTCCAGACACTCACAGTATAATGCATTCCCCGTTGGAGCTAGAGACCCTCACAGCCTGGTCTTGCAGCTCCAAGGCCAGCAGCCCCACGCAGAAGTCCCACCTGACCCTGCCACAAGCCCACAGCCTCTGGCCACCCTTCTACACCATCTGGCTTCAGAGGGCTGAAGGGCAGTTCACTGCCGACCGGTCCAGCCAGGATTTGTTGGACACAAAAAGAATGGAAATGTGTTTTAGAAATGAGCACTATATAAACAGTCAATAAATATAAGATCATGTTATGATCACTGCTGTTGTTACACACACCCGCCCCCCCAACCCATGTTCTCGTAACTAGTTCTTGCTCTGGGATGGGTTACAACTTGGTTTCAATCTCTGTTTACTGATTATGTGACCTTAGCTATGTTGTTTGACCTCCCTATGCCTCAGTTTCCTAATTTGTAAATTGGAGATGAAAACAGTTCTTGTAGGATTATGAACAGTTCATAAATGCAAAGTGCCTGACACAGAGCAATACATTCACAAGCCACCTTCACACTTTCAGCCTTTGCACTTGCTGTTCCCTCTGCCCCAAAGTCGCTTCCCTCCTCTTGGCCTGGAAAAGTCCTACTTTCTTTCCAGGACCATCCTGGATGCTACCTCTTTCAGGAAATGTTCCTCATCCCCTCCAAGCTGTGACTCCCCACAACCTGTTCTGTGCTCCACACACTTGTGCTCCCTCCTCTAGGATAGCGTTGGCCACACAAAACACTATTCTCTCATCACAGTTCCCTCACCCTAGCCCTGAAGTCCTTGAAGGCAGGATTATGCCATTCGTTATTGAACCTCCAGATTACAGTTCCGTGCCTGGTATTAAGTAGATACTCAATAAAGGTTGGCTGGCTTAAGTAATGAATTAGATATGCTCATAATGAGGGAAAAGCCACAAAAACACAGAACAGTCTGACAGCCATCTAAGGCGTAGTGGGGTTAAGCATCCCTTTGAGCAGTGTGAGTGGTGAGCCCTATAGCTGTGATTCTCTCTCTCCTACTTATGTAATTGGTTTGGGAAGAGACCCAGGAATCTATTGGTTTGGTTTGGTTTTAGCTTGCCAGGTGATCCTAAGGGGTGGCCAGCTTTGAGAACTACTACTCTACCATCCTGCCCTAACATCATGTCCTATGAATTCAAAGCAGGGGCAATGCCTCAGCTTCCCACAGCTCCCAGGGCCCAGCCACATCACCCGAAGGGTGCTGCTACCGGCAGAAGCTGGTCCTTGGGCTCTGACTTGACAGCTGAGCATCATATGAAAGATGGGGCAAGGTAAGGAAAGGGAGCTAGACAGACATATGGGGTGAGGACAGGTGAAGGGCTGTGAGCTGAGGAACAGATTCCCCATCAAGCTGAACCCCCTATCCTTTAGCACCAAAGTCAGCCTTCACTTCCTCCTGAGAAGCCTTTGCCCAGGCACCTCCATGCCCTGAAGGCTCTCTTTAGCTCCCCGGTAGCCCCTGCCTGCCTCTCCCCAATCCTGCCTCTCCTGCAAGCACCCTGCCTGCATCATTCATTCCATTTCCCTTATGCCAGGCACAGTGCTGGGGCACACGGATCATCCACTGGTTGGTGAATGCCAAAGTAAAGTGAAAAGTCTGAATCATACAGAATATTTTTAAAGAAAAGCACTCTAACTGCCTTCAAATGTAAAAAGTTCTCCCAATAAGAGCTAACAGACTAGACCCAGGGAGCCCGCTTTGAGAAAGCAGGCGTGTAATTAGCACACTGTCGATGTATAAACAGCAGCCTCAAAGTAGTTGTGAATAGTTTATTTGCTGGTATGAATTGGCATTCCCTTGCAATATTATGATAACAATGGCCTACCTTAGTTTCCTTACACTTCTCCACCTAATCTTATTTATAATCATTAATAGTGAAAAGGAAGCCTGGTTTTACTGGCTTCAAATCATGCCAGACTCCAAACCAGTGAGGTCTGAATTAATGAGCTTGAACTGTCTGCATTTGCCTCCTAAAGCTGTCTCAGCTCCCTCCACGGGTTTTCCTTCAAGGGCCATCTCTCAGATAACACAGCCTCCTTTCTCTTGGCAAATGCTGTGAGTGCCCCCCATTTTCAGATGGGAAAGTGGAGGCACAGAAATGGACAAAATTGTCTGAGTAGCACAGGATTCAAGCCCAGGGGATCTGTCCCAGTGCCTGCATTTGTACTCAGAGAAGCCCCAGTCCTAGAAAGTCAAACCGCGGTTACCAGGGCCTGGGAGAGGAGACCACGGGGATTTACTGTTTCTCAGCTACAGAGTTTCAATATGTGATGACAAGAAACTTCTGGAGATGAGCGGCGGGGATGGTTGCAAAACAAGGTGACTATACTTAACACCACTGAATTGTACACTTAAAAATGGTTAGAATGGCAATTTTATGTTATATATATTTTACCCTCAATTTAAGGGGAGTTACACTTGTTTTTTTCTTTTTGTTGTCTTTTTTTGTGTGTGTGGGGGGGGAAAGGGGTCTCACTATATTGTCCAAGCAGGTCTCAAACTCCTGGGCTCAAGCTATTCTCCCACCTCTGCCTCCCTAAGAGCTGGGATTACAGGCGCAACCCATGGCGCCCGGCCTTTACCACAATTTTTAAAGATGGCTGGCGGCAATGGCTCACACTTGTAATCCCAGCATTTCGGGAGGCCAAGGCAGGATAATTGCTTGAGCCCAGGAGTTCAAGACCAGCCTCGGCAACATGGTGAAACCTCATCGCTACAAAAAATTAACAAAATGAGCCAGGTGTGGTGGCATGCACCTGTAGCCTGAGCCACTGCAGAGGCTAAGGCAGGAGGATCGCTTGAGCCCAGGAGGTTGAAGCTGCAGTGAGCTGTGATCACGCCACTACACTCCAGCCTAGGCAACAAACTGAGACCCTGTCTCAAAAACAAAACAAACAAAAAGATTCAAACTTCAGTTCTGCTACTAACTGTGTTCTTTTCTACTAGAACACTACTGTTTCTTTATCTATAAAATGAGGACGAGAACTGACTTCTCGGGTTTGTTGTGGGGGTTAAATGAGATGGTACGTGTCACGTACTTAGCACAGCACTTACTATGCAGTAAGAACTCACACAGACAGCGCTATCACTGGCCTTGCTGCTGTTACTTATATTCTTTGCTCCTAACTCCTACATTTTACAGGTGAGGTAAGCAAGACCCAGAGATGTGTGAGGCAGGGCATCCCGCCCAGTGTCCCCTGGCCAGTTGATGAAGGGGCAGGTGCTGGCACTGGACCTTCTGCCTCCAACAGCCCCTCTCAGTGGCTAAGCTCCCATGCTGGGTTCTGCCGTGCCGTCGGCAGACACCGTGAGTCATCAGGAAGGGCCTTTGCCCGCACACACATGCACACGCACACTTCTGTTCTCTTCCACTATGGAGCACGTGCTTTGAAGGTACACATGCAGGTGAAACCATCAAAGTTTTCTTTTGCCTTGCTCTCCAGTTGACTCGAGAAGCTTTTCCACATGTGACACAAGTAACAGGAGATAATGTGAGCACACGTGGCTGCCCCTTTAAATCCTGTCATCAGAACCACTCAGGAGAACAGAAGGTAGTCTCCAGCCCGGTTGGCCTTTCTTTGTCAAATTCTTTTCTGATTTTTCAAGGGTAGTGAGTAGGGGTGGAAGGGGTGCTTCCTCTTTCCTACTTTCCCAAAATGTCCTCAGCAGCAGCTGCCAGGGGCCCTGTGACAGCACAAAGTGCAAATGGAGTGAAGGTCTCCCACAACTAACCGTCCCCGCCTGCCCTCTCACACCAGCAATCTGTATCCCTACCATGGTTCTCCCCTAGGGCATGACCATTTGATATCTGAGTCCTTCTGGAACCAAAACGCTTTGGATACAGTTTGAACAAAATATATAAAATAATATTGCATCATAACCCAGAGTATAAAATACATATGTAGAAGTCCATACTAAGATAAATACATGAGTGGCCAAATAAATGGAGAAGAGACAAACCTCCCCTGCAGAATTCCAAATTATTTATGTAGATACTTGGCCCTCAAGGAGGTGCAGCATAACTCCCCAACACTTAGTATAGGCTGTATATAATGACTTCCTTCCAAAGGGTACAATATGGAAAGGGGGAATAAAGACAAACTGCACTAAAGCAATCTGACAAACACTGCCTCCACCAAGTGATCAAGATCAGCATCAGCAGTGAGGTCATGTTGATAGTCTCTATCCTTGATAAATGAGATAAACATAGCACTTTACCTCTGTGGCCTTTCTCCCTAAAACCCATAACCCTAGTCTTATAACAAAGAGAAAAAATCAGACAAATCCCAATTGAGAGATGGTCTACAAAATACCTGACTGGCACCCATCAAAATTGCCAGGGTCATTAAAAAAAGTAAAGCCTAAGAAACTGTTATGGACTGAACGTCTGTGTCCCCACAAAATGCATATGTTGAAATCCTAACCCTTAATGCCAAGTTATTAAGAGGTGGGGCCCCTGAGAGGCCATTAGGTCATGAGGGTGGAGCCCTCATGAATGAGATTAGTGACCTTATATGAAGAGATACAAGAGCTTACTTTCACCCTCTGCTCCTCCACCTTGCGAGGACACCATGAGAAGATGGCCACCTGCAAGCCTGGAAGCGAGCCCTCCCCAGACGTCTGCCGGCACCTTGATCTTGGACTTTCCAGCCTCCAGAATTGTGAGACACAGATGTGTGTTCTTTAAGTCACCCAGGCCGTCTGAACTAAGATAGAAACTGTCACAGCCGAAAAGGTCTAAGTTAGAGACATGAGTACTAAAAGAAATGTGGTATCTTGGATGGGGCCCTGGAACAGAGAAAGGACCTTCAAGGAAATCTGAGGCAGTCTGAATAAAGTATGGACTGCCATTCAGAATAATGTATCCATACTGGTTGGTTCATTAATTGTGAAGACTGTACCATATTTATGTTAGATGTTAATAATAGGAGAAAGTGGGTGTGTGGCCTGTACGTAGAAGCCCCAAGTGGGTCAGGGAGTTCTTAGGGCCTATGTGTGCCTGGGGCATGGATACTCTTTCTGTGATATTGCACACTTTTCCTGTAAATCTAAAATTATTCTAAAATAGAAGTTTATTTAAAAACAAAAACAAAAGCAAAAAACCTCCTTGGATAATACAGAACAGAACCACTTATGTTGCATTGTCTCAGAATCACGAATAATGCCAATGGGTCCTTTGTTCGCCACTCTTCGAATTCTTGGGTTCCTCAGGAGGCCCCAGGGACTGAATGGGCAGGCAGAGCCCACCTCCCTTCCCCTCTCAGCAACCTTTTCATCTGCTTTATACCCTCAGCTTCTACCTTACTGCTGAAACAAAGGGTTCCTCTACTCTAAAGAGTGCTTTTAGTAGTCATGTCTCTAATTTAGACCTTTTTGGCTGTGACAGTTTCTATCTTAGTTCAGATGGCCTGGGTGACTTAAAGAACACACATCTGTGTCTCACAATTCTGGAGGCTGGAAAGTCCAAGATCAAGGTGCCAGCGGACGTCTGGGGAGGGCTCACTTCCAGGCTTGCAGATGGTCGTCTTCTCATTGTGTCCTCACATGGTGGAGGAGCAGAGGGTGAAAGCAAGCTCTCGTATCTCTTCTTATAAGGTCACTAATCTCATTCATGAAGGCTCCACCCTCATGACCTAATGGCCTCTCAGGGGCCCCACCTCCTAATACCATGACATTAAGGATTAGGATTTAGAGTTGACAACTACCAGTCTAGTCCAACCCCATCATTCAAGGTACAGGAGGGGGCATCCTCAGGGGATTCACCAAGTAAGGGACAGAGCTAGAGCTGGAACCTCATGTGGTGGACACCTGAGGCTGTTCTCCAGGTGTTGCCCCAGCTCTCACCTGTGAGCCTGGAGCTCCTTGAGGCAGAAACAGTGCCTGGTTTGTCTGTGTCCATAGAACCCAGAAGAGCACTTGAGATAGGGAGGAGTCCCGTGGGATGAATGAATGACAATGTTCCCACCACGTGACTGTTCCAAAATGCTAGTGCTGTTCAAACCTGGAAAATTCTGCAGACATTTCAGATAAAGGCAAAATAGAGATCTCCTTGGTCTGCATCCATACATTTAATTAAAATAGACTCTTCTATCTGTCAGTGAGCTTGTGTACTGCAGCCTGGCTTTGGAGGGACATTCATGTATCCATTGTTTCACTTTAAAAGCTTTATGGAGGCCAGGCGCAGTGATTCAAGCCTGTAATCCCAGCACTTTGGGAGGCTGAGGTCAGGAGTTTGAGACCAGCCTGGCCTACATAGCAAAACCCCATCTCTACTACAAATACAAAAAAATTAGCCAGGTATGGTGGTGCGTTCCTGTAATCTCAGCTACTCAGGAGGCTAAGGCAAGAGAATTGCTTGAACTCAGGAGGCAGAGGTTGCAGTGAGCCAAGATCATGCCACTGCACTCCAGCCTGGTTGACAGAGTGGGACTCTGTCTCAAAAAAAAAGCTTCATGGAGCACCTCCTACACATTATTAACAATAGCAACAACAATAATTCATAAAATAAGCATTCACTAAGCACCCACTATGTGTCAGGCTGAGTTCCAGACATGAGAAATACAACCCTGAGCAAGGCAGACACATTCCTGCCCTCAGACAGCTTACATTCCAGTGCCCTAGCAGAGATCCCTAACTGTTATAGATGCTTCCCATGTGCCAGGCATTGTGCTCAAAGGTTCTCATCTTGCCCTGTGAGGTAGGGACTTTTGGTTCCCCAATTTTTCAGATAGGGAAATAGAGGCCTAATTCCTTGTCTGAAGTTACTCAGTGAGCAAGTAGCTGAGCTGGGATTTGAGCCCAGGCACTCTGAATCAAGAACACATATTCTCAATTGTCATATGAGAGAGTAGCTTGGGTCAGAGGACCTGGCTAGTGAAGCACACACAATAGGTGTCCTATGTGAAGCACACACACTAGGTGTACTAGGCTTCAGTGGAAAACGAAGCAGCCCTTTATTACTAGCAACTGGTCATTCATCCAGCATCCCTTCCTCACCGCCCCCCCACCCACATGCAAGGCTCTCTGGGAAAAGCTGAGATAAGGAGATAAGCTTTGCCAGGAGGTCTGTGCAAGGGTTTCTTACCCAGCACTCCTGAACCTAAGATGGTGAGAGCCTCAGAGTGGCCTCCGCATGACTTACCCCCTCGGGCTCAGGTCCAAAGCTGCATCCAGGGTGGGGTGTCTGGCTGGACTAACAGGTGGAGGAGGCACAGAGCCTCTGTTCCTGCCTTTAAGATACAGACACCCACCCACTAGTACGATTTGTTCCAGAGAATATCCTTACTCTGTTCACTCCGACTATCAACATCTCCTCCTGTGGGAGGGGCATGACTAGGGAGGGATTAGAGCAGGGGCAACCCCCAGGCACGAAGGGAGGTAGAGTTCTTTCTCATCTTGGAGCAGAGAGGAACTATGGGCAGGGGATGGAAGTATTTTCTCATTGCATTGTGGGCTTACCACTGTGCTGGGCACAGGTGGTACACGGAGAAGAAGCTGGGGTTCCCGTCCTAAAAGGATTCACAAGAGGGTGAAAGAGATCACAGACTTCTACATGAATAATACAGCCCAGCGGGGCTGTATGAGCTGGTTGGGTGATGGTGGAGGCTTCTCAGGGGAGGGTGAAGGCCTTGGTTCCTTCGTCTGAGCCGGGTTTTGAAGAGTGCTTTGAAGTTCTCCACACAGAGAAGAGGGGAAAAGAACCCAGGAGTTAGATTCAAGGCCCCGAGCTTAGCAGCCACATGGGGTCGGGGGCTCTCAGGGGATGGGTGAGCCTGGGGCACAGAAAGTTCAGGCAGGAGTGTGAAGAGTGAGGCTGGGAAGACGGGCTGCACATCAGACTGCAGCAGGCCTTGTGTGTGATACTAGGGAACTCGGCCTTTTTTTCCTTTTGATAAGCAAGGAACTGAAGGATAAGTTTTGAGTTACTTGGTTTTGTCAGGGGAGGGGAGAGTTGTGGCTTGGGGGCTTATACAGTCACACTTTTTATTTAGAAATTTATCCTGACAACTCATCTGAAGAACTCATTGTCATTCAAACAATTATTTGGCACCTACCACACCCCTGACACTGATAAGGGGCTGGAGCTAGAGTGGCAAACTGAATAGACATGATCCTGGCCATCTTTGAGCTTACAGGTAGGCAGACAAGATGAACAATAAAGAAATATTGAATTCCAGTTATGACAAGTCTATGGAGGAAAAGCCCAGTGGGGGTGAGTACATGTATCAGGGCAATATAGAATCTGCTGGGGATGGCAGAGAAGGTTGTGCTGAACTTATGGCACTGAAGGTGAGTCCCGGAGCCTGAGTGGAAGTGTCTGGTCAGGGAGCAGGAGGAGGGTGTTCTGGATGGAAGGAACAGCATGCGCACAGACCTGGAGCTGGAGAGGAGCGCAGCACAGCAGAAAAACACAAAGGCGGCCCATGCACTTGGAATATAGCAAGCACGGAACAGGGTGGCATGAGATGGGCAAGTCCTCAAAAGTCATCACAAATATTTCAGACTTTATCTTAATATCAGGGTCAAGCCATCAAACAAAGCAAAGTAACAGGATCCCGTCAGAGTTTTATCCCTATTACATGGGAAACTTATTGGAAGAAGGCTCCATGAAGGCAGAGGGGTCATTAGGAGGCAGAATGAGCAGGCTTTGGGGATTGTCTTTTTTGAGGTGAAGATGAAAAGGGAGAAGTAAGGGGAACGTGATTCTGAGGATTTGAGCTTAGAGAACGGGACAGATGGCAACTTCGGATCAAGAGGGAGCACACAGGAGAAGGAGCAGATGCTGGCAGGGACCAGGAATGTCTGCACAAGAAGAAATCCTGCAACCTTCACTACCACAGAACTAGAGAGCAAAGATGAGTTTCCAAAGAGGTGGGAGAGGATCTGGGCTGGAAAAGAGGCCCAGAGAGGCAGTAGGTGGAACGTCCCCTGGCACTCCAAAATTCACTATTTGTACCTCCAAGGGAAGCTGTCAGGGAGGGGACAGGAGCACTCTGAGCCCCTGCCCTGACCCCACAGATGTGCAAACTTACTTCCGGCTGGCTAGGTAAAGTGGAATCAAAGGCAGAAAAGTTCCCCACTGGCTGACATTTTGGGGAGCTCACAGAAGGGTGAGTTTCTCAAATCCAATCCCAGCACCAATGAGGAGCTGAAACATATTGTACCCATTAGAAAAGAAATGCAAATCAGAAAGTCAGGCATTTGTGTCCATGACAACAGGGGGAACGTATTTTGGCAAATCTGAGTTCATTTATATTCAAATAAATATTTCAGTCTATGACTCTGGCACTTTTTTGCATGAGATATTTCAGAACCATATTGAATGTTGCTCTCATGCTAAAAACTTGAGAATTAAAATGAGGTCCAATTTCAAAGTCTATCAGGCTCCAAGATTTTGAGGTTGGTTTTACCTCCAGGAATGAAAAAGAATGATAAACTAGAGAGTGATTCAGCACATTTGTACAAAGACTTTTTGAACTGGAAAGGCTGGTTCAGTATTATCCCATGCAGCCCCTTCTTTGTAAAAATGGGACAACAGGCTCAAGTGAGGCCAAAGATCACATAGCAAATTAATCTAGAACTCAGGTCTCCGTCAGGCCAATGCTGTCTCCAGCACATCAAGCCCAGTGTTGGAATAGGAAGAACAGCAGGTATAAGAAGACTTTGACACATGATCAGGTTCTTCTCTGTTAAGGTAGGATGTTGTCCTCTAATTATAAAAGCAATCCATGACCTTTGTGGAAAATCTGTACAGTGTGTTACCCAAATCTTCAAAGATATTCTCTGTAGTAAACCCTATAATTCCCCATACAATCACCAGTAGCGTTTTAACACATTTCCTTCGAGCTTTTTTTGTGCATATGTCTTGTACATAGTTGAAGTCTTAGTAATGCACAATTTTGCATCATAAGCATTTTCCTGAATCATTAAAAACTTTTTCTATGCAAAGAAAAAAGTTAATGGATAAATAATATTCCACCCTATAAAAATACTATAAATTTCCTAAATCATTTATTTAATTCACTGTTGGATATTAGGTAATATCCCATTTTTTGTCATTTAAATAATATTTTGTTGGATAACTTCATGTTTAAATCTCTATTTACACATCAGATTATTTCCTGGGACTAGATTTCTAGACATGGAATTATTGGGCTAAAGGGTATAAGCATTTTAAAGACTCCTGATGTATACTGTGTTGCAGAAAAGGTTATATTGTTGCTAGTGCAAGGTGGAGTGCAAATCTCAGCATGCTCTGACCAACCCATTAAGCACCACGCCAGCCTTCAAAGAGCACACAGCCCAGCAAGGGGTGTCAGGAAAATGGCCTAGATAAACAACCTGCTACCATAATTTAGAGGAGTAAGAAGAGATGCTCACCCTTACACTGGAGAGATATTCCCAATTAGATGCTGACTCTGTTCTCTGGAAGAAGTTTCCACTCTCATTACGTTTTGTGGCTCCTGACTTGGCTCTCAGAAGTTTCTCCTTGCTCACTGTCTTCTGTGGCCCCATCTAAAGTGGGTTTTGTAGAATATTCCCTTCTTTAAGGCTCTACAACTTTTGCAGCTGCTTTCTTCTGTGCAAGTTCAGGGACTCAAGAGGTGTTTTAAGACTAACCAGCCAAGTTGTTCTTGAGCTCACCTCCTTCTGGTAACACATTGCAAAAGCAGAAAGTAAAATCCAACTGATACTATTGCTTTGACTCTTTCAAACTGTGTGCCCTAATGCAGCAGGCTCAGGAGGCACCTGGTCTGCCTTCCAAGTTGTCACAGGTGAGTTTCACCAAATGGTTTGCCCCTATATGTCATGGTTTTCCATAAGTCCAGCTCCAAAATCAGTTTCCTTGCTGCCTGCCACCTGACAACCAAGTCAATGTCACATATTTTAGGTTTTTGTAACAGCAGCACCCCACTTCTGGTAACAAGTTCTATATTAGTTAAAGTAATACTGGCTGCTGGAGCATAAAACCCCCCAAATCTCAGTGGATTAACACAACATAAGGCTTTTTTAAAGTCCCTGAAAGTCCTAAAAGGGGGGCTAATCTGACCAGTGGGCTGCTCTCCTCCATTAGTGATTATGTTTCCCAAGTTCTTTTTATCTTGTGCCTCTGTCATTTTCACCCTTTAGCATATGAGGTGACCGTGCTCATCTGTATCAAGCTGGGAGAGGGAAAGAGAATGGAAAAGAGAATGTTAGATATTTTTTAATGGCCAGGTCTGGAGTAGCTTACGTCAATTCCACTGACAATCCATCAGCTACAACTTAACTGCACACACTTAACTGCAAAACCACACTTAACTGCAAAGGAGGAGGAGACGTGTAGTTCATCCTCAAGCCAAGGAGGAAGACAAAATGGTTTTTGATGAACTCATGGCGGTGTCCTCACTACCTTTCACAGTACACTCTACATTTGCATGGTTCATCTCTTTACCTCACCCCATTCCTGCCCCTGTCAACAGAGCCTGTCTTTAATTAGAATGTTGGTATTTTATTCATCAAAGATTTTTTCATTAATTTTAATTTTTAAAAATACTACATTAAGGCCAGGCGCAGTGGCTCACACCTGTATTCCCAGCACTTTGGGAGGCTGAGGCGGGTGGATCACGAGGTCAGGAGATCGAGACCATCCTGGCTAACACGGTGAAACCCCATCTCCACCAAAAGTACAAAAAATTAGCCAGGCATGGTGGCGGGCACCTGTAGTCCCAGCTACTTGGGAGGCTGAGGCAGGAGAATGGCATGAACCCAGAAGGCAGAGCTTGCAGTGAGCCAAGATCATGCCACTGCACTCCAGCCTGGGCGACGGAGTAAGACTCCATCTCAAAAAAAAAAAAAAAAAACAAACGCAGCCTGGGCCAGCTTGTGTAGGAAACACAAAAATATCTGCCCTCATGGATTGTACACCTTAATAATGAGTCAATGGAAAAATACATGTGAAAGACCTTGAGAAAGAATCAAGCCCTCTATACATCTACAGCCACAGAGGATCCAGGTTGTGGCCTCAGTGACCTCTTCAATGTTTGCATTTTTAAATAGGCTGCTGGAGCAGGGGAGCAAAGGGGCAGGATGTGGGGGAGCCCAGGGCAGAGTAGGGTGAGTGGCAACGTCGCTTCATTTTAAGGACAGTAATTCTCCTGGCAACGCCCATTAACATGAAACCCCACCTTGCCTCTTACAAAATACCTGCTAGAAGCTCTTTTCCAAAAGGGCCCACAGTCCTTGCCACAAAACATTTTTAGCACATTTAAACCAGGACTTTGAGCGTGGATTTAAAGTGGTCCTATGACATCATGTGTGGAATATATAGAAACCTTCCATGAGCAGAAGATTTGATTGAGCCTCATTGTTGACAACACATCTGTCTGGAGCAGCTGCAGGGGCCAGGCACTATTCTGGGCACTGTGGGCAGAAATGGAATGAGGGATGTAGTAGAGGCTCCTGCGAGGCTTACAGTCAAGGTGGGAAGGCAGGATGGGCACATGGAACAGGAACACGCCTTCATTAGTCAGAACTCTGTGCTGCAAGTGACAGATACCCTACTCAACTAGCTTAGGCAAACAGGGAGATGTTGATTATGAGAATGTTGGTGTGTCTCACAAAACCTAAAGAATAACCAAAGCCAAGGACTTGGATGCAGCCAGCTCTCTCTCCCTCTCCTGTCTCTCCTTCTCTTGTGTGACAAGCACGTTCTTTCATCTCCCGTAGCCTGGTTTTCTCCTTTCATCCAGGGGAAAACATGGCTGCCAATAGCTTCAGAGCTTGAGGTGTCATGGCCTCAGCTACCCCGAGAGAGAAACAAAGCTGACACCCAAAATTCCTAGGGAAGGTATCGATGGCTCCTTTTGAGACAGGTGCCACCTCTGGAATAATCAACGGTGTCCAAGGGATAGAAGGACAGCACACCAAGGTGGTAGCTCCCATGGCGATTGTATGGATGGGGATGGGAAGTTCCTAGAAAAAGATCTGGAGAGATCCACTGAGAACCATACAGGACTCTGCACAATGAGAACCGAGAGAGACATTAACAGGAAGTCAGAGGAAGAAGCAAAGGACCCAGCTCTGTGGGACTTTGTTAGGCAGTGTTAAAGGGTAGTGCATCCAGAGGCCTATATGAAAGATGACCAACTGTACTTGTGTTTCCTCCCTTCTCATCTCAGGGAAAGTGGGGAGCTGGTGGTGAAAAACAGAGAATGAAGCCCTTAGCAGCCAGCCCCAACCGATCGCTATGTGCCAGATGCTACGATAAGCCCTTATATGTGTCTCAATTAATCCCCACAGAAAACCTGTGAGGGAAAAAAATGAGTATCCCATTTTACAGGTGAGGAAACTGAGGATAGCAGAGATTAAGTAACTTGCCACAGATCACACAGCTGTAGGTGGAAGAGCCAAGCTTTGAACCAGGTGTGTGTGTGACACCATGCCCCATGGCCTGGCTTGGCACCCCTCAACTGCTGCACCCACCCAGACGGCACTGATGGTTTCTAGGTAAAAAGATGCCTCAAGGAACATCTACCGATCCCCTCTAGAACACTGTTTTGAGAAGGTGCATTAGTCTGGGTCCTCTGAGGAACAAATGCCAATCAGAATTAGATGTGCCAAAAATTTATTAGGGAAGCAATAGTGAGAGAAAATGGGGAGGGTGGGCTGGGCACAGTGGCTTACGCCTGTAATCCCAGCACGTTGGGAGGCCGAGGCAGGTGGATCACTTGAGGTCAGGAGTTCGAGACCAACCTGGCCAACATGGTGAAACCCACCTCTACTAAAAATAAAAAAGATTAGCCAGGCATAGTGGTGCACGCCTCTAGTGCCAGATACTTGGGAGGCTGAGGCAGGGGAATCACTTGAACCCAGGAGTCGGAGGTTGCAGTAAGCCAAGATTGTGCCACTGTACTCCAGCCTGGGCGACAGAGTGCAACTCTGTCTCAAAAAAAAGAAAATGAGAGGGTGCCAAGAGAGGCTGGAATATAGTTTGAACCCCAAGTGAAGGAGAAAAGGAAGGAAAGAAGACTTAGTGGAAGCATTCTAGACTGCCGTGGAGTTGTAAGGAAAGTTTGGCAGGCTGTCAGAAAGGTGTCAAACCGCAGTTACCCATCAGAAAAGACCCATGTCTCCTAGGAACAAGTCTGCCTTAGTATCGCTGCCACGCTCTGTTCCCTGGGAACAGCCTACAGAAGCACGGCCTGGAGGCAAGCTCAGGAAGGAGCCAAGCTCAGGAAGGAGCCACTGTGGAAGGATTTGAGAACTCAGCGCCAGGGCTGCTGGTCAACCGTGCTCCGAGCTATTGGAAATCTCAGAGGTGCATTCCTACAGCCACCACAGAAAGGCTGCATCATACTAACACCCATTTTTAACCATTATCTGGAAACTATAACTGTTTTATACCCATCATGGGAGATCAATAAGCGATTTAAAAAGCCAATGATAATTCTTTGATTCTTTTTTTTTCTTCCATGATTGAGGAGTGTAATTCTGTTTTCCCAGTTTATCATTAGAAAGCTCCACTATTTTCTTGCCTTTATGTTCCTTATTATGTTCCTACCAAATAATGCTGTTTCTTTCATTTCTTTTGGGGTCTGGGGCCTTCTGATATTTATTTTCTTTCCAAGGCTATATGTACGGTTCTAGATTTGATCCCAGAATGCTAGAAACCCAACATTGTAAGGCTTTAAAAGCTGTCTCTGCTGTGGGCATCCAAAGCACTTTGGACTTCCTCTACCACAACAACCCTCCCACTTCACTATAATTTCTTGCTTGCATATAATAAACTAAACTCCATGAAGGCAGAGACTGTCACTAATATGTTGCATTTCTAGCTCCCTACCACGTGTCTTGGTTCAATAAATATTTCTAGAATTAATACATCACCCAGTCTAGCCTCTTATATTTTCCATCAAACACATTTGATGATTGGTTGACGGGCTATTTTTACTCAAAGACAATCTAATGATATTTCAACATTTCCAATTGATCAATTTTACTTGAGAATGTATATAGTTTTCCCCATTACAAGCAAACTAAACTCTATCTGTACTTTCTGGGCAAGGGCCCCAGGAGCATCTGAGACAGGTATACTCCCTGCCATTCCTTATCCCACCATTACCACCATCAAAACCCCACCATGACTACTACTATGACACCTTTGGACTGAAAAAAGGGAGCATCTTCTTTTGTCCCTTGGAGAACCTTAAGAGTTTTGCAGATGACAGGTTTTTGAGAAGCGAGGCATGATCAAGGTTGAGACTCAAGAGGCTACATACCCAAAGTCAGTGAGTAGGATGGATAGCAGGGGGAAGGATGAAAGTCTAAAGGCCGGAGACTAGATATGAGACCATGACATGAACAGGTGAGAAGCACAAACAGTCTTACACTCACTAAGTCCCTATGTAGTTTAAAGTCATTCATTTCAATGTCCTATCTCACATCATGATCAAACCTCTAAATCTAATTTAAAATGCAGGCTTTTCCACTCTGCTCACCCCAGGATGTTGCAGGTAGGAAGCCAGCAGTCAGAGAAGAGGGACATGGTAGATCTCTTCTTTTTTCCTCACCTATGACTCTCCTCCTCTCCTAATTGCCACCTTTCTGACCTCTCCAGGGATAAAGTGAAAAGAAGAGAATGAAGTAAGGGAGCCAGAAAGTTCTGTTTTGACTGGTACATGGAGATCCAGCACTGCTATTCTCTAACATAGCAGATGTTTAAAGCTGACTTCTTTCCTTTCTCTTGTGGGCTCTTTGGAGACACCACTCTCCCTGCAGTTCTCCTGAGTAGGGCAGAGGTATCTCTGCTTAAGACAGTCATTTGCCCTTCCTCAATTGCAAGGCATTGGGTGACACCTCTCTGCTGAGGTTCTTTTGCCTCTCCAGGTGGCTCTCCTGGACAAGACATTACACTGGCTTTCTCTCTCTTGCATATTCTTAGTAAACCCTCTTGCATTCTTTTGCCTTTTTTATCCCAAAAGATGGGAGTGCAGGGCCTCCAAACACAGCAATTTCTGCTAGGCTCCCACAGGCTGCCTCAGTCACTCTCTTGCCCTTTAGGTTTTTCAGATGTCCTCCAACTAGAGGGGATGTATGTGAAGCTTTCCACATGACCCAAAAGAGCCCTTTCTCAAGGCTTCAGGCAAGAGGCGTGTATCTCCCATACCTCCCCTTAGGGCCCACAGCACAACAGCTTCCCTTTCCAAAGCTCCTCTCCCTGAGGAGGACCTCTCCTTGTGGTCCCCACATTTGGTTTAAGATTAAGAGGTAGCAGGTTCCACCCCTCCAGGGAAATGGGGATTGCATCCATAGCACAGTTTTCTCTGAAGAAGTCATTTCCCCAAACCCTCCCCAGATCTTTGATTCCTCTGCTTTTCGTACCCTTAATGTGAGTGAGGAGTTCAAGAGTTGTCAATCATCATGTTTGAAAATCTGTCCCATGGTCTAACTGTGCATTCTCCAATACAGTAACCACTAGTCCCATGTGGCTATTGAGCAATTGAAATGTGGCCACTCGGGGCCAGGTGTGGTGGCTCACGTCTGTAATCCCAGCAGTCTGGGAGGCTGAGGCGGGCAGATCATGAGGTCAAGAGATGGAGACCATCCTGGCCAACATGGTGAAACCCCGTCCCTACTAAAAATACAAAAATTAGCCGGGCATGGTGGTGCATGCCTGTAGTCCCAGCTACTCGGGAGGCTGAGGCAGGAGAATTGCTTGAACCTGAAAGGCAGAGGTTGCAGTGAGCCAAGATTGTGCCACTGCACTCCAGCCTGGCGACAGAGCGAGACTCCATCTCAAAAAAAAAAAAAAAAAGAAAGAAATGTGACCAGATGGAATTGAGATGGCTTATAGGTATAAAATACACAATGGCTTCTGAAGAGTAACTACAAAAGAAGAATGTAAAATAAATAACTCTCTAATAATTTTAAAATGATTATGTGTTGAAATTATAGTATTTTGGAAATGCTGGGTTAAAATATATTACTAAAACTAATTTTCCATTTTTTACTTTTAAAAAAATGGCTACCAGAAAATTTAAAATATATGGAGCTCTTAGAAATGACACAAAAAACATGATCCCCATAACCAAAGAAAAAATTGGTAAATTGGACTTCGAAAAACTATAAAACTTTTGCTGTGCCAAAGACACTAAGAAGATCATTAAGAAGAAAGATATAGACAGGAAAATATTTTCAAACCACGTGTCTGACATAGGATTTGTATCCAGAATATACAAAGAACTCTCAAAATGCAATAATAATAAACAGGTAAAGGACTTGAACAGATACTTCAACAAAGAGGATAAGAGAGGTCAAGTAAACATATAAGAAGATGTTCAACATCAATAGTCATTAAGGGTATGCAAAATAAAGCCACGATGAGATAATACTATATACCTGTAGAATGGCTAAAATAAAAAATATTAACAATACCAAGTGCTGGTAAGGATGAGGAGCATTTGGAACGCTCATAAATTTCTGCTGGGAATGCAAAAATGGAAAGGGATTCGACAGTTTCTTATGAAGTTAAATATACACATACCATCTATACCAGCAACCCTACCCTTGGGCATTTACCCTAGAGAAGTGAAAACTTATGTTGACACAAAAACCTGTACCCAAATGTTCATAGCAGCTTTTTCTCTGCTAGCCAAAGCTGGAAACAACTCAAATGCCCTTCACTGGGTAAATGGATAAACAAACTGTGGTACATCCACACCACAGAAAACTACTCGGCAGTAAAAAAGGAACAAATTATTGATTAAACTCAACTGCTTGGCTGAATCTTAAAGACATTATGCTGAATGAAAGAAAAGCCAATTGCAAAAGGTTACATACTGCGTGCTTCCATTTACTTGACATTCTTAAGAAGACCAAACTGTGGTGGTGGAAATCAGATGAGTGTTGCCAGAGATGAGTGGTTGGAGCAAGGTGGAATGCCAAATGGATAGTTCAGAGAAAAAGTTTTGGGGTGATGGAACTGTTCTGTACTCTGTGGTCATAGTTACACAGATTTATTACATGTGTTAAAATTCATAGAACTGAACACTCAAACATAGAAAAGTTAATTTTGCTGTATAATTTTTTAAATTTTATTTTGTAAATTTTTCAAATTTCATTTGTGGCTAGTATTGTATACCTATTGGACCATGCTGGTCTAGCTCCATTTTTAGAATGTCCTGTTTGCTTGACTTAAATCCGAGCAGGAACTTTCATCCTGACACCTGCTCCCCTTCTATCTCTGCACTTTTTACAATGGCAATATCATTCCTTGTTGAGTTGTCCATCCCCACTACTGGACTGTGGGCACTCTGTGGGCAGGAATATGTTCTGTCTTATCTCTGTGCTCAGTCACTGAGACAGAATACAGCTTAGTCATATTTGTTGAATGAATGAATCGATCAACAGAATACACGTTTGAACATTTGGAAAAGTAAGATAAAATATTAAATGTGCTGCTTTTTGAACCCCTCTCATCCTCATCCTGATGAGGATGAGATCACAGGGTCCCAGGCTTGGCCCAGGATCCTTAAGAGCTGAGGCTGGGGGTTAGAGTGGGCCTGCCCAGCCTTCAGCCATAGGGCACAAGGGAAAGGGGAATCCATGTCCAAGTCCGAGGCAAAGGCAGCCAGAGAGCTCACCAACGAGGTGCAAGAGAAGCTGTAATGGAACCTGGAGCCATGGAGGAGCCAGAGAGAGGAGGCAAGATGGTAACACAGCACTGGAAGGCAGGGTCTGGGAGCAAAACCTTCAGGGAGGGAAGGGGTCTTTAGTCTACATCATCAGCCAGCATTACTAATCCCACCGTTTGTTATTCTTTGGGAGGTTGATATGCCAAAGCAAATGGGGGAAATGTGATGTGTGCTGTCACAGATACAAAGTGGCCATGTTTTCAGCCTGGCACATTTTCCAAGGCAAATGAAAATTGTTATGAAAACAATTTATACCCAGCAGACATGGATGATTGCCCATGATGACCTTTTGCCAGAGAAAATGAGTCTGATAAAGAAAAAATGTGAGCTCATTAGGATAAATTAGAAAAAGCAAATGATTGCTCTTAAATTATGGAAATTCCAAGACTGGTGACTCTCTCTGTCCTTTTAGGACATAAAAACAATAAAACATAAAAAGAAATTGTTTATTCAGAAAAAAAGTGTTATACAATTTGTGTGAATAGATGCAGTTTTGTTTCTTGGGAGGTTTTAGAATAGAGGTTTTTAGTAAACTAAATGAAATTTAATTGACTTATTAACTGTGCTGTGAATTCCTCCATAAATCTAGTAACAACTAAAGGAAGAAGAAAAAAGCATTGAGAGGGGGCAAAATTGACTTCACTTTCTATAAATGCTATCCAAGGAATATTTCCACCACTGCAACATGATAGAATTTGGGGCATAATGTTGGTGCTTCCACTAAAAAAATAAAATAAAAAGGATTTGCAGAGTTGCAGATGTAAGGTGAGGGAACAGAGGGGGTAAAGACATCACTCAGGAAAGCTATAATGTCCTCCTACTGCCCTGATAGTCACTCACAGGCATATAGAGCTTTACAGTTTCTAAAAATGCATTTTCATGTACATGATCTCCTCTATTCTCACAGCAACCCCTTTTATTCCCATATGCCCTCATTGCACAAGTGAGGAAAGTGAGATTGGGCAAAATTAAGTGGTTCATCAGGTAGTAAAAGCTACAGGCAGGATGAGAATCCAAGACTATCCATGCTCCCCCAAGCAATCTCTTGCCCCCACTCTATCTTAGGTACCCTTGATGCATCAGAACTAGAGTTACAGGATTCATATATTTCTCTGTAGGAAAAAGCAGGTGGGCGGCAAGGGACAGAAGGAGGGGAGGAAAAGAAGCCTTTTCCATTCAGATCCATCAGGGCTCTTAAAACAGTACTCAGCAAAGAAATACATATTGGAAAAGATGGCCTAACTCCCACATCAGACAACTCCAAAATCTCAGTGTTTAAATACCAGGAAGTTTTATTTCTCTTTCATGATAGTGTTCAGCGCAGGTCAGTGGGTGGGACTCTGCTCCATGCAATCATTCAGGAACTCAAGCTCCTTTCATCTAGTTACTCCATCGTCTCTTAGGGACTCAGAGTCCTCCACTCGATTGCTGAAAAAACCAGAAAACAAGCGAGAAGGGGAACATAAAGGATCTCTTGAGGGGCCAAGCCCAGAAGGGGTAGAGTCACTTCTGCCCATGTTCATCAGCATGGTCCTACATGCCAGGGAAATATAGGGCGTCATGGAAGAAGGGGAAAACGCAGATGCTGATGGAGAATTCGAAGTCTTGCCATAAATGTTTTAAGTGCTTCTTTGAGTATGAATTATTTTCCCAAATGCCTTGGAAGAATATTTCTGTGAGCCCCTAGCCAGCCCCCCATACCTCTGGTTATTCCCCAAGTGGGACCACCTGACTACACAGGGCTAGACATAGAACTTTTATTTTTTCAAGTTGGAGGAAGTGGACCTTTCAGGCTTAGAGAGCAAAATCTCTCTATATATTTTCTTCCAACATAGCTGAGTAAAAGGGCAAACAGAAATTTGAAAGCAATGATTGCTTCCTTTGTGGGGGAGAAGGATACCCACTGAGTTGGGAACATATATGAATTCTGATTTGCAATCATTTCCACTATTTATGAGGTCACTGGACTTACTCCTGCTGAGTCCAATTTACAAAGAGCTTTGGTTGGATCAGGGAAAGGAATATTAGAATCCCGTTGACTTGGTGATGGCCAGAGTACTATGGATACCAAATGCAAGAAATGTATCAATAACCTTCAAGGAAGCAAAATCCTCAACATCAGCTCTGACATGCCACATCCAAAAGTGTACAAAGATATACGTTTCCAGGGAAACTATTGATGTTGGGTGCACCAACATTGCTATTTGACTACACACCCCAGAAGCAAATGGGGGGATTTTCCAAATAAAAAACTTGTTAGAAAAACATCCAAAATGCCTAAGATACGCAAAAGAGTTTTCCTTACATCATCAGCATATTCCACTCCCAAGGCAATTGTAGGATGCTGATGCTGTCTGATCATTGGTGTCTCTGCTTCTTACCCCTCTCTCGAGTTCTAACCCAAAATATCCAACATTCTCCTAAATGTTCCGCAGGCACATCTATTTCGGCATATTCACATCTGAACTCATCCTCACCAACCCAGCCCCATCCCCCATGGCTGCTCCATCACCTTCCTCACCCTCTCAATAAACGATGCCACCACCACATGATCACCTGAGCCACTGACCTAAGAATGAAAAATGTCTTCCTCTCCTTCAACACTGCTCCAGTCAAGTTCAGCCAATTCCACCTCCTACATGTGTCTCAAATCTGTTCTCTCTTCTCTATCCCCACTGCCACAGCCTTCCTGGGTGAGAGTACTGTCTCCAAGCTGGATTTTCTAACCGGAAACTGCCATTCCACCCCACCCACCCTACTGCTCAGCAGCAACCACCCAGTGTGTTAGTAAGGCTGCTTCTCAGTCTGTCCTCTGAAGCCTCACAGGTACAATCTCCCAGTCATTCTTCCCTAAGTCCACTCATCCTGTGCTTTTGCAACAGCAGGTGACTTGCAGTTCTCCTTTCTCTTGACTTTGATAGTTGCTATTGTCCCTGCTTCAAATGCTGCCCCGTTTCCCCACCCTTCCTCTATGTAGCTAACACCCACCTGTCCTTCAGTACTGAGGTCAGCTCACTTGGAAGCCTCGCTTGACCCCCCAGACTCATGTACAACCTGCTCTTCTGAAGCTCGTCAGTTCTGTGCTTGCCTCTATGATAGCTCTTGGGATGCATGGGGTCACCAGTGACCTTCTTCCTTCCCACCACCCTCCCCATACCATATTCTGTTAGCTCCTTGAAGCCAGAGACACTGTTGTCTCAGCTCTCTGGTCACCAGCACAATGTCTAGGAAAAAAGGAGGCACTCGGTAAATGCTTAGTTGCTGAAGGAGCACATGAATTTGTAAATAAATTACGTAGAAGCGTAAAACCCTGTTCAAATAGATTCATCCATCATGTGAGAAGGGATGGTGAGAAGCCAATCTTGAGGCATGGACCTCTCAGATGAATCAAACAATCGGGACAATTCAGAGTCACCACGTGCCCAAGAGATGTGGATTATCAGAGAAATAAAATATAGTCACTCAGTCCACAAACCAAACACTCAGTCACGCTTCAAGTACACGCTTTGAAAAAGACTCTATGAAAACACAAAGCAGATGTTGTCACTGATACCATAGTCAAACAGGATAAACCCGGAGGGGAAAACAAAATCCTTTGTGGAAACGTCTGTTGTAGTCAGGTTTGCTTAATACCAAGGATCAGAGACTCACACAAACAGGGGTGAATAAAAAGGTGATGGGTGGTTTGTTTGTTTGTTTGTTGTTATTGTTTCTAATGATGCCAAAGTAAGGATATGCAGAAATGAGAAACACAGCTCTGGACAGAGGCCACATAGATGCAGAAGCAGCTCTGCCGCTTTCCAGCTGTGAGACCAAGTGAGCCTTGTGTCCTCTACTCTACAGTGAGGTGAAACTAGAACCTACCATAGTGTTGTCATGAGCATGATAGAAGATTATGCAGGTAAAGGTTTAGCATGTTTGTGGCACATAAATTTTATTTTTAGTCAAGAGAATGTTCTAGAACCCTCTCGGAGGAAAGACAGTGAGGACTCTTGGCAACTCTGCCCCATTTATCTCCCTGCCCAAGCTGCCTCCTTCCATTCACAGTGTCTGCTCCCTCACATGTCAGCTTGTTCAGGGTTCTGACCCTCCTAGGTTTCCCAGCTCAGCAGCCCAGGCAGGTTCATTCTCCCTGAGCATGAATACTTTATTCCTGGGAGAAAGACAATGCTTGAAACAGCTGGAGATCAAGTGTACATACCAGGGCCAACCAGCTGTGGCCAAGGGAGAGGAAGAAGAAGGAGAGGTGAAAGAACTCTTCTTATCTCTCATTACCATAAGTTTTAGGTCATCTTTGATTACCATGAGTTTTAGGATCAAACAAGCCTGGGTTTGAATGCCAACTCCACCATTTATTAACTGGGTGAGCCTGGGCACACTATTTAACCTCTTTGAGTCTTCAAGTCCTATTGTTAAGTGAAGATAATCCTGTATCTTTTCACTTGTAGCATTCTAAAATTGGGATGTGTCTTACAATTGATGCGTGTATTTAATGTGATACTGTCCCCCACCTCCCAAAAAATTATTAAATGCATGGTGTGTCTTAGAATCAAGGAATTATATAACCAAGACCAACTGCATAGGATGATGATGCAGACTGTATGAGCCGATGCAAGTAAATGCTTAACAAAGTGTCTGGCATATAGAGAAATCTCAGTGAAAGACCTCCATGTTATTACACACAGGGCACTAAGACCCTCTCCCAGTGAGCAGGAGCCTGAGTAGAAGAGGCTACTTTTGCATGAGTATGTGTCCAGGAAGGTAGTGACTGGCATCTCCAACACAGGATCAACCAGGAAGAAATCTAGTAGCTTGAAAATTAGCTGAGAAGTAACCATGAATTCATGTATAAAGCCTGCTGGAAGCAGGATGTGCTAAGAACACTGGGGCTAAGCAGAGCAGTGCTGGAAACTAGCCTAAAGAGAACTTGACTCATTGCGTGACCTTGGATAAGTGCCTTGGTTGTTCATGTGCTTCAAGAGCTGGGATAAGAAAGCTAAAGTAGGCTGGGCGTGATGGCTCACACCTGTAATTCCAGCACTTTGGGAGGCCACTGCAGGCAAATCAGGATTTCGAGACCAGCCTGGCCAAAATGGCGAAACCCTGTCTCTACTAAAAAATACAAAAATTAGCTGGGCATGGTGCCACACACCTGTAGTCCTAACCACTCGGGAGGCTGAGGAATGAGAATCGCTTGAACTGGAAAGCAGAGGTTGCAGTAAGCCAAGATCACACCACTACACTCCAGCCTGGGTGATGGAGTGAGACTTTGTCTCAAAAAACAATAAAAGGAAAGCTAAAGTAACATTACCTACAATGGCAAATGCTGATATGAAAATGTGTTCATTTCTGGCACTGCTTATTTTGATAAATGCAGCTGGACCAATGAACAGTGAGCAACATTGGGAATGTGTGAGCCAACAGGTTCCCCTAGAAGCAGGCCCAGGAAAGAAATGTGAGTGCAGGTGGTTTATCTGGGAGATGAAGGAAACACTGGCAGACAACTGGGGAAAATAAAGCAGGTACATTATTGTGCCAGTTGCAGCAGGCAACAGAGCCTCCTTCCACTAAGGAAACTCAGTGGTCAAAGCAGACATGTACCCAGAGTTATCCCATCCCCAGCAAGCAAGGAGACTGGGGCATTTATTTAGTATTTCCATTGTTTGACATAACCATATCTCTTCAAGCTCAGCATGTTAGTCTAGGTCCAATCAGGAGAGAAAAAACATGCAGTAATTTGAACAGAGAAAGCTTAATATGAGAATTAGTAAGCATAACAGGATTCATTAAGGATAAGTAAAAAGTATAACAGGATTAGTAAAAGATAAGTAAAAAGAACTCTAAAGAACACAGGAATAGCACAAATAAGGATCAGCCACTACTTCCCCAAGGGCTGAGATAGAGCATCTAAAGAAGAGTTCCCAACCCTCGTGCTGAGATCCAGACCTTGTTGGGGAGGGTCTAGGTGGGTTCCATGCAGAGGCAGAAGGAATGGGCTGCTTTCCAACTCTATGCTATGTTTTGGACCTAGAACCTCAAAGTGCATAACAATAATTTTCTTAAAATTGTGTTCATGATTATCTTGCCATGGAACACAAAAAGAGAAAAGTGAATACTGGGCTTGTTCATATGCTCCAAGAGCTGGGATAAGAAGGATCAAGTAACTTCACCTACAATGGCAAATGCTGATATGAAAGCATGTTCATTTCTGGCATTGCTATATTTTGATGTACTAAGATAAATGCAGCTGGACAAATGAGCGGCAAGCTCTCACTTCTGCTAAAGCAACATTGGGAGTGTGTGAGCCAATAGGAAATAAGCCTCCCCTTTTAATGTAGCCATGTTGGAAGAGATGACCCATGAGGAGCCAGTGCCCATGTCTGACTTCAAGAGCAAGGGAATAATTTAAATGAAATGAGACCTGGACATAGGCCAGAACATAGGATGCATGAGTGGCCTGCTCATTTAGGTGACATTTTAAGACTCAACTCAATTGATCAGTATTAAGAGGAAGTCATCTCCCTTTGCCTCACATTTCCAACTCAGCTCAGAAGGGGACTCATCTAGGAACACTCCACCTCCTCTCTACATCCCTTCACTTTATTCTCTTGATGTGGCAGAGATGGTTGACCTGACTGGCCAAGTCTAGACATTCACTGGACCACATTTTATTAGTGGGGACAGTTTCTACATTTAATGGCAAGAAGTAGGACATCCCCTTCCTCTTGCACAGTGGGCTCTTTTCTGCTTCCTGGGCAGAAGCAGCTCTTCTCTAAGCTCTGTCTATTCTACCCATGACTGAGGGAATGAAGCAGAGTCCTCATGACCCCTGCTGGCTGCAGAAATAGAGGGGCGGGGGGATCCTGCTTTATGCTCCACCACGTAGGTCTGTTTGTTCCTAAGGCTCAGTCATGTGTCTCTTTTGTGGATTTCAAAAAACATCCCAATGTCCATATGATAAACCCTCATTGTTTGCTAGCCCCAACAGAGTTCATGAGACTTGCATTGGTCCTAATTAACATAAAGAAAACAAGAAATAAGCAACCTCAGCACAAATAGACCAATGATAAGAAGTCCCTGCTTCTGACAAAAGAAAAAGGAGCTGGGGATGGGGCAGGGCAGCTCACTGGGGTTGTCCAGCAGGTCTGAGCAATCATATGGCCTTTTATCTTTCAGAGTTCCAGTCACAACCAGAGCCTGCTGGGATGCATATCTTACTTGGCTGGGGAACACTTCGAGACCTGCCTGAATTCTTGGCTCCCTGAATTAACAAATTCCTGAAGTTGGATGCCAAAAAGTAATTTAGCTGTGGTCCAAAAGCAGCCACCTTCATCTCAGAGGAAGGAAGCCTGGAAAGTAGCTTCCCTAAGCTCGGGAACGGAAACTGGAAGGACAGGATATCAGCCCTGTCTTCCCATCACACCCCAAATAAACAGGCCTCTGCCCCAAGATGGTGCAGTTATGTCGCTTAATTCCATCAGCCCATTTGGGCCGGTTGGGATGAGACGTTTCTCAGCTGCCCTATTCCTCTTGCTAACTCTGAGGCTGCCTGTTAGCTTTCCCTCTAACTCTTCCTGCCCTAAAGGCACATGCCTGCCCCCCGCACCATCCTGGTGTCCCTCTGCACTACACTCACCTTCTTCAGCATAAAAATGAAACCCCCCAAGCTAGTTAATGTCCACTCAGCCTTCATGTTGAAAGTGACTTCCTGGTGAAGCTCTCTCTGACTCTCCCAACCTACACGGTTCCCCGTCACATGTTCTCGTGGCTCCCTTTGCCTCTCTTCTAAAGCCAGTCACCACCTGTGATTGAATATTTGGGTGGATGACTGATGCCCACCTACCCCTCTGGACTGTAACTTCATAGTGACAGAGACGCATCTGTTTTGCTCACTACTTATTTCACGTACCTGAATTCAGGAGGCATGCACTTCAGCCCATTTGGGCTACTGTAACAAAATACATTACACTGGGTAACCTATAAACAACAGAAATGTATTGCTCACAGTTTCAGGGGTTAGAAAGCCCAAGATCAAGGCATCAACAGATTTGCTGTCTGGTGAAGGCCTGTTCCCCTGTTCCTCATAGACAACAACTTCTATGTGTCCTCACCTGGCAGAAGAGCAAAAAGGGGCTAGCAAGCTCCCTCAGGCCTCTTTTATAAGGGCACTAATCCCACTCATGAAGTCAAAGCCCTCATGGCCTTATCTCCTCCCAAAGGCCCCACCTTTCCATACTATTGCATTAAAAATTAGGTTTCAACATACAGACTTTGGGAGGATGCAAACACTCAGACCATAGCAGCATGTCATGAATAGTTGAGGCCAGGTGTAGTGGCTTACACCTGTAATCGCAGCACTTTTCGAGGCCAAAGTCGGAAGATCACTTGAAGTCAGGTGTTCGAGACCAGCCTGGCCAACATGGTGAAACCCCATCTCTACTAAAAATACAAAAATTAACCGGGCATGGTGGCACATGCTTGTAGTCTCAGCTACTTGAGAGGATGAGGCATGAGAATCGCTTGAACCCAGGAGGTGGAGGTTGCAGTGAGCCAAGATCGCACCACTGCACTCCAGCCTGGATGACAGAGCGAGACTCTGTGTCAATAAATAAATAAATAAATAAATAGTTAAATATATGCAGAGTAGTTAAGGCTCTGCAGTCAGACTGGCTGGGCTTGAACCCAGATCTGGGGGGGAAAATGTGGAATAATAATGGTTGGAAGGACTAAATGAAAGCATTTACAATAGCACCCAACACACAGTCGGTGCTCAATAAATGTTTGTGAATATTAGTATTGTTGCCATTAGTCATGTCCGTGTTGGCAGGATGGGTGAGGAGCATATGTAGATGCTGTTCAGTTGGGGTCACTGATGTATGTGTGTGCATTGGGGTGCTGGAACGTGGACACTGCCTCCATGAGTGCCATTCAAACAGAAGGCATGGAAAGGCACAGGCTCATGTTTTGGAGAAAGGTCAGTTTATCAATCTTGCAGCTGGCCAGAGCGTGTTCTCTCCAGGGCAGGCTGACTTTGGAATTGCCTCTCATTGATATTTCATGGCCAGATAAATGGCTGGGGATGAATTGCACCATGAGAATGATGTCATCAAATTGTCACCTTAAGGTAAGCCATGTTGGGAACAATGGGGTGAGAATACTTAAATGGATGTGTCTATGCCACCTGTGATCTTAGGTCAAAGTGAGAGAATGATGCCCATCAGTGAGGGCCACAGTGGTTTCCAAATGTGTTACAGTAACAGAGACCTTTTACCAGAAGAGCATCCTACAGAAGACCCAGGACATAAAACCAAAGGAGTGGAATAGCTTTGGTTGAACCAGATGCTCAGGGCCTCATCTCTCAGCCCCGCTCCCAGCCCTCAGGGCTCAACTGGACACTTCCAACACTGGAAGTGAAAATTCATGTTTGACTTCCTTTCCACAGGACATGAGAGGGTGTCCTGTCAGCAGTGAGCTTCAAAACTCTCCGGAAAGGGACATGGTCCCTGCTGAATGTACCTCTCATCCTCCCACAGCTTCTCCCTTCTCCAGTATGAGGCCCCGGGTGCTTCTCCACCCACCAGAGCTGATTTGGGGCTATCCTGGGCTTTGGTAGAGATGGAGCCACATCCACAGTGGCCAGGCAAATTACTGCTCTGTTGCGTGTGACCTGTGCCATCACACAGGGCCCGGCTCTTAGAAGGGCCTATTCTTAGTTTAATGCTCTGCTGTCATTGTGGTGAAATTCATACTGATTTTTAAACAAGGACCTTCACATTTTTATTTTGCTCTGAGCCCTGCTAATAATGTGGCTAGCCCAGACACTTTGTAGGCATGGTCTTTCCCTCTGAGCTTTTACCTTTCAAGCTGATTTGGGGAGCTGGGGATGCGGCAGGTCAGCTCACTGGGGTCGTCCAACAGGTCTGAGCAATCATATGGCCTACAGCAGACTCGTGGGCCTTGAAGACAGACAGATACTGTTCTTGGTTCCTAGGCCACCTACCAGCTATGTGAACACAGGCAAGTGACTTTTCCTCTCTCAGTCTTAGTTTCCTCATCGGTCAAATGGAGACAACATTCCCCTCTCCCCACATTGCCGTGGGATCCACTGGGATACCAGATGACTCCCAGTGTTTTTGCCACCACTGATTTCCTCTCCCTGTGCCTCACCCTCAAAGGTTTCCTTTAGAGATTCCTGGTGCCATCTATCACACTAGCCACTGCTCCAGGCTCTGCTCACCAATGTGCAGACATACTAAGCACGCAAGCACAGGAGAGGAGGCTGCTTTCAGAAAGGCTTCCCTTCCAGCAGCTTCTTCCTGCTGGCCAGCCCATCCACCACAAGACCAGAGTGACCTTTCAAAATCATGATGAATTTCCAGCTTCCTCCAGGCTTAATGCTAAAGTTCTTGAGCACAGTATTCCAGTCTTATCAAGTTGAGCCTCACTTTCCTCTCCAACCTCATCTCCTTCCTATCACCACCAGCACACAGCCTAGTGAACTTCTCAGGAAACTAACTCATTTTTTTCATACCCCCAGACTTTTTTCATGCTGGTACTTTTCCTAAGACGCTCTCCCTGCAACTCTATCCTCAAAAAACATCCTCCTTGAAGATGCAACCCCTCTCTGAAATACTTCCTGCTTCTCCCTCCACTGCCCACTTTGTCCACTGTGCTCCCAGTGGGTCTTGCACGCCCCTCACTAGTAGCACTAGTCATCATGAGTCTTAAAGGACTGTTTATGTATCTATTACCATGGAAACATGGTTCAGGGCATGCGCTCTGGAGACAAACTACCAAGATTCAAATCCCAGCTCCCCCATTTCCCAGCTACATGACTTCAGCAAGTTTCCTAACCAATGAATGCCTTGATTTCCTCATCTGCACTACGGGGATGGTAAGAGCACCCACTTCCTAGGGTTGCTGCGGAGAGTGGATGAGTTCATAAACTCACAAGCACTCAGTAAATTTCAGTTATGGTGATTATCCCTCAATCAACATCCACACACCTCCAACTACATGCAGTCACTGTGCAAGGGGCTGGGGATACAGTGGGAGACAAGACATACATCATCGCTGCCCCCACTGAGTTCCCTGTCTTATAGTTGTGACAGTTTTCAAACAAATGGCCACAGATTCTTTGCCTTCTTCCCATTGAGAGGTGGGAGCAACGTCCCCTCTCCTTGAATCTGGGAGGTCCTGGGAGTGCTTCAACCAATAGAGTATCATAGGAGTGTTGCTATATAACTTCCAAGACTAGGTCATCAAAGGTCATGCAGCTTCTGCCTGGTTCTCTTCGTATGCTCCTTCTGCACCATCCACCATGGAAGAAGTCCAACCACTTGGAGACCATCATGCTGGAGAAGCCATGCATCAGGGCTCCACTAAACATCCCTGGCTGTGTACCCAGCTGATAGCCAGCATCAACTGCCAGCCACATGAGGAAGCTTCTTGGGTGTCCAGCCCAGCCAAACCTTCAGACAATGCCAGCCACAGTTGAGAACTGATTGTGAGATTAAAACAGTTGTTGTTTTATGCCACTAAAATTCAAGGTAGAGGTGCAGCAATTGCTACTGCCATGTGGTCTCACTTTGTCATGGGCTCCTTGAGGGCAGAAGTTGTATTTTATTCATCTGTACCTCTAGTGTATATACTGTGTCTGTCCCCCATGTGCTGATAATACCCCCATGTACACATTATGATAGAGGAACCCCAGAAGACTATCACAGGTAAATCTGCAAGTAAGAGACAGATAGAGATCATTTAAAGGTGTTCATACATACACTCCTTGGAACTGGGCTCTATTCTTCCAGGAAAAGCTGCTTAGTCAAGAAACTTGATTACAGTAAATTGTCACACGTCAGGTGAGGTAGGCAGAATAATGCCCCCCAAGATATCCATGTCTTAATTTCAGAATCTGTAAACATGTTATGTTAAATGGCAAAGAGGAATTAAGGTAGCAGATGGAATTAAGGCTGCCAATCAGCAGACAGATAATCCTGAATTATCCAGGTGGGCCTCACATATTCTAAAGAGTCTGTAAAAGTGGAAGAAGAAGACAAGAAAGTCAGAAGATGTTATTTGGAGGAATGGTCAGATAGATACAACGTTGCTGACTTTAAGCATGGAAGAAGGGGCCATGAGTCAAGGAATGTGAGTGACCTCTAAAGCCGGAAAAGGCAAGGAAATTCCTTTCCCCTGGAGCCTCCAGAAAGAAATGCAGCCTGGTCAACAATGTTATTTTGGCCCAGTGAGCTCTGCACCAGACTTCTAACCTACAGATCTGTAAGATAAGTGTGTGCTCTTTAAGACCACTGAGTTTGTGGTAACTTGTTATAGCAACAGTGTGTTAACAAACTAACAAACCACCTCTATACCAATGTCTTCATTCACCTTTCTCCATTCAACTCCATAAGGGTCTCCATTCTTTAAAAACAGGCCTGGGTAGGCGCAGTGGCTCATGCCTGTAATCCTAGCACTTTGAGAGACTGAGGCGGGAGGATCCCTTGAGCCCAGGAGTTTGAGACCAGCCTGAGCAACATAGCAAGACGCCATCTCTACAACAAAATTTTAAAATTACCTGAGGATGGTGGCACGCACCTGTAGTCTTAGCCACTTGGGAGGCTGAAGCAGGAAGATTGTTTAAGCCCAGGAGTTCAAGGTTGCAGTGAGCCGTAATCGTGCCACTGCACTCCAGCCTGGGCAACAGATCAAGACCCTGTCTCAAAAAAAATAATAAACAGAATAAAATAAAATAAAAACAAGCCTCTTTCCTCTTCACTTCTGCCTGCCTCCCCACAACTCCATACATGTTAATTCCATGCTTTGCACTGGACAGGTGAGAGCAAATATTTGCTGCATCAATGAATACACTTATTAGCCAAGATTTTGGAATACCCTGGATTCTAGAATGTGGTTAATACCAAAATGATTCAGAACATTCTAGGGTGTTTCTCTGATGATTCAGAAGAGTCTTTTGTAATTGTAACCCAGAGGTGGTAATCACAGGAAACAGTGTGCAAACATCCCCCGCGGCCCCCCCAACCGCCCCCCCCCATTTGCTCTCCATGGTCCTGAATGTTCTCAGGAACCTAAGAGCAACAGGAGGTTGTTGCTGACTGGGGGCAAAGGAAGCAGCTTCCCAGGAGCTTAGGAGCTGGGCAGTCTAGTTCTAGCTCTGCCACTTCCTGGCTTTATGGCCATGGGTAAGTTCTAGCTCTCAGATAAAATGAAGGGCTTGGACAGTGTTATCGCCAAAGGGCTTTCTTCTGTCAGCATTTCTGGCAACTCATTTCTGGCATTTGCCAGAAATGTCTGGCGTTTTATAAACGCTCGAAAAATTAGACCTGCATACTGGCCCTTTTGTTCATGATTGACACATGTGGTATTTGGGTTTCAATGTTGCCTCCTAAGGACGAATTGTAGGGAAATATACAGTCCTGTTTGGAAATATGTCCTCATAACTTAGTTTCTTGTCCTGTGGGGGAGGCCTGCATATTGGAGGAAGGAGCCATAGGCCCCAGGGAGTCATGAGCACACAGGTGCAATGGAAAGAGAAAGCCACAGGCAGCGGAAGGCTAAGTGTTATCACTAACACTTCAGAATGGGACACCAACCTGGAGGGTGTGGTTTATATCCTTGTCTACTTCTTACTCTGGGCAAATCATGCCCATCTCTGAGATTGCTTCTTTTTAATAATAATAATTATTATTATTATTATAAAATATATCATACAAAAGAAGGTTTAAGACACACATGTACTGTCTGAAGAATAATCATGAAATGAAAGTCCATGTACCCACAACCCTGGTGGAGAAATAGAATACTGGCCATGTCTCAGAAGCTTCCTCTGTCCTGCTCCCCAATCTCATACCCTTTCCTGTCAATCCTGCCCCACCCTATGGTAACCACTATCCTCAGTATTTTTTTAACCATTCCTTAGACTTTCTGTATAGTCTTACCTTCCCTGTATGGATCCCCAAACAAAATATTATTTTACTTACCTGTCAATGAATTTTCTATACATGGAATCATACTATAGATATTCTCCTATGACTGCCTACTTTCACTCAAAACGGAGTGAAATTCATCCTAGCTGATATACATAGTACTAATATATTGATTTTTACTTCTGAATAGGAGTCCACTATATAAGTTAACACAATTTATTTATCCATTATTCTGTACAGAGGCATTTTGGCTATGTACAAATGCCTTTGTTACTATAGAAAATGATACTATGAACTTTTTTTTGAGATAGCATCTCATTCGTTGCTCAGGCTGAATGCAGTGGCACAGTCTCAGCTCACTGCAGCCTCCACCTCCTGAACTCAAGTGATCCTCCCATCTCAGCCTCCTGAGTACCTGGGACTACAGGCACGTGCCACCATGCTTCACTAATTTTTCTATCTTTTTGTAAAGGCGAAGTTTCGCCATGTTACCCAGGCTGGTCTCAAACTCCTGGGCTCAAGCAATCCACCCACCTCAGCTTCCCAAAGTGCTGGGATTATGGGCATGAGTCACTACAACCGGCCAACCATGAACATTTTTGCACATCTTCTGGTACCCACATATAAGACACCCTTTAAAGTGTATTCTGTTAATGGAATTGTTGGCTCATTTCCATTAATATTCTGTTAATGGAATTGTTGGCTCATAGCATATGTGTGTATGTTCAACTTGGTAGACAATTCCAAAAAGTTTTCCAAAATGGTTGTACAAATTTACACACCCTACAGTAGTAGGTGAGAGTTTCTGTTACTCCATATTCCTCCTAGTGCTTGGTATTGCCATCTTTTCCATTTTCAGCCATCTGATGGACATATAATGGTATCTCACTATGGTTTTAATGTGCAATTTCCTGATTATCAGTGAAGTTGAGCATCTTTTCATATGTTTCTTCCCCATTTGTGTTTCCTTTTCTGTAAAATACCTGCATATGTCTTTTGCCGACTATTTTATTACAAATGTATTGTACTTACACATTTGTGGTGATTCTTTATATATTCTGGATATTAATCCTTAGTTGGTTATATATGTTACAAATATCTTCTCCTAGGATGTGGCTTGTCTTTTCACTCTACAGTGTCTTGGGAGGAACAAGTTCTTAATTCTAATAGGGTCAAATTTATTGAACTTTTTCTTTATAGTGTGCATGTTTCATGACCTCAAGGTTATGAAGATATGCTTACATATTGTGTCATAAAAGTTTTCTAGGTTAGGCGTGGTGGCTCACACCTGTAATCCCAGCACTTTGGGAGGCTGCGGCAGGCAAATCTCTTGAGGTCGGGAGTTCGAGACCAGCCTGGCCAATGTGGTGAAACTCCATCTCTACTAAAAATACAAAAATTAGCCAGGCATGCTGGCATGCACCTATAGTCCCAGCTACTCGAGAGGCTGAGGCATGAGAATGGCTTTAACCTGGAGGGCAGAGGTTGCAGTGAGCTAAGATTTTGCCACTGCATTCCAGCCTGGACAACAGAGTGAGAGACTGTCCGCTGACAAAAAAAAAAAAAGTTTTCTAGTTTTTCCCATTATTTTTAGTTTTTTAACTCACATGAAAGTTATCTTTGTGTAGATCGTAAGGTAAGAACCAAATTCCTTTTTTTTTTTTTTTTTCGGTATAGATAACTAATTTTCCCAGCACTATCAATTGACTATTCCATTCCTTCTCCATCTACCTCATCAAGAATCAAGTTTCTAGATATGCATAATTTGTTTCTGGGCTCTTTCATCTCTCCTATTCATTGATCACCACCCTAATTACTATAGCTTTATGATAAGTCTTGTTATCTGGTGGAGGAAAATCCCCCCAGCTTCTTCTTATTCTTTAAGAGGATCTTGGCCCCTTGTTATACTATATAAGAATTACCTTGTCAAGTTCCAACTCTGTTGTAAATCTAATTGGAATTGTATTGAATCAAAAGTCTTGTTTGGGGAATTTACATCTTCATAATACAGGGTATTTTGTCCAAGAACATCATCTATCCACTTCTTTAGGTCTTAATGTATTTCAATAAAATTGTATAATTTTCTCCATAAAAAGCTTTCATAGCTTATGTTATATTTACTCCTAGATACTTTCATATTTTGTTGCTAATGTGAATGGTTTATTTTAAATTAAATTTTCCAACTGACTGCTATTGGTGTATAAAAATTGAATTGATTTTTGTATATTGATTTCATATCCAGCAACCTTGCTAATGTCTCATTTTTTCTTCTAGTAATTTATCTATAGCTTCTTTCGGGTTTTATACATAGTCAGTCATAGATCTGCAAATAATAACTTGTGTTTCTTTCCCTGTAATCTTTCTATTTCATATTTTTTAGGCATATATCTTGGCATAACCATTATTTCCATTTTTATAAACGAGGAAACTGAACCTCAGAGATGTTAAGTAACTTGCCCAAGGTCTCATAGTTAGAAACAAACAAAGCCAAGACTCAAATCGCATTCCAAAATCCATGTTTTTATTCCCGTACTATGGATTTTTTTTCCTTTCTCCACTTCAAAAATACATTTGAGGTTTGTAATAGAAAATCTTGGTACATAAAAACAATGATCCGCCAGTAAGGGAAATGATTTTTATTTGTTTCTTTTAAAGGAAAAGAAAATTATTTCAACTTGATCAATACATCAGCATCATCTCAGAGCCAGAAAAAAACAGTAAAGTGGGAAAATAACTGACACATTGGCCAGGCACAGTGGCTCATGCCTGTAATCCCAGCACTTTGGGAGGCCGAGGCTGGCGGATCACTTGAGGCCAGGGGTTTGAGACCAGCCTGGCCAACATGGTGAAGCCCCATCTCTACTAAGAATACAAAAATTAGCTAGATGTGGTGGTGTGTACCTGTAGCCCCAGCTACTCAGGAGGCTGAGGCAGGAGAATCACTTGAACCCGGGAAGCAGAGGTTGCAGTGAGCCAAGATTGCACCACTGCACTCCGGCCTGGGCAACAGTACAAGACACTGACTCAAAAAAAATAGCAAAAAAAAAAAAAAAAAAAAAAGAACCAACACATTGTTTTGTACGTGTTTGCTCATTCCATCCAAACAGCAACCAGCAAGTTAGGTATTAGTGTCTTGACTTGGCAGCTGAGGAAACTGAGGCTGAGATGAATATAAAAAAGTAACATTGGCAGCTGAGGAAACTGAGGCTGAGATGAATATAAAAAAGTAACAACCAGAAAAAAGGAGGTTTCAGTGTCAAACAGATAGCACGATGTGTATAATGCATCAAAACGAAGTACTTGAAATAGCCTCCAAGTATAAGTTGCAAATCAGTTTTATAGCCTCAGATGAATACTGAAAGCTGAAGCCTCGGAAAGGCTCCTTGTGTGTTCTCTTCCAGTCCATGGAGGTAAAGACCACCCTGTGGGGGTTGGGAAGGAGAATAACTGGGAAGTGATTTTTTCTTCTGCATTCATTCATTCATTTAATAAATATAGTATTTATGATGGACCACCTATCTGAGTTCTGGCGTTAATGTTAGGAATATAGCTGGGAACAAGCCAGGCACAGTCCCTGCCCTCATGGAGTTTTCCATCCAGCAGAAGACTCAGGCATTAAACCAGTATTCACTGGTTAGCATCCATGGTACCCAAGCCCAGCCCCCACCATCAGGCAACCAGAAATCCCATGTGTGGCTCAAGCGGTCGCAATGTGCTCCAGAGCATCCCCAGGTCCCATCTGGAAGCTGCCGCAGCTCTGCAGCAGACTGGCGAACCCTCTCTCCCCCCTCCTGAGCTTCCAGCAGCCCTCATGTTGCTGGGAGCCTGTCCATCAGAGTGCCAATCGCAGGGGAAATTGAATCCAGGGGCTCTTTCTAGTCGTGTTTGCTCCCTTTTTTTCTTTGCATGATCTTTGGTTTCATTATATTTAGGTATTTCTTTTATTTATCCATGCACCAGGAAAGAAAAAAAAAAAAAGGAAGGGTGCCCCTTTAAACCAAGCATGAAATGTATTAGGAACCTAAAGTTGAGAATAATGGGCTTTTTTTCCCTCCTGGAAAGCTAGCCTACAGGAGGAAAAAAAATCCATTCAAATAATTTCGTTTAGTCCTAAGTATAAAATAACTGAAGTCAAGGTGTCTCTGCTGTTATTATTTTTTCTGATGTTTTTGACACCCGCGTGTGGAGTTCTCCGGCGTTCACAGCTTCCAGAGCTGTGAGCTTCCACTTGGTATATTCGTAATACTCCTTAATATTTTCATTTTGATGTAATTTGCGGCCCCAGCTTTTTAAATATCCGCTCTGTAATAATGTTTAATTTCAGGGGTCACTCCGCCAAGGAGTATATTAAAGCTTATAAAACTCATTTCCAAAGCTCAAATATCAAGCTGTGATCAGGTTAGGAGGGCAGCATCTGTGAATATTTCATCTTTTATCATGCTGATAATAAGGAGATGACAGAGGCACATTATTACAATGAGAGAATTGCTCATTTCAGGCCTGGTGCTGGAAGCTGGGGTCTGCAGTGTGTATTACTCAATAAGAGCAATTCTGATATGAAAAGCAAGTTTACTGAGGCACCACTGTGTCTTATTTGATTGGAATGAATAATATATGGGGCTGCTGTTCGTGCGGCTGCTGGCCGGGGGAGGGGAGGCTTGCATGGAGAGGTGCACTTGGGGATAGACGGCAAAATAATTTATCAAAGGATGTGTTTTATGGCCTGAAAATAAAGTTAAGATAACCACTGTTTATTAGAATCATTATTTCGGAAATCTGTATTCTGGAAATCTTAAACATGTGCCAGCATACGCATGAGAAGAATCTTGATCCACTCGACTGGCAGAGATGCCTTGTAATTATCTATTTGCACACAGGGGCTGAGTGAATTTGACACCCGGGCTGATTCCTGCCACATTCTCCATTGGCAACTTTCATTATTGTTTTGCATCAAGCCAACTTCATCAAGCGGGAACCTTAAAACCCTGGTCTTTCTGGTAGTGAGATGATGAAACATCATCAAGCATGAAAATCAAGCATGAACCACCTCTAATTATTGCCCCCCACCCTATAGTGCCTCTGAATCCACATCCACCCTCTCCTCCTTCTCCCCATCATAGGGGAAGAGGGTCATCTTTTCTAGGACTGTCCTCTTACTGCCATGGATCTCGTCCCTCCCTACCAGTTCTGACCCCATGTGGTGCCATTCTCCCCCTCTCCAGTGTCCTTGACAGCCCTCTTTCAGCTAGCTCCTTCCCCTCAGCCTATGAACGTGATCCAATCACTTCCACCCTAGTAAAAAAATCTCTTCCTTACCCTTGCATCTCCCTCCAGCTATCACCCAAGTTATTTTCCTAACTTCTCATCCAAGTGTCTCATAAGAATACACTTACAAATACACTTACCGCCCCACCAACTCACGTTGTCACATTCACCCCTCAGTTCATTTCATTTTGACTTCTGTACCCCCCATTCCCATGAGACCACCCTACCAAAGTCAGGGATGCCCCCCTAATTACCAGATCCACTGGGCCCATTCCACACTTAGCTTGCCTTCTCAGCTGCATTAGTCCCCATTATTTCAGAACAGCTCTCTGCTATTTCTCCTTCTTCCCAACTCCCTTTTCCTCCTCTGGTTCCTTTCCTGGAAACTCTTCCTGCCCTCTCTGAAGGTAGTGGTATTTAACAGGACTTCCCCCTTACCCTCTCCTCACACAGCCGTCTATGCTGGGCAGCAGCGTTCATTTTTATGATTGAAACTACCACACTTTGACTTGTAGCTTATTAATGGTAATTGATTTGTAATCTAGCATCTCTCCTGCAGCTCCAAATCCATATATCCAACTGGGTACCTTGCTGGAAGTCCAAATGCAACAGGTGGGGAAAAAATTATTTTAACTTTTACTTTAGGTTCAAGGGTACACGTGCAGGTTTGTTATGTAGGTAAACTCATGTCACGGGGGTTTGTTGTACAGATTATTTCATCACCATGTACTGAGCTTAGTACCCACTAATTATTTTTTCTGCTCTTCTCCCTCCTCCCACCCTCTACCTTCAGGTAGGCGCTAGTTTCTGTTACTCCCGTGTTTGTATCTGTGTGTTCTCATCATTTAGCTCCCACTTATAAGTCAAAACATGCAATATTTGGTTTTCTGGAAAATTTAACAACCAACACAAACATACCCACACCCCCTGCTACTCCTCCTCCTCCTGATTTCCTTATCTTGAGTGAGGACAGAACTCTAAAAGCAGTCACCCAAGCTGAGATACAGACCAGCATCCTCAACACCTCTTTTTCCCTCAAGTCCTGCTTGTAATCTATCATCAGGACCTATTGATTCTTTCCAAATTTTTAGAAAACAAATAGATCTACTGTTATTTCTGATTATAAACGTAATACATGCTCATTAAAAAATGTTCATGATGGATATCTCAATTACCCTGATTTGATCACTACACACGTACACATGTATTGAAAATATGATATGTATCCCACAAATATGTTAAATTTTCAAACTATACAGAAATCGACAGAGAAGGTAAAAATCACCTGAACTCCCTCCATCCACAATAACCATTGTTAACATTTTATATAAACACAACTAACCTTTTTTAAAAAACATTGTACAGTTAGTCATTATTTACTGAATGCCTACTCTGTGTCAATTATTGTGTTAGGCACATATATACACACTTCCTTTATTATACAAAAAAAATGTGATCTAGCTAGATACACAATATCTTCCATTTAACAAGGGACATATTTTCATTTCGATAAATATAGATCCACATACTCCATTTAAATAGTTATATAGTATTCCACTGAGTGGCTATAGCACAATTTGTTTACTTAATCAGGTCCTTACAGATGGGTATTTAGGTTGTATCCAGAATTTGACTCTTTGTTGTTGTTGTTGAGATAGTCTCACTCAGTCACCCAGACTGGAGTGCAGTGGATGATCTTGGCTCACTGTAACCTGCGCCTCCTGGGTTCAAGCAATTCTCGTGCCTCAGCCTCCCACCTGGCTGGTATTACAAGTGTATACCACCATGCCCGTCTAATTTTTGTATTTTTAGTAGAGACGGGGTTTCACCATATTGGCCAAGCTGGTCTCAAACTCCTGACCTCAAGTGATGCGCCTGCCTTGGCCTCCCAAAGTGCTGGGATAACAGGTGTGAGCCACCGTGCCTGGCCCCAAAAGTTGATATTATCTGTAATTTACATCCTTATATATAATGTTTTCTCACCTTTTCAATTGTGCTTTAGAATAAATTCCTGGAAATGAAACTGTGGGCTGAAGAGTATGCACATTTTTAAGGCTTTTGATAGCTATTAACAAATATGCTCCAATGATGTCATACCAATTGCTCTGTCGCCAATATGAAAATTTTCTTACACCTTCCTTTACACTGAATATTATCAACTTTGTTAATCTTTGCCAATCTGCCAAGTAATATTTGTTACTGTTTAATTTGTGTTTATTTTAACACTGTTGATGTTGAGCATCTTTTCATACTTTTGTTAGATATTTGTATTTCTTTTTAAATTACTTGTTCATGCCTTTTGCCCATTTATTTAAGAGATTGTTCTAATTTTTCCTATTGATGTATGTGAACTCTTCATATATTAGAAATAATCCTTTATCTATCATATATGTTGCATATATTTTTTATCAGGTGGTAATTAGTCTATGTTTATGACATCTTTAGAATATCAATGTATAATTTTTATGTATTATAATCTAATAACTTTTTATTTATGGTTTCTGCTTTTGGGGTCACACTTGGAGAAGACTTCCATGCCACTAAATTATAAAAGGTATAAAGATAATTTCCCAGATATTTTCTTTCAGTAATCCTAAAGTTTTAATTTTTATATTTTAAAACTTTTCCTTCCAACATTTCTATTAGTGTAAAATTTATTAATTTTAACATACAGGAAAATACCTAAATCAATACAAATGTGGGATTGTAACTGCAAAAATCTATAACCAAAAAAAGAAATTCCCAGCAAACTAAGAATATAAGGAAATGCTTCAAACTGATAAAGGGCATCTATGAAAACAAACAAGCAAACAAAAAACTACAGTTTAATTATACTGAATGCTCTTCACCTCACATCAGGAATAAAACAAGGATGTCTACTCTTACCATTTTTATATAACATTGCATAGGAGGTCCTGGCCAGTACAATAAGAAAAAATAAAAAAGGAGTAGAAATAAAAGGCATAAAGATTAGAAAGGAAGTTACATGGGGTTTTTTTTTTTTTTTTTGCAAACAATGAAATTGCAGGAAATTCTAAGGACTCTATCAAAAAAAATTAATAGAACAAATAAGAAAATTTAGCAAAATAACAGAATAAAGATCAATATAGAGAAACCCATTGTACTTCTGGATCCTAACAACAAACAACAGGAAAATTAAAAATGTTAAGTGATAGGATTTGCAATAGTATCAAATTATAAAACAAAATGCTCAGAATACATTTAAGGAAAGATTGCAGTATCTCTAACCTGAACACTACACATACTACTGGGAGAAATTGAACACGACCTAAATAAATGGAGAGTTACACCATATTCATAGATTAGAAGATTCAGCATTGTTAAATGTCTGTTCTCCCCAAATCAATCTATCAATTCCAATCAAAATCCTAGAGAGGTTTTTCTGTGTATAAATTGATAAACTGACTTTAAAACTAAATGAAAATGCAAAGAATACAGACTAGCTCAAGGAAATCTGAAAAAAGAACAAAATTTGAGGATCTACACTACTTACATAGTAGTATCTCATTATCCACAGGGGATACATTCCAAGACCTGCAGTGGAAGCCTGGAACCATGAATAGTACCAAAACTTATATATACTATGATTTTTTCTATATGTACACACATGCCTGTGATAAAGTCTAATGTATAAATTAGACACAGTAAAAAATTAACAATAACTAGAAATAAAATGGAACAATTATAACAATATGCCAGAATCACCGCTGGTGCTTTGGAGCCATTATTAAGTAAAATAAGGGTTAACTGAACACAAGCATTGCAATACCAACAGTCGATCTGACAATCAGATGGCTGACTACTAAATGATGCAGGCAGCACCTACAGGGTGGATACACTGGACAAAGGGATGAATCATGTCCAGGGCAGGATAGAGCAGGACAGAGTGAGACAGAGCAAGATTCCATCATGATACTCAGAACAGCAGACAATTTTAAACTTATGAATTGCTTCTTTCTGGAATCTTCCATTTAATATTTTTGAACTGCAGTTGGCTCTAGGTAACTGAAACCATGGAAAATGAAACTGCAGGTAAGGAAGAACTACTGTACTATGAAGCTACAGTATGATGATGTTACAGAATTACACTGGCATAAAGGTAAAAATGTAGATCAATGGAACAGACTAGAGAGTCCAGAAAGAGGCCAACATATACATGGCCAATTGATTTTCAATAACATAGGCACCAGCATAATTCAATGGGGAAGGGGTAATGATTTTTAAAAAATAGGGCTAGAACAACTGGATTGTCATATGAAAGAAAAGTAAACTCAATCCCCGTCTCACACCATACACAAATATTAATTTGAAATCAGTCATAGACATAAACATAAAACCTAAAACTATAAAATTTCTAGAAGAAATAATAGAAAAAAGAACCCTTTGTAGTTTGGGGTTAGACAAGAATTTCTTTGATAGAAAAAACTATTAGTCATAAAAGAAAAAATTAATAAATTAGACTTCATCAAAATAAAACAATTCTGCTCTCTAAAAGACATAATCAAAAAGTGAAAAGGCAAGCCACAAATTGGGAGAAAATATGTGCATCACATATACCTGTCAAGAAGCATGCATAAAAAAGCCAGAATACAAAAAGAACTCTTATTACTCAATAAGAAAAAGACAAAACACTCAATTTTTTAAATGGGCAAAATTTGAACGGTGCTTTATGAAAGAAGCTATACAGAAAGTCCAATAAACACAAGAAAAAAATGTTCAACAACATGAGTCACCAGAGCAAATTAAAACTGCAGTGAGATTCCACTTCACACCCACTGAATGGTTAAAATTTGAAGACAATTCCAAGATCAGATGATGAAGATATGGAGGAACTGGACTTCTCATACACCACCGAGAATATAAAATGGTACAACCACTTTGAAAAACAATTTGGCAGTTTCTTATACAGTTAAACATATATAGCCCAGCAATTCCATTCCTATGTATTTATCCAGAATAAATTGTGTGTGATACACACACAGATTTGTATACATATGTTCATACCACTTGTATTTATAATAGCCCCTGTCAAATATTCATCAACAAGTGAATGGATAAGCAATTGTGTCATACCCAGATAATACTACACTCCAATAAAAATAAACTATTGATAAACAAGATGAATGAATCTTGAAACAATGATGCTGAGTAAAAAAAAAGGTAAAAAGGAAAACATATGCTTCCATTTATGTGATATCCTAAAACAGGCAAAACTAAGCTATAGTGATAGAAATCAGAAGAGTGGTTGAACAGAGGCAATTGTGCACAGGGACACCAGGAAACTTTGTGGGAAGATAGAAATGTTCTGTATCTTCATTGAGGTGGTAGTTACATGGGTGTATACACTCATCAAAACTTATCAACCCGTATGCTTTAAAAGAGTGAGTTTTATTGTACATGTTTACACCTCAAAAAAAGTTGATTTAGGCTAGGCATGGTGACTCACACCTGTAATCCTAGCACTTTGGGAGGCCAAGGTGGGCAGATCACTTGAGCTCAGGGGTTTGAGACGAGCCAAGGCAACAGGGCGAAACCCCGTCTCTACTAAAAATATAAAAAATTAGCTGGGCATAGTGGCACACACCTGTAGTCCCAGCTACTCGGAAGGCTGAGATACAAGAATTGCTTGAACCCAGGAGGCGGAGGTTGCAGTGAGCTGAAATTGCACCACTGCACTCCAGCCTGAGTGACAGAACGAGAGTCCGTCTCAACAACAACAACAACAACAACAATAACAACAACAGCTTATTTAAAAGAATTAGAATAGGATTTTGACAATATCTCAAAGCCAGTATATTCTCCTTACATTGCTGGCTCTTTCCTGCTTTTTTCCCTTACATTGTTTAGTAAAAGAAAAATATTGAATAATACATGGCACGGCTACATTAATCATGATTCTTTGGGTAACAGTACTGAAATTCAAACTAGTTCAAGAAAAACAGTTTGGCTGACTAGAACAAGTATCGTGGGTGGAACTAACAGTGATGCTCTGCAGGACTCTTGAGTGCATTCTATTCCAAGACCACCGAAGTGCCTGGCTTGCCAGTGCCCCTGGTACGGACAGTGGCAGGTGCAGGAGAGGTGGTGCAGAGCTGTGGATGGGAAGCCTGGGGACAAAGCTTGCCACTGTGGCCCTCTGGGAGTATTTCAATTCAAACCAGTCTTTCCACTTGTCCTTTTCAGAAAATGGTGTCTGTGAAAGACATCAGGAAGAGCTTTTGGGTGTCAGATGTTGGCAGCAGCCATTGGAATTGCTTTTCCTAATCATAAGGACTCTAATATCTTTCTTTCCCATTTGGGGAAAACAGGGAAAGGAAGGAATGCAATTCTTTGACCGTTAGAGTTACCAGAAGAGATAGAAGATTCTGCTTTGCAACTTAATCCATCTAGATGAATACTGAAGTGTGCAAAGTAATTCCTTTCAAAGCCCATGGGTTGTTGGCTTTTGTTCTTGAGTTCAAGCATTCCAGGTTGAGGGGGTGGGGGGAATGGCAGTATGTCTGAATCTATATAAGAAGGAGACCAGAGTCTACCTCTTGGCATTCACAAAGATACCCAACTACTAATCCAACTACTAATCTGCTGTGTGTACTCAGTACAGGGTCAAGCTCTTGGCAGTGCTGGGAGGAAAGATGGAGGGAGAGGGAGGGAGAGGGAGGTAAGGAGGAGGTAATACATGAAACCAGGTTATTCTCCAGCCAGACTGACAACTCTATTCCTCCACGCCCACCTCCCATCCACCTCTGTGCCACATTCACTATGCCTTGAATAGTCTTCTCCCATCGCCCTCGCCTCTCGCAGCATCCTACATGTCCAAATACCACCCATTCTTCAAGATGCAGCTGTGGGGCTGGTCCTAAGATGTGGGATGAAGCCACTCTCCATTGCACTCTACTAGGGCACCCTCCCACCCACACAGACACTCCATTAAAAGACCAGCCCAGCCTTATTAGCAAGTCTATAGCCTCAGAAGCAGAAAAAGTGCTGCTCATCCCATTTATTGTGCATATTATTCTTGTCAGCGGCTTTTAGAGGATTTTGCTAATGGCTCAGGGACTCTATGCACCATCACAATTAAGACATTGCTAATAAATTAACTTTTATGGACATAAATCAGCAGGTATGCTTATTCAGCTGTTACACCTCACTTAGAAGTAGGCTTTGCACCTTAAGATGAAGTATATTTCTATTCAGGAGTTGTAATGGCCTTGTTAATGGAATATTAATTACCTCAGTTGTTGGACAGCAAGATATCTGCTCCTGCTCTCTTGCCACAAGTGTTCTTAGAAAAAAACATTTTTCCAACTTTGTGTCATGAAGGCTGTTGAATCGCAGCCAAGCCCACTCCATCCTCCCAGGCAGAGGGGCAGAATGAAGTTCACCCCTCCACACCCTGCATCCCAAAGTAGTTGGTTAAATAAAGCCTTAAGCCATCGCGATGATCCAGTTCACCTCAGGCACTCTGTACCCCACAGGAGGGAGTTACACAAAACCTTAAGCCACCTAAGTGATAGTGTACAGTCACCCTCTCCAAAAGACACTGGGTGGAGAGGAAAGCCACGCTAAGAGTCAGGAGGACTGGTTTCTCACCTCCTGTCTTAGTTCTGGCTGCCATACACTGGATGGCTTTGACAACAGACACTTATTTATCATGGTTCTAAGGGCTGGGAAGTACAAGATCAAGGTGCCGGTAGATTCAATGCTTGGTGAGGGCCCGTCTCCTGGCTTGTAGACAGCCACCTTCTCACTGTATGTTCACGTGGCCTTTCCTTGGTGTGTGCTTATGGAGACAGAGAGAGAAAATATATCCTGTCTCTTCCTCTTCTTATAAGGGCACAAATCTCATCATGAGGGCATCACCCTCGTGCCCTCATCTAAATCTAATTACTTCCCCAAGGACCTACCTCCTATTACCATCCCACTGGAGATTAGGGTTTCCACATATGAATTTTGGGGGACACAAACATTTACCCCATAACACCACCACTCCCACAATAGCCAGCAGTGTGACCTTAGGCTGGCCACTTATACACTCTCTGAATCTCAGTTTCCCATTTATTACATGAGTATAATAAAGCAATCATGGAAAAAATGAACAGGAAAATGCAATTCTTAGAAATAACATCAATCATGGACCATCTTGTGATTATCTTTCCAAGACTACAGAAGAAACACCACTCCCCAAGGGTAGGAATGGAATTTACCTGTAAGGGAGTAAATGTTCTGTCAATTATTCAATAAAGTTGTTAACCCAAGAGAAAGAAATGATCCAGGGTTGTGGATCATTGCTTTCTGGTGATGCATGAGGATTTCTCCAGCATGGACAGGCTGGAGAAGAGTGGGATGCCCTGATCATGCCAAGCTGGGCCAGAGAAAGCAGTGTAGCCAGGCTCCATGTTTTATCATCAGCATCAGGGACTGCAGCAGTGCAGGTACCCCCAGTGCAGGAAGATAGCCACATTCAGAGAAGTCAACATCTGAGGCAACAGGGGCACAGCCCTATTATCAATGGTGCAAGCAAATAGCAGTGACTCTTTGGACACATGGACACTAGGGCCATGCCATGAGAAGAGCTGTAGCCTTGCAGAAGGATATGTTCCAGCAGGAAGATAGGTGATAGCTACTAAGTCTATAGAAAATTGAACCATGTGAGCTGGTTAATCCCGGCCCTGGTCTTGGACCAGGTTGGTCCTGAAAACCTGCTCAGCAAAGGAAAAGCCCAATCAGGATGTAGCCCGCCTGGTCCCAGTCCCTGCTCTGCTCCCAAATCACTGCCATTTTAGGCAGGTCCCCACCCCTATCTGGCCCTAGTTTCTTCCTCTCAACCCGATGACCTCGAAGTCAGATAGCCTCTGAGAGATGCCAGTTAAAAATGATTTAGCATGCATTTCACCTTTCTTTTCTTCACCTGGGGGAAAATTCCCAGACCAGAGGATCTGCTGGAAGAATTTCTTTCCTTGCATTCGTTTAGCATATCAATTCTCACATTTTCTGCTTGAACTTCAGGGCAAAGAACGCGGAAAGCTGAGCCTTTGCCTATTTGATGCACAGTTTTGCATATTCTCCTGGACTCTGTCAGGTCCTCTTTGCCCTTGAGTTACCCATCACAGACCTGCCCTGCTCCCCAGTTAAGGCAAAGCCCATTCTCTCCACAGCTGACTGGGGCAGCTGCCCTGCTCATACATCTCCACTCTTCCTGCAGAGAGTAAAAGCCCACACCAAAGTGGGATGCAGAGAATGAGGAACAGGCAATGAAAGAACTCCAGAAGGGGGTTGTAGGTATAAGCAGGTTGTGGGAAAGCTATGGTTTGCAAGGCTGATCAAACAAAACCAAAGCAACCAATGTTCTGTTGGAGCCTGTGGCCTGCCACAGAGCCATATCTGAGTGAGAGGCTTGCTAGCTTTTGGATACTTCAATTTCAGTAGTATCCAGAGCCCCTAGGCTCCTTTCAGAGGTGGAAGAAGAAGGGAAAGCCAATCTATGACAAGATGCCCTTCCTCCCCTGTAGCACTTTGTCCTTTGCTCACTCCACAATAAAATTGCAGTCCCAGAAAGAGTTTCCAGAAACGGCCTTCAGAGGTCTCTCAGCCAGCTGGGGGTCATCTAATCCAGGCTGGGTTAAGCTGGGCAACTGCCAGCTGTGGGTTTGGCCTGAGTCAGCTATACATTTGCCTCACTCTCCTGGGTCCAGTCAACTAACTGGATACGTTCTTCTCACGGCAGTGGCAGCCTCTTGAGGCCTAGCTCAAGCTGGCACCCCATGATTTCTGCCTTTTTCCACTGGCCAGTGCAAATCACCTGACCAAGCTCAAAGTTAAAGGCCAGGGAAATATACTTTGCCTTAGGAGGAAGAACTACAAAGCCATGTGGAAAGCACATACATACAGGGAGAGGTAAAGTGAGGCCAATAATGCAATCTACAAAAGGAATGAGTCTCACAGTGTTTCATAGTTGATGGGACCCTTTCTCACACTTTCTTAATTTACTCTTCATAATAACCCTGAGACATGGTGATTACATCTCCATTTTATAAGTGAAGAAATTAGAACTCAGAAAGAAGAGACACGCCAAGATCACACGATCATTAAACATAAAAGTGGGCACACCAAGTTCTTCATCCAACCTCAAGTCCAGAATTTTTGTCATAACCCCAATTCTAGCTTTCTTTAAGGAGATCCTATGAAACTTGGGATTTGTGAAAGGGTCCCCCATTATTGGTGTCCAGTGACAAATTTTATGGAAGGCAAAAAGAGCCTTGGTTTTCTTAACCATAAAATGAAAGATCTGGAAGAAATCAGGAGCAGCAAAATTCTGGCACACATGCTGCCAACAGCCACTCCCACATTCATGGCAGGCATCACCAATCAATGACAGCACTCTTTCCTCATAAGCCCCAGAATCTTTCACCATACAGCACTGCAAACAGCCACTGTTATTGAGCTAGAGAGGACACAGAAGGTGAACACTATTTGTAAATGTTGTGTAAACCTTTTCTGAGTTCCACTCAGCCCCAAATGCCTATGATTCTGAAACTAACAACACTGTGGAACGACAGTGTGGAAAGGACACTGGATGGGATCAGAGTTGATTCTAGTCCAAGCTCTGCTATAGCTGTGACCTAGAAAAGACATTAAACTTCTCTGAGCACGGTTGCATCAGTTTTGTGACCTCAAAAACCATTTACTTAATTCCATAAACATTAACTGAGTGCCTATTTTGTGCCAAACACTGCTATCAAGGGACTAAAGAAATAAATGAGACATCTATTATGAATGAGACTGCCTCCCCTGGAAGGAAGGCAAGGGAATCAAGGGATGCTCTGATTTCTGAGGTCCAGTCCAATGCCAATATTTCACTAACATTAAAAAGCGCAAGATATTACCATGGGACTCATAGATCCTGCAGGCTCCCCAAACTTGAAGATCTCCTCCCAGGAAGGAGCGTGGAGTTTTTGATGAGAGGATCTGACCTCAGAGTAGGGATTACCATGTTCTACTGTTCTCCATGGCTCCCAGAGTGAAAGGCAAATGCTTTTCTAAGCCAAACCTTTCCAGGTTCATCTTTCAGATTTTAGGGTCAGATAGACCTGAGTATGAATCCCATCTCTGTTGCTTACTCTTCTTATAACCTTGGGTCATCTACTTACTTGCTGATCATCTGGTTTTCTTACAAGAAAATGGGGAGAACGATCATCACTGCCATGTGCGGTTGTCTTGTATATTATTAAACAAGCAACTCTATGCAAATAACTGCAACACACAGATGTTCTAAAAGAGTTCATATCTCTTTCCTTCCTCTTCTTCACACATCCCATGCCCCAGCTCAGAGCTTCCCACCCTAGTTGCACAAGAGTCCCTGTTGGGCTTTTAAAAAATAGAGATGCCCAAGATACCCACCCAGACCAAGGGAATCAGAACCTGTGGGGATGGAGATCAGGCAATTATGTTTATTGAACCTACACACACCCTGCCCCTGCCAGATGATGTTAAGCGCAGTCACAATTGAGAACCACTGCTCTAACTGCATTAGTCCAGAGAAACAGAACCAATAGAATATACATATACATATACATATACATACACATATACATATACATATACACATACACATACATGCACATATACATGTAAGCTACAGCTAAGTATATATGTGTACATATATACAAACAGATTTATTATAAGGAATTGGCTCACACATTTATGACTGCTGAGAAGTCTCAAGATCTGCAGTTAGCAAGCTGGAGACCCAGAAGAGCCGATGGTGTAAGTTCCAGTCCAGGTCTGAAGGCAAGAGGAGACTAATGTCCCAGCTCAAAGACAGGCAGAGAGAAAGCATTCTTTCTCACTCAGACTTTTTGTTAGATTAAGGCCTTCAGTGGACTGGATGAGGCCCACCCACATAGGGAAGGGCCACCTGCTTTATGCAGTCCACCCATCATGTATTACCTCACGCAGAAACACCCTCACACACACTCCCGGAACAACATTTGACAGGACATCTGGGCACCCCATGGCCTGTTAAGTTGACACAAAATTAACCACCACACTGGTTCAGCCAGCTTTTCCTCACTCCCCAGATAAGAGCAGCATTTCCCTACTTCCCTGGCTTTGCTCACTGAGTTCTTTCTGCCTAAGGAAAGTTTCCCAGCCCCACCTTTGCTAACCAAACTCAACTCAACCCAACACATATGGTCCAGTTCCCTCCTCCAGGGATCCTCTCATGAGCCTCTTCTGGATTTCTGGAGGACGAACCGCTCCAGAATGACCCAGATGGCGCCATCCCTTCCACACAAGCACTTACCCTTTGAGGGCGCCTGTGCAAAGCTTCCCCCACCTGCACGAGGCAGGATGAGCAAATGGGGCAAACCATGGGGGAACTGTAGGAAAGGGTCCACCCAGGGAGTGCTGTTTGAGTCACCTGCTACTGTTGTTCAGTGACAAATACGGTTTGAGTAAACTAACAAAATAACTGGAATGTCTCCCAACAGTCCTGTAGAATTGACTGAAGTCACATAATGCAATTACACAAATTTTTCTTGTTCACACCTCCACCTTTGTCCACCCACTGCAAACTCCAGGCCCCTCGAATGTGACCCCTTTGCCTTATGGAAATGTCCAAGGGTCATGCAGACTAACATGTGCTCCCAAGTAATGTTCCTGTGTTTTCTGTTCCTGTCCCCTTCAGAGGCATCTCTGTTGGAACCCCAACATGTCCCTGTCACCAGTGCCCTCAGGAAGAACATCCTTCACTTTGCAGAATGCTGTATTCAGAGAATCCAAACACCACAGACCCGGCAGTCCCTCCTAATCCAAAGCCATTGTGCTCCCAGGAAAGGTGGGAGGGAGGCTTTTGTACTCCACTCTGTTCTGCACAGGCCTCTGGGCTACAAAACCATGCTGCCTGTGTCTTCAATCCCTGGGCCACGAGAAAACCCAGCTCACCCCCTGGGACTCCAGTTCCCTGAGCTGGGCAGTGCTGGACTCCAGCTGCCTTCTCAGTTCCTTACCTCTGCCTCTAGAGTTCTGCATACAAACCTTGCCCCAGGTCAATCAACCCATGCAATTGGATGAATGCCCAAGATGTGGCCTGCCCAGGTTCAGACACGACTGAATTTCCATTTAGGCTTACTGGCAGCACAATAATCATTCTTCAAAATCTAGGCAGGGGGAAGAAGCACTTTGGACAAAATAGCCCAGTTACTGCAAGATGCTATGAGTCTGATCCCCACCAGCCTTGGGTTTATTCCCCAGTAGATACCCTCTTCCAGCTCTGTGCATTATCCTTAGAGGAACAGGAGGGTCCTCATCTTTGGGAACTTTCTCCCATTCATGCTTTGCTTTATTCAAAAATCTAAAATTAGGCCAGGGACAGTGGCTCACACCTGTAATCCCAGCACTTTGGGAGGCTGAGATGGGCAGATCGCTTGAGGTCAGGAGTTCGAGACCAGCCTGGTCAACATGGTGAAACTCCATCTCTACTAAAAACACAAAAAGTAATCAGGCATAATGGTGGGTGCCTGTAATCCCAGCTACTCAGGAGACTGAGGCAGGAGAATGACTTGAATCTGGGAGGCAGAGGTTGCAGCGAGTTGAGATTGTACCACTGCACTCCAGCCTGGGCAACAGAGCAAAACTCTGTCTCAAAAAAAAAAAAAAAAAAAAAAAAATCTAAAGTGAGTCCCATTCACATTTTCTCTGCTTCATCCTCTGGATTATGATCACTCATTTGCTACATTCCTCAGAGGACTCAGTAGCCCCCCTTTTTTCTCAGTGTATTGGCCACATCACCAAGATCCACTCCCATAAAAATAGTATTGTTGATTTCTATCAGGAGAGGGCGACCTTCTTTGCCCACAGCTGTGCTAGTTCCTGTTAAGCTCACTTCAGCTCCAGCTTCTCCCCCTTTTCTTCCATACACCTCTTGGAGCACGTCAGGGCACCTGGAAGATGAGTAGTGCAAGGAAATATTCACCCCGCCTCGACTACCCACCACAGCAAATGGCCATCCATCAGCAGGGATGCAGATATGTGTGCGCACATGCCCCAGGCGTACTTCGTGGTTGCTGTGCCTATGCATGTGTGTGGTATGTGTCTTGACTGTGTGTATGGTGTTTGGGTGCCTGTGTACATGTTATGTAGAGCGTACACTGCATGTTTGTGGAATAGTGTGTGTGGATGACTCACATGTATTTGACTTGTGGCTCCCTTGCGTGTATGGTGTTTTGGGAGCCTGTGTACACACGTATGTGGAGCACATACTGCATGTGTGTTGAAACCAATGGCTCATCTGTGCAGGGTGTGGGTCTCTGGCATATAATACATTCGCTGTTTGAGGTTGTGTGCAGTGTAGGCTGTGTCTGTCTTTGGGGAGGTGGCATGCATGTATATGGGTGGTGTGTGTGTGTGTGTTTGAGGGGATGAGAGATGGGATCTATAAGGAAACCACACTGACCTGGAAGGAGGTAATTGAGTCCTTTCTAGGATGAGTCTCTCAGGCCTGCCCAAATGCAGAGAAATGCTAGGAGCAGGAGCTATTCAGAAAGGGGGCCCCAAGTGAAGATGGACTATAGACTGATCCCAAGAGGATAACATGAGTCAGGGCGAGGTTCAGGAGACCTGGAGGATGGGGTGGGGGCTCAGAGTGGGGGTCTGGCCCTCCACTGGAACAGATGAAAGCAAGGGTGGCTCAAAACAGAAAGACAAGCAAGGCAGTCACCCAGCATAGCCTTTAGGAAGTGTGGCATACAAAGACTTGGGTTCAAATCCTGGCCTCTACCACTTCCTAGTTGTGTGACCACAGGCAATTGATTTAACTTCACTCAGCCTCAGTGTCCTCATCCACAAAATGGATTGCTATAAAGATGAAAATAACATTATATATAAAAGACTTAACACAGTGCCTGGTACACAGAAAGCACCAAGGAGGTACTCATTACTGTTGCTTGTGACTGTTATTTTCCTCCCAGCCCCATCACTGCTGGTATCTCAGCCCTACCAGACCAGGAGGCCATGGAGGGTTGCACCACTATCTCCACCAGTCATGCAGTCTTAGTCCTGGGATGCATGTCCCTCAGGGAGCACCCACAGTCTCCCTCCTGCTCCCCTGTCAGACTTGGAGCCTGCCTGCTAGAGCAGCTGTCATCTGGGGTGGGGGGTGACATGTGTGTATGGGTTGATGGGGGAGCTTGAGAATAGCTGCCTACCCTGGGGATGGACCTCCACCCATCCTCTTCCCACAGCCAAATCCTGGGGAGCATTTGTTCATTCATGTATTCATCCAGGGATTGAGAACGTGCCAGGAGCTGTTCTAGGAGCTGGGAACATGATGGTGATTGCAATAGAGGCTGTAGATGTTTGGGCATTCCAGTATCACATACCAGTTTTAAGTATCAAAATATTAATATTTTTGTTGATTTAATATCATTATTTCAATTTTTTTAAAAACTTGAAATCTGAATTATTTATATTTTAGAAGCTGCCCAGAAAGTTATACGCTAGATCAAAATTTCTAATCAGCTCCAGGAACACTCTTTTAGAAACCCATCTGTCCATATTTCTCCCCTGCTGTTGTTATATCCCAAGACCTGGATGGTTAGTTGGTTTGTTGGTCATTGCATTTTCCTTTGGTGGGTTGCTTTTGAGTGTTATTACTAATTTAAACTTCAAAAGCTAGTCTGGGTTCTGCTGTTCCTCCAAGAACCCTGGTGGAGTCTCCTTAGAATGAGAAGGAGCGGTCAATTATGGCGAACAAGAGGAGGATATGGTAGCAGGACTTGGGGGCAGAGAGAGGACAGGGAATGACGTTTCCAAGTCTTCCCACCTTCTTTTCCCCTGGGCTAGATGGTCTCTGCTCCCCTCCCAGAAAAGGGCCAGATCCCCTGTCAGTGTCATGGTCCATAGGTGGTTATTTTCGTTTATTTTAACCATCATGCTCCTCAAAGAACAAAATTGCCTCAGTTATTTACCTCTGGCTTTCTCTCGGGAGGAAGTTAGGACAAAGTATAGAAGACCTTGGTGTCCATATCTTACCTTTGTAATAAAATGCCAATATTGTGGTCTTTCTCAAAATGTCATATGTCATTTTGATCCATTGCAATACCCACCGTAGTACAATAAAGACAAAGATACCTACCCTTGAGGAATTTATATTTTAGTGGGGGAGACACGATAAAGAAATGAGCATATACATAAAATAATTTCAGATTGTGATATAGGCTAGATCAGTTCGCTTTTGCTGCATAGCCAGCCATGCTAATGTTTTATGATTTCTTAAATTTATTCTTACTGATCAGTTAGCTTTTGCTGTATAACCAACCATGCTAATATTTTATGATTTCTTAAAATGATAATTTATTCTTGCTCACGAGTCTATAGATGACTTCACAGTTTTACTGGTCTAGTCTGGGCTCCACGTATCTGCAATTGGTCTGTATTTGGAGAAAGCTGGCTATTGGCTAGAGGATCTCAGTTTTCCTCCACGTGTTCTCCCATCCTCCACCAAGCTAGCTCAGGCTCCTTCACATGGCAGTTGCAGGGATCCAAGAGTAAGTGTGAAAGACTGTGAGGCTCAAAGCTGGCATGCCTTTACTTCTAAAACATTCTTTTCGCCAAAGTAAGTCATAAGTCCAGCCCAGATCAAGGAATAGGGAAATCAACCCCATCTCTTGATGGAAAGTGCTACAAATCACATCAATGCTGCAAAGAGACACCAATAAAGGGAAGGATGGAAAATTGCGGCCATTTTTGCAATTAACAAACATGGTTTATTAAAAAAAAAAAGTTGGGGGGAGTAATGGGATATGAAAGCAACATGGGTCAGACACTTCTTTATATTAGGTGGTCAGAGAAGACCTCTCTCAAGAAATAATATTTGAGGTGAGACCTAAGTGATAAGAAAGAAAAGCCCTGCTTTAAAGATTAGATTGATGAGCACAAAAAGCAGAGAGAGTAGCATGGGCAAAGGTCCTCAGCAGGAAAACAAACAACCCCATCAAAAAGTGGACCAAGGATATTAACAGACACTTCTCAAAAGAAGACATTTATGCAGCCAAAAAACACATGAAAAAATGCTCATCATCACTGGCCATCAGAGAAATGCAAATCAAAACCACAATGAGATACCGTCTCACACCAGTTAGAATGGCAATCATTAAAAAGTCAGGAAACAACAGGTGCTGGAGAGGATGTGGAGAAATAGGAACACTTTTACACTGTTGGTGGGACTGTAAACTAGTTCAACCCTTGTGGAAGTCAGTGTGGCGATTCCTCAGGGATCTAGAACTAGAAATACCATTTGACCCAGCCATCTCATTACTGGGTATATACCCAAAGGATTATAAATCATGCTGCTATAAAGACACATGCACACGTATGTTTATTGTGGCACTATTCACGATAACAAAGACTTGGAACCAACCTAAATGTCCAACAATGATAGACTGGATTAAGAAAATGTGGCACATGTACACCATGGAATACTATGCAGCCATAAAAAATGATGAGTTCATGTCCTTTGTAGTGACATGGATGAAACTGGAAACCACCATTCTCAGCAAACTGTCGCAAGGACAAAAAACCAAACACCGCATGTTCTCACTCATAGATGGGAATTGAACAATGAGAACACATGGACACAGGAAAGGGAACATCACACACCAGGGACTGCTGTGGGGTGGGGAGAGGGGGGAGGGATAGCATTAGGAGATATACCTAATGCTAAATGATGAGTTAATGGGTGCAGCACACCAACATGGCACATGTATACATATGTAACAAACCTGCACGTTGTGCACATGTACCCTAAAACTGAAAGTATAATAATAATAAAATTAAATTAAAAAATAAAATAAAATAAGTGAAAACCATAAAGAAAAAAGAAAAAATCATAATTGTGTTCAGGATTTAGAAAGAAGCTGGGTCTTACAGGAGTAGATGGATGGAAGTGAGAATACTAGGGGATTAAGTTACAGAGAGAGGCAGAGAACAATCATATTTGGTCTTATGGATTATGGTGAGATATTTATATTCATTTTAAATGTGATCAGAAGCCACTGAAGGGTTTTAAACAAAGAAATACAATGATGTGATTGAAAATTTGAGAAGGTCACTTTGGCTGCTGTGAGAAGAATAGGCTAAACTAGAAACAGACAAGAGTAGAAGCACAAAAATCGTGTAGGAGACTATTATAGTAGTGCAGGCGAGAAATGATCATGGCAGAGACTAAAGTGGTAGCAGTGAAGGTGGTAAGAGGTGAGATGCTCTGGAATATATTTTTGAAGCCAAACCTGCAGGACTTATGAATGGACTTGCTGTTAGAGGAAAAAGAAAAAAAAAATGGTAAAGATGACTCCAAAGATTTTGTCTTAAGTTTCTGAGTAAATGATGAGTGCTATGGTCTGAATGTTTATTCAAAATTCCTACGTTAACATCTTTACCCCCCAAAAGTGATGGTATTAGGAGGTGGGGCCTTTTGGAAGTTGATTAGGTTATGATGGCAGAGTCCTCATAAATGAGATTAGTGCCCTTTTATTAATATTATAAAAGAGGCCCAAGGGAGCTTGTTTGCGCCTTCTGCCATGTAGGAATACAATGAGAAGATGTCCATCTGTGAAGGAAATAGACCCTTAGCAGACACCAAATCTTCTGATACCTTGATCAGGGACTTCCTATCCTCCAAAACTGTGAAAAATAAATTTCTGTTGTTTATAAGCCACCCAGTCTGTGGTATTTTATTACAGCAGCCCAAACAGACTAAGACAATGAGTTACTGGATAAGCCACATTACTGGGCTAAAAAAGACTGTGGGAGGAACATAAGAGAGATGAGAGTAATTCCGAAGCTTTACTGCGGACTTGTTAGGTAGCATAGTGGACATCCCAGAGACATCAAATAGAAAGTCAGATGTGTGAGACTGGAGTTCAGGGGAAGGTTGGGCTGTAGATATCCATTTAAGAGTCAATCATACCCAGCAAAAGGCTAGATGAATCTACCAATGGAGAGAATGAATAGAGAATAGAAGGGGGCCTAAGACTGAGACACAGGGAATGCTGATATTTATAAGTAGATTATTAGGAGAATTTTAAAAATGAGATGGAGTGGCCAGCAAAGTGAGAGAACAAAAAAGAAAAATAAAGTGTTCCAAGAAGGAAGGAGTGATCACTTCTGCTTCCAGCCAAGATGGAGTAACAGAGACCAAACATCCTCACACTGTAAGCAACAAGAATACCAGAGCACTGTTTCACAGCTTTTTATTCATACAATAAGCAGCACAAAAATTCCATCCCTGAGAGAAGGGAAACAAGGCACCAGCTCACTGCATAGAGGCAATTTTCAGGTCTTAGCAAAGAGAATGGGGACAAAAACAGAACCCAGCAGTCTGACTGAGTTGAGAAGTTAGAGATGAAAGTTCAGGAAGCCAAGGAAGCTACCGTAAGGCAGAGTACCAGATAGGAGGGACCTACACAGAGGGACAGTTTCAGAGGTCTGTAGAAATGTCCTCGCAAGTCTATGACTGAGTACTGATCTATACATGCATAAGAGGAAACTACCCAAAGATGAAGAAAGAACCATAAGCAAAAAACAGGCTAATTCCCAGAGCTCACACAGAACTGGGAATAGACATCCTAATACCTAGATCACTGGGTAGAAGCCACAGATGGGAATTGTCTCAGTATTGGTGCTTAGTTATGCCTAGACTAAAAGTTGCTTTGGACCTACCATAACAAACATAAAAGGGTTAAAAAGATCCAATTCATTTCAAGTAACCAAGCACCAGAAACAAAAACCAACACTATTTAATTAAGTAAAAATAAAACCAGCAACCAACAAACAATATCTTTGTTTGATCTCCTTGGAATCCCATTAGAAGATCAAATAATAATATCTAGCATTGAATAAAAAATTATCAGGTATGCAAAAAAAAAAAAAAAGAAAATTTTTTCTCCATAACCAGAAGAAAAATCAATAAATAGAAACAGACCCACAAATGGTGAAACTAGCAGACAACGAAAGTAAAACAGCTATTATAAATATACTACATTTTTCAGTTTAGTAGAGAAAAATATGAACATGATAAGAAAAAAATAGAAGATAGAAAAAAGCAAATGGAAATTCTAGAGATTAAAAAATACAGTATATTAAATGAAAAATGACAGATTTGACACTGCAAAAGAAAAAGACCAATGACCCTGAACACCATAGCAATATAAACTATCCAAAATGAAGCACTAAAAGAAAAGAGATTGGGAAAAAAAATCCATTGGTGACCTTTAGAACAATATCAGGCAGTCCAATATATGTGTAACTGGAGTCCCGAGGTGGGAAAAAAGGAGGAGCAGAAAGGCTATTTGAAAAAAAAACACCAAATTTTTTTCAAATTTGGTGAAAACTATAAAACCACCAACCTAAGAAGCATAATGAACTCCAAGCTGAAGAAATCTAAAGGAAACCATTCCAAGGTACATCATAACCAAAATGCTGAAAATCATGATTAAAAACAAAAAATCTTAAAGGCAGGCAGGCATTTTATGCACAGAAAAGCAAAGATTAAACTGATAGCAAATTTTATGTCAGAAAGGCATGCAAGCCAGAAGAAAATAGAAAGACATCATTAAGGTACTGAAAGAAAAAGAAAAAAAAATCTGTCAATATAGAACTTTTCTTTTTTTTTTTTTTTCTTGAGACAGAGTTTTGCTCTTGTTGCCCAAGCTGGAGTGCAATGGCACGATCTCGGCTCACTGCAACCTCCGTCTCTCGGGTTCAAGCGATTCTCCTGCCTCAACCTCCCAAGTAGCTGGGATTACAGGCATGTACCACCACACTCAGCTAATTTTTTTGTATTTTTAGAAACGAGGTTTCACCATGTTAGCCAGGCTGGTCTTGAACTCTCGACCTCAGGTGATCCACCCGCCTCAGCCTCCCAAAGTGCTGGGATTACAGGCATGAGCCACTGCACCTGGCCAATCTAGAATTTTTTACCGAGCAAAAAATCTTTCAAATCTAAAGGTGAAATAAAACTGTTTAGACAACCAAAAACTAAAACAAGTTATCGCCTGCAGAGCTGTTCTACAAGAAATGGTCCAGGAAGTTCTGCAGGCAGAAAGAAATAATACCAGATGGAAATTTGGATCAACACAAAAGAATGAAAGAGCAGCAGAAATGGCAAATATGTGGGTAAATATGAAAGGCTTTCTTTTTTCTCATTTTGAATCTCATTAGAAGAGTATTTGTATTTTAATAAAAAGTAACAACAATGTACTGTGGAAGTTATAGCATGTGTACAAGTAACATGTATTAAAACAATAGCAAAAAAAACAGGATGAGGGAAATGAGAGTATACTGTTGTAAAGTTCTTACACTGTATAAAGTGCTATAACATTATTTGAAACATTTGACTGTGATGAGAGAAAGATGCATATATATAAACTGTGGATTCACCACTTAAAACTATTAGGTTGATGCAAAAGGTTGTGGCAAAAACCGCAATTACTTTCTCACCAACCTAATACAACAAAGAGAAAATAAGCCAATACTGAAGATTAAAATGAAATTTTTTTAACTCATTTATTACAAAAGAATGCAAGGAAAGAGGGGAAAAAGGAACAAGGAACAAATGAGGAAATAAAAAAGAAATAGCAAGATGGTAGAGTTAAACCCATTTATATCAGTAACTTTATTAAATAGAAAGTCCTATGGCCAGGCACAGTGGCTCACGCCTCCCAGCACTTTGGGAGGCTGAGGCAGGCGGACCACCGGAGGTTAGGAGTTTGAGACCAGCCTGGCCAATGTGGTGAAACCCCGTCTCTACTAAATAAACAAAAATTAGCTGGATGTGGTGGCAGGCACCTGTAATCACAGCTACTCGGGAGGCTGGGGCAGAAGAATCACTTGAACCCAGGAGGTGGAGGTTGCAGTGAGCTAAGATCGCACCACTGCACTCCAAGCTGGGTGACAGAGTAAGACTCCATCTCAAAAAAAAAAAAAAAATAGGCTAAGCAGCCCAAAAGGCAAAGAGTGTCAGATGGGATCCATCTGTATGTTTATCCACAAGAGACCAACTTTAAATATAAGGACACATATAGGTTAAAAGTGCAAGGATGTAAAAAATACACCGTGTTAACACTAATTCAAAAAATTTATAAGTAGATTTTCAGAAAAATCTCACACTTATAGAATACACCACTCAACAACAGAAGAATACATATTCTTTTTAAGTTCACATGAAACATTCACCAAGATCATATCTGGGTACAAAATAAGTCTCAAACTTAATATGATTAAACTCATGCAAAGTATGCTTGCTGACCACAATGAATTTAAACTAGAAGTCAATAACAAAGACATCTTTTAACTGAAAATCCCTCAAATGTTTGAAAATTAAACAGTACAGATGCCGGCCGAGACAGCACAGACAGACCAACCGATTGGGGTGTTTCGTGAGTGTGAGAGGTAAGCGCCACGGCCTGCATTTCCAGACCTGCCCTTCGCCTGGTTCGTGGCGCCTTGTGACCCCTGCCACCTGCAAGTCGGTAACCGCGCTGCGCTCCTGTGCTGCGGCCTGTGGCTGGACTGCCTGCTGCTTGCCCGACTGGCTGGCAAGATGAAGCTCTCCCTGGTGGCCGTGATGCTGCTGCTGCTCAGCGCGGCGCGGGCCAAGGACAAGGACCTGGGCACGGTGGTCGCCATCCACCTGGGGACAACCTACCCCTGTGTCGGCGTGTTCAAGAACGGCCGCTTGGAGATCATTGCCAACGATCAGGGCAACCGCATCATGCCGTCCCATGTGGCCTTCACTCCTGAAGGGGAATGTCTGATCAGCGATGCAGCCAAGAACCAGCTCACCTCCAACCGCGAGAACACGGTCTTTGACGCCAAGCGGCTCATCGGCCGCAGGTGGCACGACCTGTCTGTGCAGCAGGACATCAAGTTCTTGCCATTCAAGGTGGTGGAAAAGAAAACTAAACCATACATTCAAATTGATGTTGGAGGTGGGCAAACAAAGACATTTACTCCTGAAGAAATTTCTGCAATGGTTCTCACTAAAATGAAAGAAAACGCTGAGGCTTATTTGGGAAAGAAGGTTATCCATGCAGTTGTTACTGTACCAGCCTATTTCAATGATGCCCAATGCCAAGCAACCAAGGACGCTGGAACTATTGCTGACCTACATGTTATGAGGATCATCAATGAGCCTACAGCAGCTGCTATTGCTTATGGCCTGGATAAGAGGGAGGGGGAGAAGAACATCCTGGTGTTTGACCTGGATGGTGGAACCTTCGATGTGTCTCTTCTCACCATTGACAATGGTGTCTTCAAAGTTGTGGCCACTAATGGAGATACTCATCTGGGTGGAGAAGACTTTGACCAGCGTGTCATGGAACACTTCATCAAACTGTACAAAAAGAAGACTGGCAAAGATGTCAGGAGAGACAATAGAGCTGTGCAGAAACTCCCGCGCAAGGTAGAAAAGGCCAAACGGGCCCTGTCTCCTCAACATCAAGCAAGCAATAATTGAAATTGAGTCCTTCTATGAAGGAGAAGACTTTTCTGAGACGCTGACTTGGGCCAAATTTGAAGAGCTCAACTGGATCTGTTCCAGTCTACTATGAAGCCTATCCAGAAAGTGTTGGAAGACTCTGATTTGAAGAAGTCTGACATTGATGAAACTGTTCTTGTTGGTGGCTTTACTCAAATTCCAAAGATTCAGCAACTGGTTAAAGAGTTCTTCAATGGCAAGGAACCATCCCATGGCATAAGCCCATATGAAGCTGTAGCATATGGTGCTGCTGTCCAGGCTGGTGTGCTCTCTGGTGATCAAGATACAGGTGACCTGGTACTGCTTGATATATGTCCCCTTACACTTGGTATTGAAACTGTGGGGGGTGTCATGACCAAACTGATTCCAAGAAACACAGTGGTGCCAACCAAGAAGTCTCAGATCTTTTCTACAGCTTCTGATAATCAA